>NC_141771.1:23564033-23914533 GCF_051362555.1 Lingula anatina | reverse complement strand
GTAGTCGCTTGCAACCTTCCTGCGACATAGTTTCGAATGCCTGCGATCGGTAAAAAAAAAAAAAAAAAAAAAACGTTAGCGACCAAGAGACTAAAAAGCGTCAATCGACCATGCAGTTTCAACTGCAACCTAGCGACCTCATGCCGACTACTTGCGACTGAAAAATAAAAAAAAAACTTGTAAGCGAGCAGTCGACAAAATACTGTAAATCGACCGTGCAGTTGCAAGTGGTATGCTACTGGTTATAGCAACCTACTGACAACCAAGCAGAGACCGTTTGGCAATCTTTAGGATACCGATATTTTTCATCTTTAGTCGCACTGCTTGTCGGTGCACAAAAATGGCCTTCATGTGTCAACGATCGCAGGCGACCTGTTAGCAACCTTATGCGATCACTGAGGTTGCAAAGAGGTTGCCAAAAGGTTGCAAGCGCAGCCTGACCCAGACTTTAAGAAACCTCGATATCGGTTTGCGAACGCTTGGTTTTGAGAATGACGCTCATCCATAATCGGGATCAATGCACAAGATGCAATATGACCTGTTGTCGTTGGGATGGTTTACAGTAAAAAGGGATAATACAGTAGATATAAAATGCCTTGTAGATATTTCTAATTTATTTGCAATGGCTGGTTAATTGAAAACACAGTAAAAGGTTGAAGGTTTTTCCGTGCATTTTTAAGAACTTATAGTTCTCAGTTTTTGGTACGGTATATTTTGCCTTAGACGCAAAGTATATCCCATTTATATCAGATGCTGTAGTGTGGGGTATTTAGTACATTGTGGGGTGATTTTTTTTCGACTGCTAATCCTTTCTGCCAACAGATTTCCCATTGTTATACATTTTGAGTGCTTCGTCAAATGTTATGTCCGGGTATGTGATTACATATTCTCTTTTCTGTACTGTTTAAATTGGTTGCTTTTTTGATGTTAAGTAACACTCAGTATTGGCAGGCTCAGTCAGTGATAGCACCCTACGATGTAAATAAACATGCATTTCTTACAACTTTATTCATAGTATTTATAATACCTTTTTAGGTAATAATGGAGAACATACCTTTTTTTCATAATTTAAGTTTATATAAGCATTGAATGACGAATGGTTGGATGATAAATATGTATAACAATTTACTACTTTAGTAGCCATTGTTCAAAAGGTGTCTTTGTTAGGCGCTGTTTTCGAAACAGCCTCATAAATATTGATCGGCATCGGGACATTTTCATATGCTCATCTGTAAAAGAGTAGGTGCAGTTAAAAAGCCTTGTCTTGTTTTTCAGACAAAAACCGATGATGACCAAAAGATGTGCTGGAACTCACACAAAGAAACCATGTACGTTATCTCTCTCTCTCTCTCTCTCTCTCTCTCTCTCTCTCTCTCTCTCACACACACACACACACACACACACACATAAGCACAACGACACACATACACAATATTGTAAAAAACGCCGCATTCCTGGTTGCAATATGCCCCGTGTACCACAACACGCAGCCATACAAGGAGTCCCAGTGTTCCGTTCTACTTATAACACCTATCTTAGTTCTGTGCCCTCCACTTGTGTGATAGCTTACTCAACTGGAAATTCAGTAAGAATATAATAAACATTTTAATCTGCAGTGCTATCTGCAGAGTGTCGGTATATGTTTTAAATCATACTTTATCACTATAAGCATAACTTATAGAACCGAGTTTGTGGCAGTTTTGTAGACCTTATAATTTCAGTGTTAGAACTGGATTCCCACTTTCAATATTTTCAAACAAAAATACCAGGACAAAAACAAACACGACTTATATACTCATTACACATATAACTCCACACACTTAGCTATTAATAAATGTGTACATTCAAAAATGCCAACAAGTCTTAAAGTTTAAAGGGATAATAACTCTTCGTTGTGGACAAAAATTGAATTTTCCTGGAGTAAACAACAATTTTTCTCATACTTACCAATGGTTAATGAATCCATTTTTACATTCCTTGTTTTTTTCATAATCTCTTAAGATATTATAACAGAGTATAGCCATCAATGGAGCTCAGATATCAGAATAATAGCTGTAACTGCCGTTTTTGTTGTGAAACGGAATATATTATATTTCTTTGAGTTGTTTACAATGTTTTTATTGTGAAACATAGATCTCATTCGAAGAGTTATTATCCCTTTAATGAAAAAAATCAATTTAGTGAATTAAAAGTAATTTTTCCCATGGTATTTTTGCCAATTTGTTTAGATATATCAGTATATGTATTTATTTTATTCCATTCTAGCCGTGTGCCGTGACGAGTACTTGCCAGGGGGGTCTTTTACACAGAAAGTCCCAATAAAAGGAAAGGGTTATCATGGACAGACAGCTGGGTTGGTTGATAACATATCTTCTATAGTCATGTTCTCTTAATTCGTGACTAAGAGGCCGAGTTTTGTTTACCGAAGTAGCATCTATCGTCATATCATCTGATTAAATATAAAAAAGTTATTTTTTTACCAAAGTAAAAATATTACAGCCAAGTGTGCATAGTGTTCAAATGTGATCTTATTAAGAGAAAAAAAAACGAAGTCTTTTTACAATCGGCTTAGGGTATTGGGACAATCTTAATAAAAGAATGCAGAACAAACTTTATTTGAACACACCATATTTTGTGTGTATTACCTTAACCCTTCACTTCAGTTGGCCAACATTTCATATTTCATCGTCGCTTGGTAATTAACACTTTTCAGATACAGAATTGAAACTGTCACCTACGGACCGAGTAAAAAGCTGTACTTCGCTTACTCTGAAGACGAGACATGTTACTGGCAGTGTCACGTTCGGCCCGTGGCTATCCTCAGACCTTGTCCCCTGGGGACAGTGTTCAAGGAGGAGCTACAGGCCTGCGTGTAGTTAGAATACACGATGTAAGTAACACTATGTAAAAATGCGCACCATAGTCAATCTGGTCCTTTGAAGAAAGTATCAAGGGGTTGGACAGAGCATACTTAATAATAATATATACGCATGGAGTGTATTCATATCTTGTCTTTTGCTTCATCCCAAATGTGTACATACAATATAGCGCATGTGCTGAGTTTACTTATGGACCTATTTTAGTGTTAACTAACGAACCATATGTCTGCTTTAGCTTTCTTGTTAACCCGTTTTTCTCGTTTTAATTTTTTTTAGGAAAGTGCAGCTCCCGACCTCAATTTGCGCAGTAGATTCCTTGGCATCGAGCTAAAGTAAAATAGCTCAACAGGATGACTTTAACGCCAGCTTATAGCAGTTTCAGCTTTAATCCACTTCCGGTACCATAGAACCACCCAGGTTGCTTCACGTGTTGCGTAGACTTCAAAAGCAGTACCCCCGATATGTAGCAGCGATTGCAATTCATACGAACTTCCACGGGCGATAGAAAACACTCATTCTTAATTTACCTGATTTGTCGATTTTTGAATAGTTTCATCCAAGATTTACATTGTAATCCATACAATACAGGCGTGATTTTTGGAACAAAGCGATGACTTGAAATCAGTTCAATGCATACATAAAATCATCACTTTTGAAATTGTTTATTGTTGTTTACAATCGTTCTTATTTTGATGGAAAATTATATGTATAGTAAGTAGAGAATTTAAGAAAATTAAGAGTACAAGACAATCGTTCCTACTTTTACGACAGCAAGTTTTGGGTATCATTATTCTAACAGAGTTTGAATGGCATATAGTTTGAAATGATAATTATTTGCTGATTTCTCTTGCAATGTATTTATGCAGGTTGTATTGGAATAAAATCACTTGTTGCATTTAATGCTGACCTAGAAATCTGCACAGGACCTCTATGGAGTGGGCGTATTAACTTCTTTGGTCCTAAATCATTCGTTTTCTCAAAAAGCTCATTATAATCCTCCTTGTAGTTTTTAAACAATCTGGTATTTTGTGTAAAATTTGAGGTAGTCAGCAGCCGCCATATTGTCACTAATTTTTGCAGGAAAGCGCTATAACAGCATGTTTTCTTCACTCCTCGTAAGCCCCCGTCACACTTATTCGGAATCGGCAGGAATTAAGCAGAATGAGCCCGAATGAAGACATTTTAAAACTCGCACCACATTCGGCAAAAAAGTTCAAATTGACCTTAGTTCTTGTAAGAGTACAGTTGGAATACTCAGAATGCGCTTGAATTCGCATGGAATGATTCGTGCACATTTCGGCTGTATTAGCTCTCAAATGCAGTTCAAATCTAGTTGGAAAACTAGGAATATACCGTATAGCTAAAAAAAAAACACGACTATTGGTACGCGTATGATCGATAACTGATTTAATTCTCGTAAGATTACCATCCGCCCCCTTCCTTATGAATAGGTATTACTTTATTAATACAATGCAACCGTCGTGCACCCTGAGCTTCAGAGCTTACTTGACACTAACCTTTTCACTGTAGCCTATCTCCATCGTGTCAAGTAACCTCTGACGAAAATAGTTTGACCTAGTTTATATAAGCCAATCAAATCCATGTTTCAAAATTTTTCACCAAAGTTTGGTGAAAACGCTGATTAGTTAACCGTCAATCGGCAATCTTCGGCTGATTCCGCAAGCTCCATACTAACAACATAGTTATTGTCGAGTGCGGAGACATCCGAGTAGTTCCGAGTGTATTACCGTACACAAAGAAAGCAAGGCGAGTGACTACGAAAAAGAATGTGTTAAGTTATCTCTTGATTCTTTGCAAAATATGAGTAAATCGGAATTGAAACCATAGGGTCTAGCAGTTTGAGGCCCTGCATCATTATCTACTGAGAGACGATGTTATTTGCCTGCTGCCCACAGGTTACGGCAAGTCCCTGATATTCAGCCTTATCTTTGATTGGTCCGGATTTTAACAAAGCGCGCTTTGACTCGTTCGCGTTCATTGGCTAGATCGTTTAATGAGTCATTGAGTGCGGGCTTTTAAATTTGATTGGCGGGCGGCGGAGGCAATCGAATCTGGTCAGAGGTTACTTGACACGATGGAGATAGGCTACAGTGAAAAGGTTGGTGTCAAGTTAGTTCTGAAGCTCAGGGTGCCGTCGTGTAGCCGCATGTTAGAAGACAATGTTTGATTACGCACAGCAGTAGGAGGCCGCTACCCCTTCCCAGCAAGGAGTCAACACAGCAGCGCGTAACCCGGGGTTAATTAGGGGTTATTAGCTGTCCACTTATGATCGGTATTGTTCGTCTTGATTGCAGCACACTTCCTACTCACTATTGGTTCGACCGCCTCTTCTTTAAATGCTCTCTCAAACCTTTCCTCAGTCAGCCGAGAATGGAAACACGTTTATCTGCCGATAAACTACGTCGTTGATGTATTATTCGGCATCATTCTACAGTGGGTCATAAGGCTCTATCTATCATTTTTTTCGTCTCGCATTTTACCAGATTAAGCTGACGCTCGAAAACTAAATTTAATGAATATTTTTCTCACGTGCACCGTATCCAGCTAATTTTACGACAATAACTACCACGGCACCTCCGCCATTTGCAATTGTAGACGAACCACGTGTTTCCAACTGATAGGCCAATACAACTATACCAGACCCATTGTACGAGAAAAGACCGTTTATATTTAATGAATTAAAAAACATTTGAGGATTGCGATTTTCTATTGATATACTATCGATGGTATCCCTGTATTAAATCATCCACTGCTACCCCCTCTTTTGTAGTGTAGCATGACTCGTATCACAAGATGGCCTTAGAAATGAAGTAAGACAGGCCTACACTCTGATAGTTTTTAGTCTATTATTAACCCTAATGTCGTTGCTTGTCATTCATTCTAGAACTCTCTGAGCCATCGCAAAATTATTTGCCAGGACATTTAAAGGCTACTTCTTAACGGATTTTTTTTTTTTATTTGCACTGAGTCCAAAATGTTCGAGGACGTCTCTGTCGTTATCGCCGTTTCTCGGACGCAGTCCCAGACAAAGGATCGGAAAGTTTCTAAATAAAAGAACTTATAAATGCTGCCACCAGCCATCCTTATTGTTCCTAAGTAAAGAGAGGCGATAATGATCTTTTCTCTCTTCTAGCTTAGTCTGTCGACTAAAATGAACAAGGTTAGGCCTACAATGCAACCACCTATTATTACGACCATTAATGAGGTTCTTTGCTACACTCCCTTTCTTCATGATCGCGAAACCAGTGGGGTGCTGTGTTTTAAATATATAAAAAAGGGTCTCGCGAGGTGAAGCTATAATAATGAAATAAAAAAATCCAATGAATAGGCCTATCTAATAAACCATGAAGCACGTAGTCTAGGCCTCTTCTTTGACCGACATCACATTTTTACATTCTTTGTTTTAATAAGAGGACGAACGTGGTCTAATTTGTCTTTTGGTGGTGTGTGATTTTGCTCGAAGTAGCGGAGTCAAGTAAATCGGTGATTTACCGTTGGTAAGAGTAGCGATCATCGCTCCTGCGTCCTCATAGATTACTTTCGAATCACCCGTAATTAACGCAGTCAGGAATAAGCGCTCAAATAGGGGTTTTTGTATCAGGGAAAAGTTTAGTATTAATCTTATGTTATTATGTATCTGTATTATGTAATCATGTAACTCATTTTCCCAAGGCAACCACCAATTATGACGACCATTAATGAAGTTCTCTGCTACACTCTCTCCTCATGATCACTTGCTCGATCGTGAAACCCTGGAGGTGTTGTATATATATTTGGGGTAGTTTACTATAGCATGCTACACTCTCCTCATGATCAGCTGCTCGATCGTGAAATCTGGAGTGAAACCCATGGTTTATCTAACAATGGTTTAAATAAATAAAAAGGGTGTCACGGAGGTGAAGCTGCTTAACTCATAAGAATAACGAACGAAAAAATACGATGAACATTTAATAAACCACGAAGCACGTATGTTTTGACCGTTATCGCCTTTTTTACATAAGATGTCTCAACAAGAAGGCAGATGTAGTCCAATTTGTCTTTTGTTGGTGATTCTGCTTCAGGTGGCTGAGATTAGTTGATCGGTGATGCACCGTTGGTAAGAGTAGCAATCATCACTCCTGCGTTCTAACGTAACGGATTACTTTCCAACCCCCCATAATTAACGCAGCCAGGAATAGGCGCTGAAATAGGGGGTATTAAATCAGGAATTAATTTTTGTAATTATGTATCCATAAAATAAGAATCGTAACATTATCACGTATTTTTCCTGATGGAAAATATCATAATTTATGCACACTGATCGAATTATAAAGAAAATCTCCAGATGTAAACAAAGGTCAGTCAAGTATCACTCATCCCAGGCTGCAGGGCAGATATAGAGAATTGAATGAAGCGCCAGTGATCTGGCAACCCTTCAAATTTGTCATAATGATTCATGGGCAAACAATAGAAGCATGATATTAACACCTTTTACAGTGTGAATGACGACACCTTATGAGGCTTTAGTTTCTTCCCCTGGGTTGGTATTACAAAGTAAGTATGTTGACGTAAGTGTGTTGACTTTTGCATGTTCAAAGGAACAATGGAAATGTCATTTCAAAACAAAGAGCCACATTTCCCTACTTAGGTGGCCAAAATATTGTCAATGAAACGCAAAAAAGACAAAATCACCAGCTGTTACTGACTGAGTCTAACTCAAATGCAAAAAGGTACGCACAGCGACAAAGCGCTACTGTAAACAATGACCCGACGATGAGATCAATAAGATGTATAAAATTACTATTTGTACTATAAAACTGTACCCCTGCCCCTACTTGTATATTATTACGCACACAAGGCCACCCTATACCAGAGTTACAGATTGATTTTTCATTACACAGTCTCTTGCACTGAAGAAAAATACTCATAATTAATTTGCGGCCCTAGTAGAGGGTCTTCTCTCGCTTTCTCTCAAATCAAAATAAACTAGCAAACATGAAAATTGGCAAAATGTATTAGAATGTAAAGTGTTGCGAACCCTTTAAACAAGGTGAATGGTAATATGCACGTTTAGACAAATTTTAATTTTAATTTCAATTAAATTTGATTTTAATTAAAATTGATATTACCAAAATTAGTAAATGTCGTTTGCGTCATGTATCAATATTTTTGCGCATAATAGTACCTACGTTATAAACATTCAGCAAAGATATTTGGAAGGCCGCTCTTTTGTTGTTTATATCAAAGGAAAACTATTTGATACCCATCGTATCAATCATTATACCATGATAAGAGATTAGCATACTAATTTATGTCCCCAGTAATAATAACTTTAACAATAACAACAAACCTTCCTACTGTGCTTTCCGTTGCAAAAACAATTAGCCACGACTGTTTTATATATTAATAGATATTTATAATAATGACAATTTCAAAATCTTCAAAAGTACCAACAGGGACACGAACTCCCGTCGGGTAGGTTGCAGACTACTCAACGACGTTAACCGTTGTTCCACCAATTCTATTGTTCATGCATTCAGATATCGACAGCTCTGTATTGCCGCGCATGCCGAAGCTTTGCGGAAATTGCCGAAGGCTAGGAAAATTCTTCAAAATATACTTTTATTACATTTAATCAAATCCAGACTATCTCCCACTGCCCTGAGGTATGGCTAAAGGCTTTCAGTTGTCATCAGACTTTGTAATTTGGGAGAAAAAAGTGAAACAGTAACTTCTGGTGATGAATAATAGGTAATAGTGCTGCAAGGTGTTGTTTTTTATCCCTGATGTACGAGTAGCTTTTTCTACAGTTTCTACAATTCTCTTAACGTATGAAAATATGCAGGTTTTCTGATATAATAAGACTTTGATAAAATCAAAACAAATAATACTTTTAAAGTCGAGAGTCGGGATAAATATCGGCAAGGTGGAGATATGTCCCGCCGGCGCTTCCGCAACAGCAAGACTGAAGGACGCAAGTTACAAAGCAAAACATGTTTAGTCAAGTTAAAGACTTAATTACCGGTTTAACTTCGGCGGCAGTGCCTACTGCTGTGAGCAACATGCGCTGTCCATCGTAATCCCCCTATCATTAACACTGTCGGGGACGTGCGCATTAGCGCGTCTGATGTAGACAGCGTGTGCTATTAAAGTGACCGGGGACTTATTAGCTATAGTGTATATAATGCTGTCAGAAGGCAGTCAGAATATTTAGAATATACTTTGAATGGCGTACTAGTGTAGTTCGATTGCTGGCTAAATTAATATTTCAGCTCATTCGAGGCACATTCGAAACATTCTGGAGGGATTTTAAACCCCCGTCACACTAGAGGCGGAATGATCAAGATTGGTATCGGAAATACAATTGTTTGTGCATTCCTGGATATTCGAGGAGCATTCTAAAAATTCCGAGTGCATTCCAAATATTTTTACACATTCTTGTGGCCGGCTCGAATGTTTTGCTCATGTCAAGTGGAAAATTATCGAATGCCATTTGAACAGTATTCTAACTGCACTATGACTGCATTCTAAATATTCTCACGGCATTCCGACAGCGTTCGAAACATTCTGATCAGTTACCATTTCAGTTGTTTTATTTATACACACTGGACATCGTGTTACATTCTAGACAAACTAATTTTTCAATTAATTTATTCCAGCTGGTTCTGCTTGATTCCTGCTGGTTCCGGATACGTGTGACAGGGGACTTAAGTCACGTACCAGTTCGAATAACCCCTTGCATGTGATCACAATGTTTTGAATGTTGCCAGAATACCGTGAGAATATTTAAAATGCAGTTATAGTGTAGTTAGAATACTATTCAAATGCCATTCAATAATTTTCTACTTGGAATGAACTTCGAAAGTTTTTTTACATTCGGGCCGACCACAAGAATGGGTAAAACTATTTGAAATGCACTCGGAATTTTTAGAATGCTCTTTGAATATCCAGGAACGCACAAATAATTGTATTTCCGACGGCATTCTTGCTCATTCTGCCTCTAGTGTGACGGGGGTATTACATGTTATCATTCCAGAAAATAGCTCAAATAAGGGCAAAAAAAAAAAAAAAAAAAAAAAAGAGATCGAAATAAACGTCTTAACCATTTTATAAATAACTGCTCAAAGAAGAAAAAAAAAGATATTACTAAGATACGCATATATGCGGTTCTGAGCCTTTGGGGTAAGAGAGATATGAACTGTATATGTGGGGTTAACGCCTGTAAACGAAGAGGTGAACAGATGTCGGAAAAAGGTTAATGACAGAGCTTTTGTTCCTTAATGTTTTCTGTAATCCCCATTTTTTTAATTAAGGAAGATCGGTGTGTAATTGGAATCACACTAGACAATCACATGTCTCACGTGCTAACGTTTTATCAAGTGAGATTTCATGAGAAATAATGATAGCACTCATAATACTTATTTTCGTTGTTTTTCCTACATTAACAGTCTTTTTGTCACTGGCTTTTGCACAGCAGTACTTATGAACTGTGTTTTGTGTCTTACTTTTGTTCTGCTTTGTGAAGTTTTTTACTCGGCGGACATAGTTCCTTCATTGTTGTCAAAGATTTGCGCCACCTCACATTATATATTAGATGCTCGCTCTTTTTAGTCTTGCATTACAGGCAATGTCTCGTTTTTATTCTATATCGATCATTTCCTTCGATTACTTCCTTTAAACACGACCAACAGCGACAAGTTGAATATAATGGTAAAGAAACATTTGGTTTAATTTACACTTGCATTACACCGGAAGACACGTTGCGAATTTTGCTAAGCGTTCCTTTTGAATTAAAAAAGGCGTCTCTCTTTTCAATTATATATATCGATGAACTGATAAGCTTGTGCCGTTTATCCTTTTCTGACCCGATGTCATTGTGTTAGCATTAACCCATTTGTCGCTCTAAATCTACGTCTCAACTATCACACTAGTAGCTATCGCCTTTTTCTCAACTGAATGCAATTCAGCTAGAAAACTAGTTAGGAAGTAACATTTGAGGTAGCAGAAAGATGGGGGATATAACCACAACAAAATACCACATTGCTCGGATGAAAATTGAAACGGGGTGATCGGGCGTAAAGGCCAAAATCACGTTCTTGAAGTTGGGCATCGAATGGCTGTGGTGTTGGCCAGTGACATATCATTGCATAAACTTATAGTATGCATAGTAGCCCGTAGCACCCCTCTCCCGGCACGCGTGCGTATTTAATTTTCTGCCTCCGACATCTACACATGCACACTTGGTTGCATCTTTTTTTGTCAGCATTGAGGGTTTGCATCACCTTACTTCAGAATTTTTTTCCTTAGAATCCGATTGGGCCTCATTTTGTCAGTGTGTCAGGTGCACCCACCTTGTTTAAAGCCGCACGGAAGTTTTTTAAATCTCTCAAAATGTATCAAGGTAAGTTCTTAAGATTTGTGTCAGATTTTTGTACGTGCCTCAAACTTAGTGGGGAATTTAAAACAGGGCAACTCAGACGCTCGAACGCCGCTTGGTATTGTGCATAATATACACGCTTTTTTTTTCTTCAAGATGCAAGATACGTTGGTTACCATCGAGGCTGATAAGGTAATAACAACATCAAGGGTTTAAACGTTTTTGAAGTCTAAATTATAAATTTAAAATTGGAAAAATTAGCAAGAAAATATTTGGTAAATATGACTGAGCGATATTTTAAATGTGAGCAAATATTTAGGTAAAAATATGATGAACAGAATGAGTGAGTACCTGTTCATTTATCCTAAGCATATTTTTTACTTAGTAAACTTGGTGTGAATTAATCATTATTTTTTGTGTTCTCGCACAATTTGTTATAAAAAAATATGTGTAATGAAAGAAGAAATGCAAAGCTGTTCCATCACCATTTTTATTTCCATCTTTTCACAATATCTTCCAAGATTTCTACGCTAAAATATCCCAAAACAAACAATTAAAATGAAAAGAACCCCAATAAATATTAAATAGTATTAATATCTTCCCAGATAGCTATATTGAAATATACCAAAACTCACAATTATAGTAATTAAGATACCACCAATTAACATGAAAATTTAACATGTTCCCGGATTACTACAGGTGCATCCAAAAACAGAATTAAAGTAAAGAAGGACTCTGTTGTCGCTTATGACAACAATTTGCGTTTACAATCGTATCACTAGTCAGCTTTGTATTATTATGCAAATCATTTACTCTGTATATATACTGTATGCAGCAGTTCTGGGCGCGGCCACGTTGTATTTGACGAGCGAAGGCTCAGGTCGCCGAGTCTGAAGTTTTAGTAGGCAAAATTTGTGGATCAACATTTGGACGGGAAAGCCACATTTCTCTGTACGTATTGTATTCAATTCTATTGTTAATCATTTGCACAACATTTCCGTTTCTTATAATTAATTTATTATTTCTTTTTATATTTGTATTCAATTTATGTTATATTTGTGTATTTTGTATAATTAGTTTGGTATTTATATTTCATTATTTTGTTATTTTTAGTTTCACCATATCCATGTCAGTGTGCGTGAAATAAAGTGTGAACATTTCCCGTCGTTTGTTTGTTTGTTTGATGTGGGATCCGCAACAGTGAAAAGAGAAATCTAGACATTGGACAACTGAATTCCCCTAAGACGACACCATCTCCATGTAAGAAACTACAATATGAGTGAAAGCAAGGATCAAGAAATCGAGAAGCTGCGACTCGCACGTAGGGCACGGAAGGGCGCTGTTACACGAGTGATTGGGGTGATAGAGCGTGCTATAGCCGCGGATGAACCAAAGACTGTCGACGCAAACGTTAGTAAGTTGAAAGAAGTGTTTACAAGCTTTGAAAACTGTCATGATGCGTATCATTCTCTACTTGAAACTGACTCTGACATTGAAACCAGTGAAGCTTGGTTTTCTCAGGTACAAGATAGCTACATAAGAGGTATTGGAGCAGGTGTTACTTACATGAAAAGTCTAAAACCAGAAAGTGAATCTGAACAATTATCTGAGCAAAAGCTTATCAATTTACTTTCATTAGCAAAGGCAGAAATAGACACATTTTCTGGAAATCCATCTGATTTCTATAGCTTTTGTGCAGTATTTGACGAAACTATTGACAGCAAAATTGATGATAAAAATGTCAAGTTGACCAGGTTATTGCAATACACGTCTGGTGCTGCCAAAGATGCAATAAAAAATTGTGTTTTAATTGGTGAATCGGGTTATGATAAAGCACGGGAAATTTTGAAGGCCAGATTTGGTAATGATCACTTAGTAGCCCAGCGAATTATTAATGATCTCAAATCAGGCAAAACTGTAAATACGCCAGATGAATTACAAAAATTGGCAGATGATTTGCAAGTTGCTAGTGTCACTTTGGAAAAGTTAGACATGCTAAGCGAGGTTGAGAATCAAAAAACAATCTTAGATATTGTGAAAAGGTGTAGAGTAAAGATAGTAGACAAATGGCGACATAAAGCACTCAAAATCAAAAGTGTTGAGAAAAGGTATCCCACATTCTCACAATTTGTAGATTTTGTGTCACAACAAGCAACAGAGGCCAATGACCCGGTTTATGGGGACAGTCCTGTATATCATCCTGGCCGTAAGTCATCTAGTACTTTTACCTATACCGCCCAAGGGCCCATTGACCCCCCTTCTGAACCCCCTGTTCAGCGTGATCTCCCTCCATGTGTTGTCTGTCATCAGCCGCATGATTTGTTTCATTGTGAGGTCTTCAAGGCAAAAAGCGTTCAAGCTCGTTTTGATATCATAAAGCAAAATCGCTTATGTCACAATTGTTTTTCAGCTGGACATTTTGCTAAAGATTGTCGGAAAAATACTGTGTGTACTGTGCCAGGTTGTGGACGTAAACACTCAAAGTTTATTCATTTCGGTCAAAGTGAGAAGTCGTCCTCCAAAACCGCAAGTAACGGCATTTCAGACACCGTGACGAACGCTAGTGTTCACTCTAATTCCAATCATGTGAATCTGCCCATTGTGTCCGTCAGAGTAAACGGACACGTGATAGCCTCCGCTCTTTTGGACAATGGTTCTACTTCAACATTTATTTCTGAACGTCTTGCAAATGAACTTTCTCTCAAACACTCACAAAGCTTGAATTATCAAATGAACACGTTGAGTTGTTCACAAAGTACAAAATCTCACGTTGTGTCATTTCAGGTGTCACCTGTTCATGATTTGAATGTCTCCTATTGTTTGTCAAATGTGTTAGTTATCCCACAAATTCGTGTGCGAGCGAATTCGCGAGTTAACACTGATGCGTATCCGTATTTGAAAGATATACCTTTCAGTAACACAGGATCGGGTCACGCAGATATTATTATTGGAATGGACAACGCGCATTTGATCATGCCGTTAGAAACACGTTGCGATGAAAGCGGAAATTTGAAACTTTACGCGTCTCGTTCGCGCTTAGGTTGGACATTGAACGGTCCGTTGAATGAAAAGTTGGCATCTGACATTTCAGTCAATTTTCTCTCGGTTGAAGAAAATATTAAGAATTTATGGCGACTCGAAAATGAGAGCGCGGTTTCTTTCTCGCAAGAAGATGGAGAAGTTTTGGCCCTGTGGGAATCGACTGTTAGTGAGGAGAACGGTCATTACGTGTTACCGATACCGTGGAAAACAGGGTGTCCGAAATTTCCGTATAACAAGAACGTGGCGATCAACCGCTTACACAGTTTAGAACGTAAGCTGGAGAAAGACGGGTTATACGAAAAATATCACGACAACATATTGGATTTGATTTCCGATAGTTATGTTGAGAAAGTCCCAGATGATGAAATTGATCTGCGCGACGGCACAGTGTGGTATATTCCGCACAGACATGTTTTGAATCCCTCAAAACCTGAGAAATTGCGAGTTGTTTATGATTGTGCGTGCAAATGTCAGGGTGTTAGTCTAAATTCTCAGACCAAACAAGGCCCAGATTTCATAAACAAGCTGTTAGGTATTTTGTTACGATTTCGTCAACATAAATACGCGATAATGGCGGACATCAAGGCCATGTACTATCAAGTTATGGTGCCCGAATGCGATAGAAATTCGCTCAGATTCTTATGGCGCGACGGGGAAAATCTTGTTCACTATCGCATGCGCGTCCATTTGTTTGGTGGAAAGTGGTCAGGGAGCGCAAGCTGTTATGCTCTAAGACGCACAGTAAAAGACCATGAAGTCACAGAATTGATCAGAAACACCGTGTTGAAATCTTTTTATGTCGATGATTTGCTCAAATCCGTGAAAACCAGAAAAGAGGCTCGTGAGGTCATTGAAGGCACAAAACGCGCGGTGAGCCGCGGCGGATTCGATCTCACTCAATTCGTAGTAAATGACTTCGAATTAAATAAAGCTATTCCTGTTGATGACAGAGCTAAAGAGGTGAAAGAATTAGCGTTCGATTCTCATGCAAAAGCTCTCGGGATTAAATGGGAAGTCATGCCTGATTATTTCTATTACATCTTCAGACTCAAAGAAAGCGCGATTGTTACCAAGCGTATCATTCTCAGTACAGTTGCCTCGATGTATGATCCTCTTGGATTGATATCTCCTGTCATCACACGCGGTAAAATGATATTTCAAAAGGTAACGCGGTTGCGCGAAGGATGGGACACACCGGTGCCTGGTGACTTGAGTCTTGAATGGCAACGTTGGATTGAATCTTTGAAAGATTTACACACTCTTCATTTTCCAAGGTGTGTTATTTCGGAGACGAGTTATGCTTCCGAGGTGCATATTTTTTGTGATGCTAGTGAAAAGGCTTACGGAGCTTGTGCATACCTTCGATCAGTCTGTAGTGATGGCAAAATCCGTATTGCGTTATTGGTAGCTAAAAGCAGATTAGCGCCTTTAAAGCAAGTCACTATACCGAGACTGGAACTTACTGCATGTGTTGTCGCTGTTGACCTTGATCGGTTAATCCGCGAAGAAATGGATGTATCTTTGTTGCCTACTACATTTTGGAGTGATAGTGAGGTCGCGTTGGCTTATATTGCAAATGAAACTACGCGTTTCAAAACGTTCGTGGCAAATAGGGTGTCTTACATAAGACAAAATACCAGTGAGCAACAATGGCGACGGATTCCCGGCAAATCCAATCCAGCCGATATTTTATCGCGAGGAAGCAATGTTGATGAAATGCCTGAAATTTGGATGAACGGTCCCGCGTTTTTATCGGAATTCAGATCAAAATGGTCCTGCCCAAAGTCTTCTCGGGACATTTCTAATGATCTTGAAATCCACACATGCACTGTCAGTGAACAACTTGAGGAAGCTGTATCCGAAAGAGATGTCTCACCTTTACAAAAGTTATGGAATCATTATTCCAGTTTTTACAAGCTTTGCAAAGCTGTGGCGTGGCTTTTACGATTCAAAAGACATCTTCGTGGAAAAGACATCATAAAAACGAACGTAACGGCATCCGAGTTGAAAGAAGCTGAAGATTCCATTTTCAGAGCAGTCCAAAGCGAAGTATTCGGTCGTGAAATTCAATCTTTGAGTGAGTCCGGCGTTATTTCGCGATCGAGTGCAATCTACAAGTTATCTCCTATTGTGAAGGACGGGATTTTAGTTGTTGGCGGTCGGCTTATTCATTCATCATTAGCATGTAAACAGCCCCCCATTTTGCCCAGATCTCACAAAATTTGCTCTTCAATCATTCGCGACTTTCACGGTGGAGCACATATGGGAACTGAGTGGACCCATAGTATTGTCCGGCGGAAATACTGGATAGTCGATGGAAGAAATTTGGTGAGGAAAATCGTCAAAAACTGCATAATCTGCAAAAAGCTCTACGCGTTACCTATGTCGCAGAAAATGGCGGATTTGCCCGAGGACAGGTGTAGCGCAGGGGGGGCTCCTTTTGATATTGTCGGCATCGATATTTTCGGGCCCCTTGTTGTGAAAGTAGGACGTTCTGACGTAAAGCGTTATGGATGCATTTTTACTTGCTTCAAAACACGGGCGTTGCATATTGAGGTGTTGGAAAATTTGAGTACCGACGCGTTTCTCAATGGGTTTTTCCGTTTTGTCGCGAGAAGAGGATGTCCTTCCAAACTTTATAGTGACAATGCCACGAATTTTATTGGTGCTCAAAGTGAGCTAGCGCGAAGCTTACGTCAGCTTGACAAGAGTAAAATACTTCGGGAAACAAGACGCAGAGGCGTCGAGTGGAATTTTAACCCCCCACATGCATCCCATCATGGAGGGATCTGGGAACGCATGATAAGAACTGTCAGAAAAATCCTGACAGCACTGTTGTCAAATGTGTCTACCAAGTCATTATCTGATTGGGTATTACAAACAATTTTATGTGAGTGCGAAAGCATTATAAATGGAAGACCCATGACAAAAGTCAGCACTGACTCAAATGACTGTGACGCTCTTACTCCTAACCATCTGTTACTACTCCGTAACAATCCCTCTCTTCCTTGGGGTGATTTTGAAATAGCAGATGCGTATAGACGGTTGTGGAGACATTGTCAATTTCTTGTTTCCCAGTTCTGGAAGCGATGGACTAGGGAATATTTGTCTTTGCTTCAGTCTAGACCCAAGTGGCGGGAGATCAAGCGAAATTTAAAGAGGGGGGACCTTGTCCTTATTGTTGATGCTTCTATGCCCCGTGGTTCATGGCCTCTAGCTGTAGTAGAAAATGTTAAGATTGGGAGAGATAGCTTAGTGCGTAGCGCGACGGTTCGTACTAAATCGTCTCGCTATAATAGACCCATCACAAAATTAGTATTTTTAGAGGGAGACTGTTAAGATATGTGTTATATTGTTACAATATTGTTTAAGTGACATTATTTAAACAATAAATTGTAAGTAAATTTGAATAAGAATAAGTAGACTATAAAGATATGTATTATATTGTTACAATATTGTTTAAGTGGCATTGTTTAAACAATAAATTGTAAGTAAATTTGAATAAGAATAAGCAATATTGTTTATTTTTGTTTGTTTGTTTGTGACAGATAATATAGTGAATATGTGTTTGTTTGAGTATATAGTGAGGTAGATAAATGTTTTTTTTTTTTGTGTGTTTGTACAAATAATTTTTTTTTTTTTTTTTTTTTGTTTGTTTAAGTGGGAGTGTTGTCGCTTATGACAACAATTTGCGTTTACAATCGTATCACTAGTCAGCTTTGTATTATTATGCAAATCATTTACTCTGTATATATACTGTATGCAGCAGTTCTGGGCGCGGCCACGTTGTATTTGACGAGCGAAGGCTCAGGTCGCCGAGTCTGAAGTTTTAGTAGGCAAAATTTGTGGATCAACATTTGGACGGGAAAGCCACATTTCTCTGTACGTATTGTATTCAATTCTATTGTTAATCATTTGCACAACATTTCCGTTTCTTATAATTAATTTATTATTTCTTTTTATATTTGTATTCAATTTATGTTATATTTGTGTATTTTGTATAATTAGTTTGGTATTTATATTTCATTATTTTGTTATTTTTAGTTTCACCATATCCATGTCAGTGTGCGTGAAATAAAGTGTGAACATTTCCCGTCATTTGTTTGTTTGTTTGATGTGGGATCCGCAACAGACTCCAATTAACATGATGTTTGCATAAATTTTAAAAGATTGTTACATCGAAATATAAATATTCCAAAACACACAATTAAAATAAAATTTAATTTAAATATGATTCCTGTGACTTTTTACTTGTACTGTCCCTCTAATTACACAACACGATGCAGTAATAGTATTTGAACAAAATATTCTAAAGCATCATCGCTGTTTTTAAATTATTTTCCAAATTATTAATGTGAATTAGCTACAAGTTCTTTTTTTTTTTCATTTCATTGAAGTCTAAACAAACGAGATAATTCGTCATCACCTTGGTGAGAAATAACACTAACAGATTAAAGTGAATGAATGATAACCACATAAGTCTGTTGAATAGTTCCAAGTAATAATAATGCAGCACATTTGGTATGCAGATATATGAAAAAAATCAATTAAAGTATATGCAGCATGTTATCTAAAAGCAAAGTGCAGTTTTCATTCAAGCTATCAATTATAACAATTTAGTTAAAGGAAATTTACCTGACATTTTGCAATTAAAAAACAAAGAAAAGCTCTCATTTGTAGTTGTAAATATAGACCTGCATTTCACCGTTATTTAAAACTGGTTATTTTAACCTTAGGATAAAAGTGCACGATACCCATTAATATTGATTAAATACAGGTAGAGTACAATTAATTAAGATATAATAAGATAAAACCCAATTTGATCAATAATCGCCACCCTATACTTTTTAAGATCTTGACTGTAAATCGTTCTATTGTTCTTGGCTTTGTTTTACTCTGCTGGATGATGGTGTTTATAGTCTTGTCTCCTTCTAGGCTCCGCAACTTAAATGAACAAAGTAAAACTTGTATTCAAAAGAAAATATGTCTTTTGAATATCATAATATGATACAGGCAGAAATAAACATCATATTTGGACATTTTCCTGGCATCATATTGTCTTACTCTATATGAAAAAATCAATTGGTTTAGAGGGACACATGGATACTTCTATAGTCAATTTTCAAGTACAACCCTGGTGTTGATAATTAAAGTGCGGTGGTACAGTGGGGGAATATCTTACCTGCCGTCATCCACAAAGCAATCTGCAGGAGGGCCTCCAGAACAGGGGTTGGCATCGTCAGTAGAATCACCATCGTAATCTCCACACAGCCCATTTAGTTGCCCAGCATATGCTTCTGTTGTAAAGAAAAACATTTTAATACAACTGAACAACATGTGACGCAGTTAGATAATTTTACAATATTGACATAAACAATTATCATCCTCTAGTATTTATTCCTACGTGCCTGTCTGGTGTAGGAATCACGAAAATGAAGTCCATAAGTCATCTCAATGCATTAAAAGGATAAAAAAAGACTCACTCGGACCTTTTGGAGAAATGAGTAGCCTTTGAAAAGGAATCACCATGGGAATAAGTTATGGGCAGCAAACTCAAACAACTTGAACACATTTGCTTCTTATGAGGCCCACAAATGAGCCCTCATGTGAAATTGAATTTGTTTTAATTAGTAAAACATTTCAAAACCGCTCACGCATTTTTTTTACATGGTGGTATTTTATGGACATTTTAGTCACCTCTCAGTCACTTTTTACATATTATCTTTTCCCACCCTCACCCCCTCTTTGTCCCTGTTAATGATATTATATGAGCGCCTGCATGTTTGCCATTTTACCTGGAACGGTTATGATGGCTCGATGTCCTTTACGTCTTGTGTCGCCAACAGGGGTGGTGAGTTCAACTTTCACAACACCAGACACCTCCACAACAGTCCTTGGAAAGCCCTCTGGGTCCTGAGACAACATCACGCCACTGCCTACGTCTTGTGGGGTCGTTGTTGCAACAATTATTGCACCGTTAACCTGGAGTGGAAAGGCACCAAGTAATGGCCCGTTAACTATCCAGGACATAATAAAAGATTCATTGATATTTATGGCAACCTATATTTTTATCATTTTATGGCCGATTTATGGTCCAATATGTAGCCGTTGCATATTTTGTGTATTAGTTCTATTGATACTTGAAAAATGGTTTGATGAACTCTGATTTACACTGACCAAAGGGCATTTGGCGTATACGTATTATTTCGTCTTCTACATTGATTAGTACTTTGCTAGGGTTTGCGTGTGTTATCCAGGTGGTTTTAGTAACAACAGTTAATTAAACCCATTCAAACACACCTTCACTGTTCCATCTGTATTTATCTCAATGGTCACACCGCGAACTGTCATCAAAACTTGCTGGATCATGGTCCTGTTACTCCCAGGTTTATAGGAGACAAATTTTCCGGTTATGTTGAAATGCTCGGCTGCTCCTGCCAGGGTTTCTGACAGTAAATATCTGCAGAGTGCATTCGAAAGGAAGCGATTCCCATCGAATTGTACAAAATGAGGGTCCCCTCTGATTATACACTGTCCCGCTGGAAATTGTAAAATGGTATTCATTACACCTCTACAAGAATTATAGGCCTTGTTTGGTAAATTATGATGTCTTATTATCTACAGCATGTAAAATTTAAAATTGGTAAACATGTGTTTTACATGTTCTGCTTGAATAAACTGTTCATATGCTTGGTTATAAAAATCAACCTGGAATAAAGCGTGTAAAATATTAGTGTAACAGCTTAGTCATTTTGCATTTGTTATACAGTCAGCCATATCATTTGAGTTCAAGTCATTGGACTCCAGTGAAACGCATCAAACAATGATGTGTACACTGAGTTAGGCCGCCTTCCCCTCTTTATTACAATCCGGTATGCTTCTGTCAATATCTGGAACAAGATTATGTAAATATCTGACGACGCATTCATGAAACAGGCATATAGATATATGAGATCACTAGCTGACACCCTGTGTTCTAACTACAGTCCACGCCCCATGTCGTGCCCCAAGGGGATTCAAACATTCCTCTTTACATTTGACCATGGGGTTGTGTGGTTTATTGTGTCAGTCACCTCTAAAAATGTAAACAAGATTTTACTGCAGAGACAAATAGGCCACAACACCCAAGTGAGCAATAGCAAACTTAAATCCAACAGTAAGATGTAAATGCTTAACCAAGCTTGTGAAGGAGCACCCTTGCTTGATGCAACGTCGTACAAATAACGACAATTAATCAGTCCTAACTAAACTAAGTATTGGTGATCATAATCTACAAACAGAAAGTGGACGGTACACCACCCGGAAAATGAACGGTGTAAAAGATTCTATCGCCTGTACCCAAGGGGTGACTGAAAATGAGGACCACTTTATTCTTCAATGCCCAATGTATACAACAGACCAAGAGACCTTTTTCTAGTAAAACACCACTCATTAAAGTTGATACAAGATCACCAGCAAGTAAATGGAAAATTATTTAATAGTGACAGCAAATATAATCTGAGTCCCTTTTCAATTTATAAAACCGTTTAAGAAATGAAATAAGGTAATAACCCCACTTGATAACTCCTAGTGCATTCTTTGTAAATCTTAATAACGCAATGCTATGTTACACATAATTAGAGATGCACATTGTAGCCTACATACATGTAATTAGTGTTTATGATAAGACTGTAAACACAACAAGAAGTTGTATTTCACAACTGAGTTAGAGCTTTTTTTGTAATTTCCTTTGTAAATCTCTCCACATATATATATATAATTGGAATGTTTTTTCCCCATGTTATACGCTGTATTTCGTATTATGGTTTTCTGAAGGTGAGCATATAATACTTTAATAGTGAATTGCCAACTTTACATACTATATATGTCTTAAGAACGCGATTCATGTATAAATAAATAAGATTAATCAAAGAAATTCCCCTATTTACCTGTCTGACTGCCGGCGTCCCCTAAGCAATACTCCTCATAATCTGAACAGCAATCTTCATTGACGAAACATCCAATATCACAGTAACACCTGTTAGGACTATCACCATAACTACAATCATTGTTCTTTTCAAGGCAACACTGTTCCTCCTTGGAACCTGGTCGAAGGGAACACAAACCGTCCACAAGCATGGGTAGTGCCAGGGCAAGGAATAATACGGTCAAAGCACGTGTCACGCCGAAATGGGGTAGACGGGATTGTAAACGGTTTGCCATTGTAAAAGTAGTGCAAAATCCCGGTGCAAATCTAGAAAGTAAAGAAAGTGCCACATAATTATAGAAGTAGATAAAATCTCCAGGTTTTTTTTTTTTTTTTTTTTTTTTTTTTTTTACATAATACTAGTTAACACATCATCAAACACATCTTACACATTGCTTTTCTTGCATTATTTTCTTAGTTGAAACTAGATGCATTTTTATAAAAGAAAAGACAGTGTATCAATGAAAAGGGTCACCCACTAGCAAAATACCGTGGAGTTGAAACTTTGTGTTATTGGAAATTTGTACCGTTTTAACAAATATAAAGCCGTTAAACCCGTCATTCGGGCTAAATGCGCGTAAAACTTGCTTAACAAGTGACGCGGTAAAAATGAGATCAGGCACTAAGACATGTATTTTGGAGCTAAACACTATTTTGCCAGTGTTTGGGGAACCATGAACCCCCTTCGATGTCGAAAATAAACACACACTCTTGGTCCCCTCCTGAAATTAGAATTTTGACTAGCTGTATCATAGTTCTAAACTGTACAAAAAGACACCGTTCGCCCTCTAACATATCATTTATCTGGGCCCTTAAACGGGCCCTGAACCACACGCCAAGAAGGGGGGGGGGGTGGATGGGCCGAATAATCCTGGATCCGACCCTGTGTGTCTGTACATAAAAAGACACACAATTATATGATTTACTTCAGAGAAGCCTGCATAATCTTAAACGGTTTAAATACAAATACAAAAAAAAATGTTAAGCAGAATACGGGTATCTTTATACAAAATAATACTAATTATTTCATTTGCCATTGCCTGTAGACATAATTTCGTAATGTTGTTTGCTTTAACATTATTAACAAAGTCATGACACAGCCGTTAATGCTCGAGTTAAACTGATGATAACAAAACATCAATATCGGCTACTCAGTAAAACAACGTCGATAGTAACTTGTAAACACAGAAAATATTGGGTGTGTTCATCATAATCTTGCTATACTACATGTACATAGCTAGGTAAGTTTTGGCTTTATTTGACAGTCACAGAGTTTATTTGGATGTAACCTAATGTCCAGACACCATTCAGATTTTTAAAAAACATTCCAGATATCAACAATTGTTGAATAAAACAAGAATCGGGAGGCTTTGTCCATGTTAAGCACTTATTTCACACAGACCACGAATCCCACGTATGGTAATGAATTGACAAATTTCACGATTCGTGGTTGAATCGCAATCAGTTCGTGAAGTTCTTAACAGATTCGTATCTATTCGCAGTCAGCTCTTGCACTTCTTGACCAACAGGAATTGGTGGCAAAAAACTTTGATGCCCCTATTTCACACAGACCACAAATCCCACGAATCGCCAGGAATTGAAAATTTCAGGATTCGTGGTTGAATCGTAATCAGTTCGTGAAGTTCTTAGCAGATTCGTATATAATCGTAGTCAGTTATTGCAATTCTTGATCAATCGGGAATTAGTGGCAAAAATTTTGAGCTGTTCAAAGTTTTGGCCACGAACTCCAGATTCCAAAAAATCGTAGTGAATTTCTGGACAATATTCGTGCGATTCCAACCGAATCCCACGAATATTCGTAACACTATCGCATCTGTATCGTAACTGAATCGTAGAGCGTGTCGAATTAGACCAGAAAATTGGCAAAACCTCACGATTCCACGAATATTCGTAACACTATCGTACTTGTATCGTAACTGAATGGTGAGTGTGTCGAATTAGACCAGAAAATTGGCAAAATCTCACGAATCCTCCCCAATCCTGAAATTTGTCAATTCCTGGCGATTCGTGGGATTCGTGGTCTGTAGGGGCCTAACATATGACTTGCTTCGCACATAGCATTGAGTTTAATATTATTTGTAAAGTTAACCCTCGGAAAGAAATAGCACAAGTACATATATAACTACCGTGTAGCTATTAAAAAACACGACTACTGGTACGCGTTTAATCGATAACTGATTTAATACTCGTCACATTACCATCCGCCCCCTTCCTTATGAATAGGTATTACTTTATAATACAATGCAACCGACGTGTAGCCGCATGTTAGAAGACAATGTGTGACTACGCACAGCAGTATGAGGCCGCTACCCCTTCCCAGCAAGGAGTCAACTAAGCCGCAAGTTAGAAGACAATGCGTGATTACTAACAGCAGTAGGAGGCCGCTACCGCTCCCCAGCAAGGAGTCAACACAGCAGTGCGTAACCCGGGCTTAATTAGGGGTTATTAGCTGTCCACTTATGATCGGTATTGTTCGTCTTGATTGCAGCACACTTCCTACTCACTATTGGTTCGCCCGCCTCTTCTTTAAATGCTCTCTCAAACCTTTCCTCAGTCAGCCGAGAATAGAAACACATTTATCTGCCGATAAACTTCGTCGTTGATGTATTTTTTGGCATCCTTCTACAGTGGGCCATAAGGCTCTATCTATGATTTTTTTCGTCCGGCATTTTACCAGATTAAGCTGACGCTTGAAAACTAAATTAAATGAATAATTTTCTTACGTGCACGTATCCAGCTAATTTTACGACAATAACTTCCACGGCACCTCCGCCATTTGCAATTGTAGACGAACCACGTGTTTCCAACTGATAGGCCAATACAACTATACCAGATCCATTGCACGATAAAAAACCGTTTATATTTAATGAATTAAAAAAACATTTGGGAATCGCGATTTTCTATTGATAAACTTTCGATGGTATCCCTGTATTAAATCATCCACTGCTACCCCCTCTATTGTAGTGTAGCATGACTCGTATCACAAGATGGTCTTAGAAATGAAGTACTGCAGTAAGACAGGCCTACACTCTGATAGTTTTAGTCTATTATTAACCCTAATGTCGTTTCTTGTCATTCATTCTAGAACTCTCTGAGCCATCGCAAAGTTATTTGCCAGGACATTAAAAGGCTACTTCTTAACGGATTTTTTTTTCACTGAGTCCAAAAATGTTCGAGGACGTCTCTGTCGTTATAATATATATATCGCCGTTTCTCGAACGTCATTTAAACGGCGTTGAACGGCAGTCCCAGACAAAGGATCGGAAGTTTCTAAATAAAAGAACTTATAAATGCTGCCACTAGCCAGTTATTGTTCCTAAGTAAAGAGAGGCGATAATGATCTGTTCTTTCTTCTAGCTTAGTCTGTCGACTAAAATGAACAAGGTTAGGCCTACAATGCAACCACCAATTATTACGACCATTAATGAGGTTCTTTGCTACACTCCCTTTCTTTATGATCGCGAAACCCGTGGGGTGCTGTGTTTTAAATATATATAAAAGGGGTTTCGCGAGGTGAAGCTATAATAATGAACTAAAATCCGATGAATAGGCCTATCTAATAAACCATGAAGCACGTAGCCCAGGCCTCTTCTTTGACCGACATCAAATTTTTACATTCTTTGTTTTAATAAGAGGGCGAACGTAGTCTAATTTGTCTTTTCGTGGTGATTTTGCTCAAGCAGCGGAGTCAAGTAAATCGGTGATTTACCGTTGGTAAGAGTAGCAATCATCCCTCCTGCGTCCTCACAGATTACTTTCTAATCCCCCGTAATTAACGCAGTCAGGAAGAAGCGCTGAAATAGGGGATTTTGTATCAGGGAAAAGTTTAGTATTAATCTTATGTTATCACGTATCTGTATTATGTAATCATGTAACTCATTTTCCCAAGGCAACCACCAATTATGACGACCATTAATGAAGTTCTCTGCTACACTCTTTCCTCTCCTCTCTCGTGAAACCCTGGAGGTGTTGGGTATATTTGGGGTAGTTTACTATAGCATGCTACACTCTCCTCATGATCACTTGCTCGATCGTGAAATCTGGAGTGAAACCCTTGGTTTATCTAACAATGGTTTAAATAAATAAAAAGGGTGTCACGGAGGTGAAGCTGCTTAACTCATAAGAATAATGAACGAAAAAATACGATGAACATTTAATACACCACGAGGAACGTATGTTTTGACCGTCATCGCCTTTTTTACATAAGATGTTTCATCAAGAAGGCAGATGTAGTCCAATTTGTCTTTTGTTGGTGATTCTGCTTCAGGTGGCTGAGTGTAGTTGATCGGTGAAGTACCGTTGGTAAGAGTAGCAATCATCACATCCGCGTCCGAATGGATTACTTTCCAACCCCCCCCCCATAATTAACGCAGCCAGGAATAGGCGCTGAAATAGGGGGTATTATATCAGAAATTAATTTTTGTAATTATCTATCCGTAAAATAAGAATCGTTACATTATCACGTATTTTTCCAGATGGAAAATATATTATAATATGCACATTGATCAAATTATAAAGAAAATCTCCAGATGTAAACAAAGGTCAGTCAAGTATCACTCATCCCAGGCTGCAGGACAGATAAAGAGAATTGAATGAAGCGCGAGTGATCTGGCAACCCTACAATTTCGTCATAATGATTCATGGGCAAACAATAGAAGCATAAAATTAACACCTTTTACAGTGTGAAGGACGACACCTAATGAGGCTTTTGTTTTTTCCCTGGGTGGTTATTACAAAGTAAGAATGTTGACGTAAGTGTTATCTGCTTCCTGGTGAAGACTTTTGCGTGTTCAAAGGAACAATGGAAATGTCATTTCAAAACAAAGAGCCACATTTCCCTACTTAGGTGGCCAAAATATTGTCAATGAAACGCAAAAAAAAAAAAAAGACAAAATCACCAGCTGTTACTGACTGAGTCTAACTCAAATGCAAAAAGGTACGCACAGCGACAAAGCGCTATTGTAAACAATGACCCGACGATGAGATCAATAGATGTATAAATGACTTATTGTACTATCAAATTGTACCCCTGCCCCTACTTGTATAATATTACACACATAAGGCCACCCTATACCAGAGTTGCAGATTGATTTTTCATTACGCAGTCTCTTGCACTGAAGAAAAATACTCATATATAATTTGCGGTCCTAGTAGAGGGTCGGTCTTCTCTCAATTTTCTCAAATCAAAATAAACTAACAAACATGAAAATTGACAAGCTGTATTAGGATGTAAAGTGTTGAGAACCCTTTAACAAGGTATATGGTAATATGCACGTTTAGACAAATTTTAATTTTAATTTCATTTAAATTTAAATTTAATTTTAATTAAAATTGATATTACCGAAATTAGTAAATGTCGTTTGCGTCATGTATCAATATTTATGCGCATAATAGTACCTACGTTATAAACATTCAGCAAAGATCTTTGGAAGGCCGCTCTTTCGTCGTTTATATCAAATGAAAACTATCTGATACCCATCGTATCAATCATTATACCATGATAAGCGATTAGCATACTAATTTATGTCCCCAGTCATAATAACTTTAACAATTACAACAAACCTCCCTACTCTGCTTTTCGTTGCAAAAACAATTAGCCAAAACTATTTTTATATTAAAAGATATCAATAATAATGACAATTTCAAAATTTCAAAAGTACCTTTGGGGTACGAACTCCCGTCGGGCAGGTTACAACGTTTGCAACGACGTTAACCGTTATTCCACCAATTCTATTATACTTTCACACCGATATCGAGAGATCTGTATTGCCGGGCATGCCGAAGCTTTGCAGATATTGCCGAAGGCTAGGAAAATTCTTCAAAATATATTTTTATTACTTTTAATCAAATCCAGACTATCTCTCACTGCCCTGAGGTATGGCTAAAACCTTTCAATTGTCATCAGACTTTGTAATTTGGGAGAAAAAAGTGAAACAGGAACTTCTGGTGATGAATAATATATTATAGTGCTGCAAGGTCTTGTTTTCTATCCCTGATGTACGAGTAGCTTTTTCTACAGTTTCTATAATTCTCTTAACGTATGAAAATATGCAGGTTTTCTGATACAATAAGACTTTGATAAAATCAAAACCAATAATACTTTTCAAGTCGCGAGTCGGGATAAATATCGGCAAGGTGGAGATATGTCCCGCCGGCGCTTCCGCAACAGCAAGACTGAAGGACGCAAGTTACAAAGCAAAACATGTTTAGTCAAGTTAAAGACTTAATTACCGGCCTAACAGCGGCGGTAGTGACTCCCGCTGTGAGCGACTTGCGCTGTCTATCGTAATCCCCCTATCATTAACACTGTCGGGGGCACACGCATGTTCGACGTGCGTGTGCTATTAAAGTGACCGGGGACTAAATAGCTACACGGTACTCGAGAAGCCCATCACCTACCCTGTAACTATCAAGTCAGATGCATTACTTACAGCTTTCGTCCACTCAAGAAGAGCTATTGACAGGAACTTGACTCTCCGAAGTTGATATGCCTCAACCTTTCTGTAAAGTATATAGAAGTTAATGTAAGATGACGGTACCTTTATAGCTCTCAGTGGAAGCCGACGGGAGTTGTGCGCATGCGATAAAAACCACACATCTCTTGATTGACGTGGGCCAAAGCTCATCCCTTTGCGTTATTACCAGCGGTGTACGCTCATTATTATTATTATTATTATTATTATTATTATTATTAGTAGTAGTAGTAGTAGTAGTAGTAGTAGTAGTAGTAGTAGTTATAATAAAGTAACAGCAGTAGTAGTAATAGTGGTACTAGTAGTCTTATCTAAAAGTCCCCTTTAATTAAAAAAAAAAATCACATTTTTTCCTGGGAATGTTCATGTTTAAGTGTGAGATAATACACTGTCACCCGAGCGATATATGCCATAACACCTCGAGCGTTAGCGAGAGGTGTTCATGGTATATATCGCGAGAGGGTGACAGTGTATTATGTGACATACATACCGAGAAAAAATACAGTCATTTCATCCTAAAACACCCCTAAAACCGAATAAAGTGACCCTATATCACGCTCTAGAGATGTTATATGAAATAAACACGTCCACGTGCGCTGGTCACCTCCCGCCAAATTCTTACGTAATGTCTGACCAATTTGGTCAATTTTTGCTAAATACTTGTCATGGACGTTCTGGCGTGAAAAGTATTTAATCAATCGTCGACACTGAACATGCGCGTCTCAGCTGAGCCACACCTAGCTGGACCTGCTGCAGAAAAAAGGTCCCAAGGCAAAACTTCTACTTTGAAGTGACATTTCTGATAAACAAGGAGCGTCGAACCGGAATATAGTCAAACTAATTTTTCACAAGTGCAAAGGAGAAAGATATTTATTTTTTGGTGATATTTCTGACAACGAGGCAGTTTCGGAATATAGTCAAAATCAAACGGATGTTTATTACAAGTTCACGGGAGTAATAATTCTAGTTTTTATTGTTATTTCTGACAACAAGGCGGTTTTTTTAAGAGCGTGAGAGATTTTAAATGAGTCTACTGGTAGATATATAACGCAAGCAACGTCACTATTCTCGTGATGCCAAGAAGGTCTCATGATCAATCTGTCTTTGACTTCCAGCATTTAAGGCTCTATTCCCATAGATTTTAGATCGATCTATCCCCGCGGGGAGTCTCACTAGATTACTTTCAGATAATTTAATGTACTTAAATTAAATACTTAAATGTCCGTCCCGCCTACTACAAGCTGTAAGGGGGTAATTAACTTTCGTGTCCGCCCGGCTGACAGCTATTTAGCGTGAACCCCCAGGGAGTTAGGTCGATCTAAAGTAGGTCGATCTAATCTATGGAAATGGGGTGTAAGAGACCTAGACTGATTTAAGCAAGATGTAGTCGTGAAATTTTAGATTACATCGAGGTCAAATCCGAGTATTCCGAGAGACGCTACGCAGAAATGTCAAGTGAAGCGAGATATTTTTGGGCAGCGGTTCGAGGTTGCCCTCGATCTTCACTGAAGCTTGCCTAAAGGGACAGGCTTCAGTGATCATCATATCGCCACGGTCACATAACATCCCTAGGTATGTATTGTTGTAATTCGTTTTGATTTTATTGGTTGCAGTAGAAATGGTGGTAGTAAAATTAAGAGGAATAGTAATTACAATATTGCTAGTATTTTTTAAAATGTAATTTCAGAAGTGTGCTTCTATATACTTTCTAAATTCCGATGTTCCGTTAACAATTTGTGTACAGTTTGTTAACATCTCTTTATGTCTAAAAATGCCACAATTACATTTATCTTTAGTGAGAAATCAATACCATAAAATAATCTGGATAAAAAGTATGAGGAAAATCAGTCTGAAAGTAAGATATACGGAATAACAGAGATATTTGGTCTTAAAATAGGTTATCAAGTTATATGACGTATTGGATTGACAATTACCCAATGCTTTTCGATCAAGCAGCTCTAAAATACCCTTTTTTACTGTGCGTCTTTTCTTCCATTTGGAATGTTTAGGGCTGGTTTCACCGTCACTTCTTGGAACATTTAATTACTCATTAATGTGAAACAGCTGGTGGAGAATACATCTCCACTGCAACGGGATTAAATTAATGAAGTAGTGTGAATTGGAACTCAAGGAGTTTGAGAATATACAAACTACACTTTTGTCATAAGGAGGGGTTCCATTTAATAAAAACGTGAACAATTCAGCAGGGGGATTCGTTCGAATTCCCACCTCCCCTATACCCGCCACTGTTCATTATTTGATACTTCTCCAAACAATTACTAACCGCGAGGGAAAGGCTTTGGCATAATGTTTACTTATATTCATACATTTTATCTTAATATTTGTTTCATGTTTCAGAATGTTCCTTGACCTTTGCCTTTAAAGCCATTATTAAAAAAAAAAAAAAAACTTTTTCTGTGTCTTCCTGTGCGTCTTTTCCTTCCATTTAGAATGTTAAATGTTGAGCGACCTTGGTTTAACGTCACTGCTCGCAATATTTTTATTCCTATATATGTAAGACCTGGTTGCTGTTACATCTATACTGCAAAAACATATAAGATGTTCTCACATAATTCACATAACTATCTCTATTTATATTGCTTCGGTATCAGGACAGTTCCCCTGACAACCCCCCCCCCGGGCAATTTCCCCCACCAGGAGTACCTCCCCTTCTAAGAAATATATATTTCATAAACAAATATAAAGTGAATATTTCTCAGTGTGATGATGCACTTCAAGGATAGCGAATATCAATTTCATTAAACGGAATATTTTTTATGGAGTGATAGTACAGAAAATCTTTGAAATAAAAGTTAAATTTTAATTCATAATCTGATCAAAGTATATATCCAGGTAAATGTGAGGTAAACAAACATTCTTATCTACCCACTTGCCCTTTGACGAATTAACCGTCACATTTTATTGCTTCTTAACTCCCCTTTCACTAAGTCAGCCTTGAATCAAGGTGGATATTTAAGGAGAGGTGGGGTGAACAGATTTTCTCTCTTATCTCAGCATTGCTTGATTATCTGTTACTTTTAATTTCTTGACTACAACCCACCTATCCAATACCCGCCACACTTCATCTGTTCATCTGTTTGCCCTACCTACAACCGGAGGATAGGTGGAAATACTTTGATTAGTTATTTAATAATGGTTTCTGTACCTGTACTCAATGAAAAAGGAATTTGTCATGAAATGATTTGATAAATGGTAAAGTTGTATTATGACACTGAAAATATCTATAAAAAAGATGACATGTGTTGAACTTAACACTTATAAATGTATATTTGTATATAAAGCAAACAATCATTAGGGAGAGCGGGGAGGATCATCCGGGGGGAATTGTCCGGCATGAATTGCCCTAGAATCATTGCTTCATATACATCCGATGAACAATTAAATCTGAAATAAAATTATTCCTTTACTGCTGATTTAATATGTGGTTAATGATTACAATCTATTTGTTATTTCTTCAGTCTCTAACCGTATTACGTCGAATAAATTTGTTGAATATTGTTTATTATTTCAGGCGATCCTAGAGAGTAGCCAACATGCAGAACCTGGCATGACAAGACTGGAAGGAACAGATCTTGCTGTGGATACATTTTGTCAGACCCTCATCTCAAATGTCACCAATAATTTAATTTTTTCATCCTACAAGAACTGTCAGCAACAGTCCAATTGAATGATCTCTGCACAGTTATTTTCATATGCAAAGAGAAGTACACTTAAAGTAAGTTGTTTATATCTTGCACCAATACTTTAAAACTTGTTATTATTCTTAAGCATGGAGTTGATTTGTATTGGTTTATCTTCATAATTTTGTGACAGTTTATTTTTACCTCTAACTTTCCTACTTATTAAAATGATATAAAATGACCCTTGGGGGGGGGGGGGTAACTGCTTCAAAATTATCTACTGATCCCAGATGTGTGAGGAATGTAAGTGTTTTTAAAGCAGTTTTGTTTAAAAATAAATGGTAAAATTGTTTCAATCTAAAGAATCAATTTAAATATACTTAAAAAACAATTAAGGTAACTATGCAGTAAGCAGGCAGAAAGTGTGCAGGAAATATGCATGGAAGTGTGCAGGGTGTGTGGAGATAGTGTGTGGGATGTGTGCAGGAGACATGCAAGAAGTGTGCAGGGTGTGTGGAGATAGTGTGTGGGATGTGTGCAGGAGACATGCAAGAAGTGTACAGGGTGTGTGGAGATAGTGTGTGGGATGTGTGCAGGAGACATGCAAGAAGTGTGCAGGGTGTGTGGAGATAGTGTGTGGGATGTGTGCAGGAGACATGCAAGAAGTGTACAGGGTGTGTGGAGATAGTGTGTGGGATGTGTGCAGGAGACATGCAAGAAGTGTGCAGGGTGTGTGGAGATAGTGTGTGGGATGTGTGCAGGAGACATGCAAGAAGTGTGCAGGGTGTGTGGAGATAGTGTGTGGGATGTGTGCAGGAGACATGCAAGAAGTGTGCTGGAGATGCGTGTATTACCATGGAAATGAGATGTGCTGCACATGTGCGAAAATCCTTAATGTGAATGTGCCACACACATGTAGAAACTGTGTGAGGGAAGCCTGAAATTTTGCTTAAGGACGTATAGAACTGACAATTAGCCAATACTACTCTAAGAGACCTTTATGTTCAAATTATTTTTTTCCATTTGGAATATTAAATAGGGAAAAGGGCTGATTTCACCGTCACTGCTTTGCAACATTTATTTATTAATGTGTAACAGCTGGTAGAGATTGCATCTCCACTGCAAAGGGATTCAATCAATGGGGTGATTTTAATAAAGAAACGAAGAGTTTGACAATAAACAAACCAGGCTTTTATCGTAAGTAGGGGGGTCTATTCACTAAAAACGTGTACATTACATTTTAAAAATTCAGTAGAGGGATTAGTCTGAACGCCCACCTCCCCTAAATCAACCACTGTTCATTATTTGATACCTCTTCAAACAATTACTGACCGCAAGAGAATGACTTTGACGTAAAATGTTTACAGATATCCGACATTTCATTTTCATTCCTGTTTTATGTTTCAAAACGCTCTGTATGTAATAGATTTGGAAAATACCCTTGAAAGTAAGAAGTAAAGTATCACAGAGAGATTTGGCTTTTAAGGAGATTATCAAACATAATTTTTGTGCGTCTTTCTGTACGTCTATTTTTTCCATTTTGAATGTTAAATGTTGAGTCATCTGGAGTTAATGTCACTGCTAGCGACTTTTTTATTCATTTATCTGTAATACCTGTTAGACATCTACTTCAAAGAGTATCAAAGAATGGAGTGATATCAGTTTAAACACCAAAATGACTTGAAATTTAAAAGATGGCCATATATATTTCACATAACTACATTTTTTTAAACTTATACTGCTTCAGTATCAGGACGATTCCCTCCCATGCAAGTCAACCCATGAAAATCCCCTTCCACCGCGAGCATACCCTCTCCCCCCAAGAATGTGCTGTATTTAGATACAAATGTAAAGTAAAGATTATAAAATTCTCATCTTTGCATGCAATTTAAATATATAGCTTAGTGTAATAATGCATCTCAAGGATATAGACTATTAATTTCTTAAGAGAAATAATTTTCACGGGGTGAAGGTATAGCAAATTTTAGAAATAGAAGTAAACAGAATTTATTTAAAATCTGATCAAACCATATCTTCAGGTAAAGGTGGGGTAAACGAATGATCTCACTCATCCAGGTACCTTTTGATAAATTAACTGTTATCTTAGACCCCATTTCCAGAGATTAGATCGATCTACTATAGATCGCCAAAATCCCTGGGGGTTCACAGCTAAATAGCAGAGCGGACATGAAAGTTAATTACCCCCTTACAGCTTGTAGTAGGCGGGACGGACATTTAAGCCGGATTATCTGACAGTAATTTAGTGAGACCCCCAGCGGGGATAGATCAATCTAAAAGCTCTGGGAATACAGCCTTAAATGATTCACACCCCCCCCACACATCACTGAGTAAGTCATGAATCAAAGGGCATCTCTAAGTAGAGGTGGAATAAACAGATTTCCTCGCTTATCCAAGTATCCCCCTGCTGATCTGTCAATTTTAATTGCTTGACTACTGCCCACCTTCCCATCACATTAAAAACATTCATAAAATATGTTTACCTGTCATCTGTTTGCCCGACTTTTACCTGGAGGATAGGTGGTAATACGTCGATTACTTATTTGACAATATTTTCTGTAATTGTACTCAACGAAAAAGGAGTTTGTTATGAAATAACATGTTAAATGATAAAGTTGTATCCTCACACCAAAATATCTATAAAATGGATGACATATCTTCAACTTTACACTCTTTACTTAATATATTTGTATCTAAACATAAAGTCGTTGGGGGTTGGTCCTGGGGGTATTGTCCTGGGGGTATTGCTCTGGGGGTTGTCGAGAGAATTGTTTAGGGGATGGGGGGGATTCGGGATGAATTATTCTACAATCATTGCTTCATATACATCTGATGACCATGCACACAAAAGACATACATGCTATTCATTGAGGAATAATAAGAGACTTTTTTATTCTGTGCTTCATTTTCTATCAATAATGTTAAATATGGAAAGGGGTGGTTTCACCGTCACTGCTTCCGAGCTTTATTTATTTATGTGTAACAGCTGGTAGAGATTACATCTCCACTGCAAAGGATTTAATCAAAGAAGTGATATGAATTAAAACTCAAGAAGTTTGAGAATATTGAAACCAGATTTTTTATCATAAAGAGCGGAGTAGATCTACTTGAAAACGTGCACAGATAACATTTTTAAAATTCAGAAGGGGGTTTCGTCCAAACTCTCAACTCCCTAAATTAACCACTGTTCATTATATGATACCTCTCCAAACAATTACTGACCGCAAGAGAATGACTTTGACATAAAATGATTACAGAGATTATACAATTCATTTTTTTTTATTTTATGTTTAAAACGTTCCATTTCCATTTCCATTTCGTATAGAAGGAGGTGCTTCTAACATGCTCTGTATAGAGTAGATATGGAAAATATGTGTGAAAGTAAGAAGTAGAGTATCACAGAGAGATTTGGGTTTTAAGAAGATGATCAAACATTATTTTTGTGCGTTTTTCTGTGTGTCTTTTCTACCATTTGTAATATTAAATGTTGAGCGACCCGGAGTTAACGTCACTGCCAACGACATTTTTAGTCATTTATTTGTAACACCTGGGCCCGGTTTCATCAAGGCTGGATAGCGCTATCCTATGGATAAATATGGCCGCTATCCTCTGGATAGAGCTATCCAGAGGATAGTGCGTTTCATCAACAGTGGCTAGCGTTATCCCGGGGATAAATCAGCTTATCCAGAGGTTAAAGTTGTCCACTCGAAATAGGTGGGATAAACATGCTATCATGCTGTTAAATCATCAAAAATGGCTAACCTGCTTGGTTTGACAGTAAATCCTTTGATATTTCACAGGCAGAGATTAATTAGAAAGAGAATTTTAAAAGATGTGTGTTTGCTTTTGATGCTTTGAGTGATACTGAATCAATAGATTACATAACAGACTTGATCAAAGTTGACATCGCGCCTGCTACGAACAGAACCCCATGCAATCTACGTGAGATAAATTATCTTTTATTTTACTAAAACATACCTTTTAAATCGATGAAAAAACTCTACACTGCTATTACATAATCTGCCAAACTTGCCAAGTCAGCCATTTTGTTAGAAAGTATGTCACGACCTTGCCCTTCAACTGCAAATTGTAAACATTGCATGAGGCACAACTAATGCAATGTGGTGTGTTACTGACACTGACACTAAAATATCCTGTAGATATTATTCCCATTATTTAAATGAATGTAGACTACCATCTTGAAATATACTTAGAATATTGTTTATTTTGGGTAATTTATTTTCCAAATATGGTATAGATCACTTTTTTGTTAGCAACTATCATGGCTTTTATAATGTTTATAGCAACCAACTGCATTATGGGAATGTCTTTTTCTAAATATGGTATTGGATAAATTTTTATCCACTGGATTACTATCATGCTATTTATCCAGCCTTTGTGAAACACAAATTTATGCAGAGGATAACTATACAGAGGATAAGAAATTTATACCTTGGATAGTGTTATCCATAGGATAGCCTATCCAGCCTTGATGAAACCGGGCCCTGGTGGATATTAAATCTCTCTGGCAATGTGAATGAATCTGTGCAGTGATATCAGTTACAAAACCGATACTGACTAGAAATTTAGTTCACCCGAACGCCCACCTCCCCTAAATCAACCACTGTTCATTATTTGATACCTCTGCAAACAATTACTGAACGCAAGAGAATGAATTTGACATAAAATGATTACAGATATTATACATGTCATTATTATTATTATTGCTATTATTATTATTATTATTATTATTATTATTATTATTATTATTATTATCCCCGCACTTTTGTGACAAAATCGGGGATCATGTTATCCCGCCCGTCCGTGCCTCTGTGTGTTAATAATTTCCGCTATCTCCTCCTAGACTATTGCAGGTAGGAGGGTGAAACTTTGGGAATTGGTAGACCCATCTTTAGGAATGTGCATAAGCATTTTGGAATTTTAGTGCAACAGGGGGTTGGGCTGCCCCTGGGGGGTAGTTGATTCAAAATTATTAAATACCTTTGGATGAAGCAGTGATATGTGTGTATGTATGTGCGTACATGCGTTTGTACGTGCGTGTGTGGTAAGTGGTCCCTAGGGTGAGCTGCTCTATGGGCAAGTGCGGGGATATGCGATGGCTACCCATCGACACCATCTAGTTTTTTTTTTTTTTTTTTTTTTTCAAAACTCTCCATTGACATTCTCTTTCATAGAGAGTTGTGGTCATAATACGATCAGTGATATAGATATGGAAAATAAGTTTGAAAGTAAAAAGTAAAGTATCACAGAGAGATTTGACTTTAAAGGAGATTACCAATAATTATTTTCGTGCTTCTTTCTGAGCGTCTATTTTTCCAATTGGAATGTTAAATGTTGAGCAATCTGGAGTTAACGTCACTGCTAATGACATGTTTTATTCATTTGGTAGACATAGCATCTCTACTTCAAAGGGAATTAATGAAAGGAGTGATATCAGTTGGAACACCAAAAATGACTTAAAATTTAGAAGATGTTCTCAAATATTCGAATAACTATCTCTACTTATAGTGCTTTCGTATCAAGACAATCCCCCCCCCCCGACCAACAGCACGGGTCAACCCCCCAAACCCAGTGATTCAACCCTACCCCCTGAACTTGAAGGATATATACATGTACATGTATTTATACACAAATATATTGTAATATAAAATTCGATTCTTTTCATCCATTTTATGAAAATTTCTTAGTCTGATGATTCAACTCAAGTACAGAAAATAGTATTTTCATGTAGCATATTGTTTTCATGGAGTATAAGTACATAACTTTTTTTGAAATAGAAGTAAACAAATTATTATTTATTTTTCATAAATTAACTTTTACCTTAATTGCTTCATTTCTCCCCTTCAGTAAGTAAGCCTTGGATAAGAGTGCATCTCAAAGGAGAGTTGGGATAAATTAACTTTTACCTGAATTGCTTCATTTCCCCCCCTTCACTAAGTTAGCCTTGAATAAGAGTGCATCTCTAAGGAGAGGTGGGATAAATTCACTTTTACCTTAATTGCTTCATTCTCCCCCCTTCACTAAGTAAGCCTTGAATAAGAGTGCATCTCTAAGGAGAGGTGGGATAAATTAACTTTTACCCTAATTGCTTCATTACCCCCCCCCCCCCTTCACTAAGTAAGCCTTGAATAAGTGTGCATCTCTAAGGAGAGGTGGGACAAACAGATCTTCTCGCCTATCCAAATATCCCTTTGCTGATATGTCACCTTTAATTGCTTGACTACTGCCCACCTACCCACCACACTAAAATATTCATAAAATATGTTTACTTGTTCATCTGTTTGCCTGACCTTTACCTGGAGGATAGGTTGTTATATTTCGATTATTCATTTTATAATATTTTCTGTAATTGTACTCAATGAAAAATGACATTACATTTTAAAAATTCAGTCGATAGGTTCGTCCCAACGCCGAACGCCCTAAATCCACATTTGTTTATTATTTCATCCTTCTCCAAACAATTACTGACATCAAGGGAAATTTCTTGACATAAAATATTTACAGATATTACACATTTCATTTTTATTTTTGTTTTATGTTTAAACGTTTTTCCACTGATTTTTTCTTTCGTAGAGGGAGGGGGTCATATTACGCTCAGTATGGAATAGATATAGGGAATAAGTCTGAAGGTAAAAATTAAAGTATCACAGAGATGTTTCGCTTTTAAGGAGATTATCAAAAATTAATTTTGTGCGTCTTTCTGTACGTCCTTTTTCCATTTGGAATGCTAAATGTTGAGTCACCTGGAGTTAACGTCACTGCTACATGTACTGAATTTGTTTAGTCATTTTTATATCTCACCTGATGGATATGAAATCTCTACTTCAAAGGGTATCAATGAATGGAGTGATATCAGTTGGAACACCAAAGCTTGAAATTAAAAAGATGTTCTCATATATTTCACAATACTTCATGTATCTCTACTTATATTGCTTCAGTATCAGTATGATTCCCTCCCAGACAGGTCAACCCAAGGCAATACCCGTTCACTGTGAAATTATTTTATTTAGAAAATTTAGAAAAAGAAGTAAAGAGAATTTATTTAAAATCTGATCAAACAATATCTTCAGGTAAAGGTGGGGAAAACAAATGATCTAAATCATCAAAGTACCCTTTGATTAATTAACTGTTACCTTAAATGATTCATTTCTCTCCCTTCACTGAGTAAGCCATGAATCAAAGTGCATCTCTAAGTAGACTTTTTCGCTTATCCAAGTATCCCTTTGCTGAACTGACAATTTTAATTGCTTGACTACTGCCCACTTCCCACCACACTAAAATATTCATAAAATATGTTTACCTGTCGTCTGTTTGCCCGACCTTTACCTGGAGGATAGGTGATTATACTTCGATTAGTTATTTGATAATGTTTTCTGTAATTGTACTCAACGAAAAAAAAGTTTGTTATGAAATAACATGTTAAATGATAAAGTTGCATCCTCAAACCAAAATATCAATAAAATGGATGACATATCTTCAACTTTAAACTCTTTACTTTATATTTGTATCTAAACATAAAGTCCTTGGGGGGATGGTTCAGGGGTATTATCCTGGGGGTATAGTCCAGAGGGTATTGTCCTGGGGGTATTGTCCTGGGGGTATTGTCCAGAGGGTATTGTCCTGGGGGTATTGTCCAGAGGGTTGTCGAGTGAATTGTTCAGGGGATGGGGGGATTCGGGATAAATTATCCTAAAATCATTGCTACATACACATCTGATGACCATGCACACAATAGACATACAGAGTATTCACTAAGGAATAATGAGAGACTTTTTTATTCTGTGCTTCATTTTCTATCAATAATGTTAAATATGGAAATGGGTGGTTTCACTGTCACTGCTTCCGAACTTTATTTATTTATGTGTAACAGCTGGTAGAGATTACAACTCCTCTGCAAAGGATTTAATCAAAGAAGTGATATGAATTAAAACTCAAGGAGTTTGAGAATATTGAAACCAGATTTTTTATCATAAAGAGCGGAGTAGATCTACTTGAAAACGTGCACAGGTAACATTTTAAAATTCAGAAGGGGGTTTCGTCCGAACTCTCAACTCCCTAAATTAACCACTGTTCATTATATGATACCTCTCCAAACAATTACTGACCGCAAGAGAATGACTTTGACATAAAATGATTACAGAGATTATACAATTCATTTTTATCTTATGTTTAAAACGTTCCATTAATATTCTTTTTTCGTATAGAAGGATGTGCTTATAACATGCTCTGTGTAGAGTAGATATGGAAAATATGTGTGGAAATAAGAAGTAGAGTATCACAGATAGATTTGGCTTTTAAGAAGATTATCAAACATTAATTATGTGCGTTTTTCTGTGTGTCTTTTCTACCATTTGGAATATTAAATGTTGAGCAACCTGGAGTTAACGTCACTGCCAACGACATTTTTTAGTCATTTATTTGTAACACCTGGTGGATATTAAATCTCTATGGCAATGTGAATGAATCTGTGCAGTGATATTAGTTAGAAAAACGATACTGACTAGAAATTTAGTTCGCTCGAACGCCCACCTCCCTGTTCATTATTTGATACCTCTGCAAACAATTACTGAACGCAAGAGAATGAATTTGATATACAATTATTACAGATATTATACATTTCATTATTATTATTATTTTTATTATTATCCCCGCACTTTTGGGACAAAAGTCGGGGATCATGTTATCCCGCCCGTCAGTGCGTCTGTGTGTTAATAATTTCCGCTATCTCCTCCTAGACTATTGCAGGTAGGAAGGTGAAACTTTGAGAATTGGTAGACCCATCTTTAGGGATGTGCATGGGCATTTTGGAATTTTAGTGCAACAGGGGGTTGGGCTGTCCCGGGGGGGGGGGTAGTTGATTCAAAATTATTTAATACCTTTGGATGAAGCAGTGATATGTGTGTATGTATGTGCGTACATGCGTGTCTACGTGCGTGTGTGGTAAGTGGTCCCTAGGGTGAGCTGCTCTATGGGCAAGTGCGGGGATATGTGATGGCTACCCATCGACACCATCTAGCTTTTTTTTATGTTTCAAAACTCTCCATTGACATTCTCTCTCATAGAGGGTTGTGGTCATAATACGATCAGTGTGGAATAGATATGGAAAATAAATTTGAAAGTAAAAAGTAAAGTATCACAGAGAGATTTGACTTTAAAGGAGATTACCAATAATTATTTTCGTGCTTCTTTCTGAGCGTCTATTTTTCCAATTGGAATGTTAAATGTTGAGCAATCTGGAGTTAACGTCACTGCTAATGACATGTTTTATTCATTTGGTAGACATAGCATCTCTACTTCAAAGGGAATTAATGAATGGAGTGATATCAGTTGGAACACCAAAAAATGACTTAAAATTTAGAAGATGTTCTCAAATATTCGAATAACTATCTCTACTTATGGTGCTATCGTATCAAGATAAACCCCCCCCCCACCCAGCCACAGCACAGGTCAACCCCCCTAACCCGAGTGATTCAACCTTACCCCCTGAACTTGAAGGATATATACATGTACATGTATTTATACACAAATATAAAGTAAAGGGTATAAAATTCGTTTCTTTTCATCCATTTTATGAAAATTTCTTGAGTTGAATCATCAGTCTAAGAAATTTTTATTTAATTTACAGAAAATATTATTTTCATTTAGCATATTATTTCCATGGAGTATAAGTATATATTTTTTTTGAAATAGAAGTAAACAAATTATTATTTATTTTTCATTAATTAACTTTTACCTTAATTGCTTCATTTCTCTCCTTCACTAAGTAAGCCTTGAATAAGAGTGCATCTCTAAGGAGAGTTGGGATAAATTAACTTTTACCATAATTGCTTCATTACCCCCCCCCCCCCCATTCACTAAGTAGGCCTTGAATAAGAGTGCATCTCTAAGGAGAGGTGGGACAAACAGATCTTCTCGCCTATCCAAGTATCCCTTTGGTGATATGTCACCTTTAATTGCTTGACTACTGCCCACCTTCCCACCACACTAAAATAATCATAACATACATGTATGTTAACCTGTCGTCTGTTGGCCTGGCTTTTACCTGGAGGGTAGGTGGTTATACGTCGATTAGTTATTTGATAATATTTTCTGTAATTGTACTCAACGAAAAAGGAGTTTGTTATGAAATAACATGTTAAATGATAAAGTTGCATCCTCACACCAAAATATCAATAAAATGGATGACATATCTTCAACTTTACACTCTTTACTTTATATTTGTATCTAAACATAAAGTCCTTGGGGAGATGGTTCAGGGGTATTATCCTGGGGGTATTGTCCAGAGGGTATTGTCCTGGGGGTATTGTCCAGAGGGTTGTCGAGTGAATTGTTCAGGGGATGGGGGGATTCGGGATAAATTATCCTACAATCATTACTTCATACACATCAAATGACCATGCACACAATAGACATACAGAGTATTCACTAAGGAATAATGAGAGACTTTTTTATTCTGTGCTTCATTTTCTATCAATAATGTTAAATATGGAAAGGGGTGGTTTCACTGTCACTGCTTCCGAATTTTATTTATCTATGTGTAACAGCTGGTAGAGATTACAACTCCACTGCAAAGGATTTAATCAAAGAAGTGATATGAATTAAAACTCAAGGAGTTTGAGAATATTGAAACCAGATTTTTTATCATAAAGAGCGGAGTAGATCTACTTGAAAACGTGCACAGGTAACATTTTAAAATTCAGAAGGGGGTTTCGTCCGAACTCTCAACTCCCTAAATTAACCACTGTTCATTATATGATACCTCTCCAAACAATTACTGACCGCAAGAGAATGACTTTGACATAAAATGATTACAGAGATTATACAATTCATTTTTATCTTATGTTTAAAACGTTCCATTAATATTCTTTTTTCGTATAGAAGGTGCTTATAACATGCTCTGTGTAGAGTAGATATGGAAAATATGTGTGGAAATAAGAAGTAGAGTATCACAGATAGATTTGGCTTTTAAGAAGATTATCAAACATTATTTATATGCGTTTTTCTGTGTGTCTTTTCTACCATTTGTAATATTAAATGTTGAGCGACCCGGAGTTAACGTCACTGCCAACGACATTTTTTAGTCATTTATTTGTAACACCTGGTGGATATTAAATCTCTCTGGCAATGTGAATGAATCTGTGCAGTGATATTAGTTAGAAAAACGATACTGACTAGAAATTTAGTTCGCTCGAACGCGCACCTCCCTGTTCATTATTTGATACCTCTGCAAACAATAACTGAACGCAAGAGAATGAATTTGATATAAAATTATTACAGATATTATACATTTCATTATTATTATTATTATTATTATTATTATTATTATTATCCCCGCACTTTTGGGACAAAAGTCGGGGATCATGTTATCCCGCCCGTCAGTGCGTCTGTGTGTTAATAATTTCCACTATCTTCTCCTAGACTATTGAAGGTAGGAAGGTGACATTTTGGGAATTGGTAGACCCATCTTTAGGGATGTGCATGGGCATTTTGGAATTTTAGTGCAACAGGGGGTTGGGCTGTCCCTGGGGGGTAGTTGATTCAAAATTATTAAATACCTTTGGATGAAGCAGTGATATGTGTGTATGTATGTGCGTACATGCGTGTGTACGTGCATGTGTGGTAAGTGGTCCCTAGGGTGAGCTGCTCTATGGGCAAGTGCGGGGATATGCGATGGCTACCCATCGACACCATCTAGTTTTTTTTTTTTTTTTTTTTTTTTTTTTTTTTTTTTTTTTTATGTTTCAAAACTCTTTATTGACATTCTCTTTCATAGAGGGTTGTGGTCATAATACGATCAGTATGGAATAGATATGGAAAATAAGTTTGAAAGTAAAAAGTAAAGTATCACAGAAAGATTTGACTTTAAAGGAGATTACCAAACATTATTTTCGTGCTTCTTTCAGAGCGTCTATTTTTCCAATTGGAATGTTAAATGTTGAGCAACCTGGAGTTAACGTCACTGCCAACGACATTTTTTAGTCATTTATTTGTAACACCTGGTGGATATTAAATCTCTATGGCAATGTGAATGAATCTGTGTAGTGATATCAGTTAGAAAAACGATACTGACTAAAAATTTTGTTCGCCTGAGCGCGCACCTCCCTGTTCATTATTTGATACCTCTGCAAACAATTACTGAACGCAAGAGAATGAATTTGATATAAAATGATTACAGATATTATACATTTCATTATTATTATTATTTTTATTATTATTATTATTATTATTATTATTATTATCCCCGCACTTTTGGGACAAAAGTCGGGGATCATGTTATCCCGCCCGTCCGTGCGTCTGTGTGTTAATAATTTCCGTTATCTCCTCCTAGACTATTGAAGGTAGGAAGGTGAAATTTTGGAAATTGGTAGACCCATCTTTAGGGATGTGCATGGGCATTTTGGAATTTTAGTGCAACAGGGGGTTGGGCTGTCCCTGGGGGGTAGTTGATTCAAAATTATTAAATACCTTTGGATGAAGCAGTGATATGTGTGTATGTACGTGCGTACATGCGTGTGTACGTGCATGTGTGGTAAGTGGTCCCTAGGGTGAGCTGCTCTATGGGCAAGTGCGGGGATATGCGATGGCTACCCATCGACACCATCTAGCTTTTTCTTATGTTTCAAAACTCTCCACTGACATTCTCTTTCATAGAGGGTTGTGGTCATAATACGATCAGTATGGAATAGATATGGAAAATAAGTTTACCAAATATTATTTTCGTGCTTCTTTCTGAGCGTCTATTTTTCCAATTGGAATGTTAAATGTTTAGCAACCTGGAGTTAACGTCACTGCTAATGACATGTTTTATTAATTTGGTAGACATAGCATCTCTACTTCAAAGGGAATTAATGAAAGGAGTGATATTAGTTGGAACACCAAAATGACTTAAATGATAAATTATCTTTTACCTAAATTGCTTTATTTCTCCCCTTCACTAAGGTAAAAATTAATTTATCCCACCTCTCCTTAGAGATGCACTCTTATTCAAGGCTTACTTAGTGAAGGGGAGAAATGAAGCAATTAAGGTAAAAGGTAATTTATGAAAAATAAATAATAATTTGTTTACTTCTATTTCAAAAAAATTATGTACTTATACTCCATGAAAATAATATGCTAAATGAAAATAATATTTTCTGTACTTGAGTTGAATCATCAGACTAAGAAATTTTATAAAATGGATGAAAATAATCGAATTTTATACCCTTCACTTTATATTTGTGTATAAATACATGTACATGTATATATCCTTCAAATTCAGGGGGTAGGGTTGAATCACTGGGTTAGGGGGGTTGACCCGTGCTGTGGGTCGAGGGGGGGGGATTGTCTTTATACGAAAGCACCATAAGTAGAGATAGTTATTCCAATATTTGAGAACATCTTCTAAATTTTAAGTCATTTTTGGTGTTCCAACTGATATCACTCCTTTCATTAATTCCCTTTGAAGTAGAGATGCTATGTCTACCAAATTAATAAAACATGTCATTAGCAGTGACGTTAACTCCAGGTTGCTAAACATTTAACATTCCAATTGGAAAAAGGACGTACAGAAAGACGCAAAAAATTAATTTTTGATAATCTCCTTAAAAGCGAAACATCTCTGTGATACTTTAATTTTTACCTTCAGACTTATTCCCTATATCTCTTCCATACTGAGCGTATTATGACCCCCTCCCTCTACGAAAGAAAATATCAGTGGAACGTTTTAACATAAAACAAAAATAAAAATGAATTGTGTAATATCTGTAAACATTTTATGTCAAGAAATTGCCCTTGATGTCAGTAATTGTTTGGAGAAGGATGAAATAATTAACAAATGTGGATTTAGGGCGTTCAGCGTTGGGACGAACCTCCCAACTGAATTTTTAAAATGTTATGTCATTTTTCATTGAGTACAATTACAGAAAATATCATAAAATGAATAATCGAAATATAACCACCTTTCCTCAAGGTAAAGGTCAGGCAAACAAATGAACAAGTAAACATATTTTATGAATATTTTAGTGTGGTGGGAAGTGGGCAGTAGTCAAACAATTAAAGGTGACATATCAGCAAAGGGATATTTGGATAGGCGAGAAGATCTGTTTGTCCCACCTCTCCTTAGAGATGCACTCTGATTCAAGGCCTACTTAGTGAAGAGGGGGGGGGGGATGAAGCAATTAAGGTAAAAGTTAATTTATCCCACATCTCCTTAGAGATGCACTCTTATTCACGTCTTACTTAGTGAAGGGGGGGGGGGGGGGGATGAAGCAATTTAACCTCAAGTGACCGAATGGGGTCATTTACGACCCCAGCCATATGATTTAATGTGCCATCTGTTTATTTTTTATTCGAATTTTCTTTCCTTGCATGAGTTTGTCAGTCTACCAATCCTACACACTTTCACAGTTTTTTGTAGGGATCAACCAATTAGTGTGGCGTATACATCAAAAACTCTTGTGGGGTCATTTATGACCCCAAAGAGAAGCATTGGTTTTTACATATTAGTTTTTAAATTTTATTCAAATGTTTTGCCCAAGCAACACTGACAGGAAAATGTCACATGCATGTGCTTCATGCAACCAGCCAGTGTGCCCAAAACATAGGCACAAATAAGTGGTTTGTGAAGATTGTGCTTGAAGTGTTACTAATAGTGCATCGCTGAATCTAATTTCAGTAGCTTTGTTGGAACTTAATTGTTTCATAACTTGGTCTCTCATTTTGACGGTTACAATTTTTAGGTATTTCTGAAATCTAAATAGTTCTGTCGATATCATATTATACATATATTAACAAATTGTTTGTGTGGATTTTGTTTTACACACAGCTGTGGTAGTAACATACATGTAGGTTGATTGAATGTGTTCTGAGTAGTATGACTTCCTTACCAGCATTAGTGTATTCCCTACTCAGCAAGTCAGCTAATTATTCTTATTGAAGTTAGCAGGATGTTATCTCAACATAAATCAAAATATTTTTACTCAAAGTAATTTTGTAATGTACTTTTTTCATTTAGTGTGGCAAATAAAAAGAGAAATATTACTGCAAGTGGAAACTGACAATGACTGTCTAAATACCGGTGTAATGTTGTTCTTAAAATCTGTGCTTGGTTATTTCATGCGATAAAAGTATTATTACCAAATACTTATTACATTAGATCATTATAAAATACTTGTCTTAAATCCTGGGAGTATTATGGGTGTGATAAAGCCTCAACAGCCTTTTATAATAAGGATCCCTGTACAGAGCACAATGGGGTCATAGATGACCCCACTTGGTCATTTCAGTCAGTAAAATAGCTTGGTCTCTTGAGGGTTAAGGAAGGTAAGCTGTTTATTTTTTTAACTTTTTTCAGCATATATGCATATATACACCGATAGCACAATAAGCTAAAAACTGTATAACCTTTTGGCTTGAAACTTACAGAACTGATGAATATTCTTAATACACAGGGCCCGGTTGCACCAACAGGGCGTAAATTTACTCGGCTACGACTGTCGTAAACCGCAACGCCTGGCGTCCGTGCGCCAGGTTTACTCTCCCTGCTTACGCCCGTTGCACTTAGACAAAAACTGGTCGTCGTAACTACGCCCGAGTAACGCTCCGTTGCGCCACTGGCCAACAATACGTGGATGGTATAATTGGGCAAATGAGGAGTTCTCAGCTGCAGTCATAATGGAATGATGACATAGATAAAAACAAAAGGAGCATTTCAGTGACGGAGAAATTCATGAGCTACATTATTCCATTTTGATTTAGAAATAAGAACGTTAAAATACGTTAACTTTGCTGATGCCTTGGATATATAGCAATAAAATCGTAAATATATTCCGAATCAAAATATTATTATAGTATGCTATCGTATGCTATTATAGTATGCTGTTGTAAATGAGAAAAACGCGTTGGAGGCAGTACGTATTTCTATTAATGGATTTGAACACTTTCACATTTGTTATTGGAACATTTGAGTCTGAAAATAATCCAAAAAAGCCAGCATTGCTTTCTTTTTATAATTTTACTACAATTTCATGACCTTTTTTATCTATGGTTACACCGTGAGGTATCATTTAATTCAATCGAGCTTACATCTTGGAGATTGAGAAATACAAGAGACCTAATACATATTATATGAGCCTTAAAATGTTGATATTTTAAGCTTTCGTCTCTATGTTTATATATAGTAAAATATGAATGATATAAAATGTGAATAAAAAATGACTATGGTTAGGTATATGGTTTGTCAAAAATTGTGAAAAGAATTAAAGAAACCGTACTGCTGAGAGCCAAGGCGTGCCGACATGAGTGGTAAGATTTAATTTGAACACATGCATGTACATGTACATGGCTACACACGTAATGTATTTAATAATCACTTATATATATATATATATATATATATATATCAAATTAGTTTTTAAAAAACCAAGCTATACAGACGGAAGTTTTGTGTAAGAAACAAACAATAAACAACCCACATAATCTACGTTAACTACGATAATTGTCATCAAACTCTCCAGTTTGGTGCAACTGGCTTTTCTCGGGCGTAGCATTTTGCGCCCGGTTTACGCCGGCGCAACTGCTACGCCTCACTTACGACCGGTTGGTGCAACCGGGTCCAGGTCAAGTTCGAAAATCAGCATAATTGGGCCATTTTTATAAAATGTATGCTGTTTTTTCACTTTTTTCATCATATATGCAATACCATTTCAAAGAAAATCAATTAGCCAATTGTCGTGAAATTCACAGGAGCGATCAGTCTTACTGGAATACAGATGGAGTTTAAAAATAAGCTTGATCGGTTAAGTTTCGGTGAAATTATGCCTTGTTTTGTATATAAGTATTTTTCCTTAGTTTTAATTCTTAGACATTCATAGACAGTCTTAATTTTGAACTAATTAGATATGTAAAGGTGTTCTTTTGACATTTTCTGCATTATTCTGCATTTTTTAACAATATTGTTAGTTGATTACATAGAAATGATGGTTAACCTGTTATTGTGTATTGTGTAATAAAGTGTGAAAAATGGAAAGAAACTCATATTTTTACAGTTTGTCATATTTATTCACTATGTTCAGAATCTCAGAATGGAGCAAATTGGACATTTAACATTGTTCTATTGATATTTTTTCTATGTCAATTTTTTTTTTTTTTTTTTTTGTTGATCATTAAAAAAATGACAGTAAATTGATTATTTTATGTAAAAAAAGGTGTTGAAAATGGAAAGAAAATCATTTCAGTACAGTTATCTCTTGTTTACATTTTGGCATTTTCAAGGTGTGACTTTTAACTTCCATTGGCTTGAAGACATTTGCTAGTCACATTTTCTGAATGTTCATGAGAATTTTACTTTATTCTTAAAAATTAATGGTCATTATGCTGTTCAGCATTATGTTGTATTGCATAAAAGTTGAAGAAATCCTTATTTTGGACATCGCTGCCAGGATGACCATTAAGGAAAAACAATGTTACTTATGATACTTAAACTTACTGAAAAGTTTCATTAGACTGAAGTACAGCTTGTGTTGGAAAATTAGTGTGTTTTTTTTCTGTTTTGGAAGCAATGCAGTTCTACAGAGTGCTATATGGTGCTACTGTATATGGATGGTGGTCAGTATGTAATTGTCCCTTGGGTAATTACTAGCTAAATTCAGGGCTATTAAGTCACTTATCTAATCAGCTTTCAAGTGGCCATTAAATAAGATTGCATAAAACACACTTTGATATTAAAGTCCCATAAATTTAGCTCTCTTGTGTCACATAATTAGAAATCAGTGATAATTATACAGGTTAATGTTGTTTAATAGTGCAAATAAGTTTACAAAAGAAAAAAATCTGTGAAATGCCAATATTAATGCTATAGATGAATATCAGTGCCTTATTATTCTTAAACTCATTAGGGTTATTCATATCATGTTAATACAGCTAGATTAATAGTTTGAAAAGCAGTTTTATGGGGATTTTTTTTTGTTTAGTTTTATATATTTTTCTTTTTTAAATTTTTTTCAAACACTAGCATCTTCAAGATGTGACCTTAAACTCCCATCCACCAGAAGCTCTGTGCATTTTCTGTATTTCTGCATGAGCAATTGTATTGTTTTTATGTCTTTAAACATTATGTAATATTATAAGGAGGGGGTCGATTTACTAAAAAACGTGTACATATTAAAAATTCAGTCATGGAATTCGTCCGAACGCCCACCTTCCCTAAATCCCCCATTGTTCATTATTTGATACCTCTCCAATTAATTACTAACCGCAAGGGAAATACCTTGACATAAAATGTTTACAGATATTAATAAAGTTCATTTTATTTTTGTTTTATGTTTCAGAATGTTCCAATGATATTCTCTTTCGTAGAGGAAGGGGGCATAACACGCTCAATATGGAATTAATATGGAAAATCAATTTGAAAGTGAGAAGTACAATATCACAGAGAGATTGGGCCTTTAAGGAGTTTATCTAAAATAATTTCTGTGCGAGTTGTTCCCATTTGGAAAGTTAAATGTTGCGTAAATTGGATTTAATGTCCCTGCTAGTGACATTTTTAATTTATTTATGTCCAAAGTGATTTAATCAATGGAGTGGTATTGGCCAAAACACCGGTACTGACTTAACCTGTCCATGGCTGCCTCAGTTTTTGAAGTCAAAATTTTGAAGCCTAAAACTTTTAGATGCTCTCTAAAAACGGATGTACACTGAATGTTAGAATGTTAGACAATGATCCATTTCATTTATTTAAGTTCGTTTTATATTTGCTAAAAAGAATATCCTAATTTTTTAAAGTACCCATAAGTTTTGATGCGTGCCTTGGTGTCATTTGGATTCATATTATTACAGAGTTAGACCAATCAAGATGGATCGATCTAGGCATGTGAACCCAGTCTTAAAGACCCCTTAGGAAGGATATAAGTCTAGCTACTACATTCTTTTAAGCATTTGTCTTGAGATTGTTTTTTTTCAGTTTTCAGGACTTAGGTATGGGCATTATAAAACTGCGAAAATGTGGAAGTTGTAAAATTGAATTGTATTATCTACAAAGCAGCAGGTTCAAGATAAACAAAGATTATTAACAAACGAAGTATAAGCTCATTCTGCTCACAGTTACTATTCTTCGTGACCTTAATAAAACTGTAAAATATTAATGCTTTCCGTTGCGTTTATCGAGATACAGCAACATGCATATTTCATTTCCTTCTGTCTCACATTTCAACTGTGTGGTTTTCCCGAAGTTTTATCTACAAATGTGCCTGAATTGATCAATCCATTACTTTGACCAATACCACAATCTATATAACGACAAAGAGCAATATCATAATTCCGTTGATAAGGTTACAAACTACCGATGTCATTTGAGGTTACTTGATTACCTTTTATCTATTAGAGCACCTTAGAGATTATCAACTGATATTTACTGAAACTATGGACAAGGGGCCTACCATAAATTAAAACATCGACGAGCCTTCTTCTCATAAAATCCTGTGACGTATATATTTTTTTTCCTCGGCTACATTATCGTAAAAGTTTCTCCCTCCCCACAGTTTCAATTGGCTTTCAAGGCTGTTTTGATTAATTTCAACGTGGATTAGGGACTAAATAACTGAAGTAGTCTTCTGCACCTTTTATTGATTTATTACTGCATATTAAGTACATAGTAAGTTGAAATGCATTCAAAACTAAGTTGGAGTAGGCTACCATGACAGGTTCAAGTAGACGTGGTGGAAAGTGCAAAATAATTATCATAATGTGCGGTAATCTTACCTGAAGAAGACTGACTGGTTTACGAGTATTTAAGTGCCAGTTTTTTTAAGCACCAGACAAGTGCGGCAAGGTGGGGGTTCACAGAATTTGACCTTATTGGGCTGAAATACTTGCCTGAGGACCCTTTTAACTTCTGCCAAATGTTATGCCATAAAACTGTATTTCAGGGGATTTATGCCCAATTTTCTGTTTTTCCAGCTTTCGAAGCAGATTTTCAGTTATCATACACGTCACTCATATATATGCTTATTATACTCTTATCTAGTAATATATTTAATATGTACATGTATGATGTATTTTGTTGATCAATATTCTTCCCCCCAAGACATTCAAACTTAAAATGTAACCTACCTTGTCCAGACTGTACCCACTTTTTTTACCCCACCCCCCAAAACTAAGTTTACGCATGGCGATTTTCAGAGGGTCATATACCCACTAGTAGAGGCCCTATGGCTGTCAAACCTGTATGGGTTTGTAAAGGAACATTAAAAATATAAAGTACAAAGGAGATCCTCGTGGCCTTTTCTTTTGTTGGTGATATATTTTAATATTAAAATATCCGAAAATTGTAAAATTTGGATGGGTGTTGCTCTTGTCTTGGCCAGTAATACCTGCTCAATTACTCTAATCACGGCAGAATTGAACAATGGACTTCACAAGAATAGGCAATTGCCCTATAACAGAGCCTACCTTTGGGATTAAAACCGTCATATTCATATTTTGATGACTTGTGATAGAAATTTATGTAGCTTTGGTCAAGACATAAACCCTTTTCAACCTGCTACTTGGCCTCAAGTTTTTACCCTTTGCTCAATAGCTTCCATCTGGATTGTACACCTGGGAATGGTATTCCCTGTAACACTATAGCTTACAAAATTAATTAAAAATATTTTTAGCCTAATAAATTTAATTATTCAGAAAATAAAACGACAAAAAACCCACATTTTTCTTACATTTAATCATATAAAGAAAACTGTATTCCTTTCACATTTCTTTTGATCTACTACTTCAACAATTATTGGACACAAGTGGGCACCAATCACACACACAGCTTTTAATCAATCAACAATGTTTCATAATGCATAATCATCTCTTTATTGGATCTTTTAAGTTTAAGTATAAATAAGCAAATTATTTGGAAGTGTAGCAAACAATTCAAATCTTCATACTGGAAAATATTTATTACCAATAACTTAATAAATGGGCGGAAGGCATTGTAACTGCCATTCAAGACTACTGCTGTCACCCTTAACTGAATAAGACACCGACAAAGTTTTGACTCAAGATTTAAGTGAATGTTTCAAAAAAAAAAGTAAGGCTGATTTTCATTCTACAAAAACATCAAAGTAATGCAAATCTATATTATCCAACTGAATCCCCTTCCTGAGAAGAATGAAGAAATAAGCTGAACTTCTGTAACAGTGTAATTCATGGATTCTTTTGCACTACTCAAGACCAGGAACATATATTGCTGCTTCCAAATATTTAAGTCAAACTGATCTTCTGCTCCAAGGAATAAAAATATGATATTCCATATCAATATCTCAGTAAGATCTTATCCCATTTAAAGGTGGCATTCACGGATATCTTCAGTAAAATGAAACAGAAAAAAAGCAGACATGATCCTAGGTTTCAAAAAAAAAAATAATAAATAAATAAAGAACTCCGAACATTTATCATGGGACTCAACACCTAAGCGGCCAGAGGTCCGGGGCACCTTGAATTGAATTAAAAAATGCGGAATTCCACGTTTCTGGGGCAAAAATTCATGTCTGAAAAGCTCCTTGTAAAAAAAGGTCATCGAAAAGTGTTTTCATCATTTAATGAAGCTCCCATAAATTACTGTACTTCCTTATGGGGGATCTCCTTGCTACTTGCTTGGATCATCATGACTGACATTAGCTATCTGTCAGGTCATTGGTGTCCTTCAACTGTAGATACAAATACTTGTTCAAAGTAGATAAACATCAAAAATACATTTCAGTCTGTTGGGCAGTAAGTCAATACTCTTCACAAAACTTCTTTTTCGGGTGCTTGGATTAATCACTTTATTTTCTTTTCCATATATCTGATTCCTGACTGCTCTTTCTGACCAGTCTCCAAACATCTTCTAGCTAAAATAACAACAAAAATTTATTCTTTAATCAACTGAATGGTTTTAATTTTCAACCAACAAAATTTACCATGAAACCCCATTTTAGGCTACAACTAAGCTTTATTTCATATATATATATATATATAATATTATTCATGTAATTGTGATATGATTGTTACTCTTTTAATCACTAGCAATGATCTACAAAAGCAGTATTATTTTGTTGTGAGGGTTCTGTAACTTGTTGCTCATACAAACAAAAAAGTTTACACTGCTAACATGTACAGTACAAAACATAAGCTCTTTTCACTATATGTAATAACAAATTTGCTGTGGTTCTGAGGGTCAGAGATAGCAGTATTTAGATGATGACTTAGCTTCACTTGTCTAATTACTATGCATATTTAATTCAAACAACACAGATATCATACCATTATCAACCTTCCGTCTGTATGTGAATTCGGTGTGTTAATTAATTATAAAGATGTGACGAATGTCAACTTTTTAATTACCTGGGCCCAACGAACTGAACATCTCGGCTTCGTCTTGATAAAAATTTGAATACACTGACTGTGCATGAAAGCTCCCGCTTGGTCCGAGCAAGGAAAGTCCTACAATAATAACTTGGTCCGAAGAAGTAGTTGACGTGTTCTTGCAGCTCCCCAAAGGATCCATAGCATGTGACGATGCGCAGGACACACGACTGAGTCGAGCTCACTCTCCATTTCCTCTGATGATGACATTGCCTCTCATTAGCCTCTCACTCTGCATGTAACTTTTAGCATCGGGATGTGAGCCCAATCATCTAGTCGTATCTCCTTAGTATCGCACAACCTTTCCGTCTTTGTAACGGTCTACAGAGCAACAAAGTATGCGCTTTGCTGCTTGAAATTCGGAAAATCTGCAGTGCATTCTTCGCACGTCTTCCACCACTGCTACTTGAAACTGTCATGGCCGCCTACACGAATTTAGTTTCGAACGCATGTTAACCCCCGTATTTGAACTTAGCATATACTTATTATCCAGGAATCAATAAATAAAAACTACAGAAGACTATTTCAGTTAATTAGTCCCTAACTAACGTTGAAATTAACTTAAACATTCTTGAATACAAATCGAATCTGTGGGAAGAAAAAATGCTTTACGATAAAGTAGCCAGAAAATAGAAGAATTTGCGTCGCTGTTGCAAAATTTGTAGGCAAAAGGCCACGCCAGTGTTTTAATTTATGGTAGGCCCCTTGTCCATATTTTCAGTAAATATCAGTGAAATTATCTAAGGTGCTCTACTAGTGGAGATATAAGGCTATTGGCAGTGTGGGTATCTGCGGCAGTCATCAAGTGACCTCAAATAACCTCGGTAGTTTGTAACCATAGCAACGGATTTATGATATAAATCTCTGTCGTTATAAAGATTATATATCCATCTTTCAATTTTGGTATTGACCGAAGTAATGAATTGATCACTTGATGCACATTTGTGAAGCAAACTTCGGTGAAAAATACACCTCTCACACAGCTGAAAAGTGAGACGGGAGCCACGCGAGGCAGTGAAATATTCATATGGCTGTATCTAGACAATAACGCAACGGAAAGCTTTAATATTTTACAGTTTAATTAAGGTCACAAAGGTGATTAACTGTGGGCAAAATGAGTGTATTCTGTGAGAACCCCACCTTGCCGCTTTTTGGCTGATTTGCCTGGTGGTTAGAAAAACTTGCACTTAAGCAACATGGTGTTATATGAAGGCTGTTTCCATTTGAAAGCTACTCATTCGAAACTGTTAACACACATACAGGGTAATCTGATCTATGACTTAATAAGCTTCCACATGACACCAATAAACCTTGGTCATCAGATTGGTAGAGACGGAGCATAGTTTAAGGGCCCACCTGAAGGTACATGTATGTTACTTAGGAATGTGTGACAAGTGCAAGTTTAAGCACTTTTTTTAATCTAAACATCTCTTTAGGTCTAAGATTGCAACAATCTTGTTTACCTTTAGTGAGAAGTCAATATCATATCAAATGATATGTATGAAAGTTGCGAGGAAAATCATTTTAAAAGTAAGATATACGGAATAACAGAGATATTTGGCCTTAAAGGAGGTTTTCAGATATCTCCTTATATGACGTATTAGATTTACGATTACCCAATTCTGTTTGACCAAGCAGAATATATGATACATTTTTGTACTGTGCGCCTTTTCTTCCTTTTCCAATGTAAAAGGGCTGGTTTCACCGTCACTTTTTAGAACATTTAATTATTCATCACTGTGTAACAGCTGGTAGATATTACATCCCCACTGCAAAGGGATCCAATTAATGAAATGACATGAATTAGAACCCAAAGAATTTGAGAATATACAAACTAGAATTTTATCATAAGGAGGGGTTCGTATATCTAAAAATGTGTACATTATATTTTGAAAATTCAGAAGGGGCATTCGCCCCAACTCCAACCTCCCCTAAATCCGCCATTGTTTATCATTGTTTATTTAATACCTCTCCAAATAATTACTAACCGCGAGGGAAATACCTTGACATAAAATGTTTACAGATATTAATACATTTCATTTTATTTCTGTTTTATGTTTCAGAATGTCCCACTTATATTGTATTTCGTAGAGGAAGAGGGTCATAATACGCTCTGTAAGCTAAGCCGACCCTACCCCCCTACCCCCTTTGTGTAGGGTTCGGGGACTGCTGAAGAGCCCCGAAAATTTGGGAAATTTTGAGGGCGAACTGTTGGGTAATATAGAGGGCGAACTGTGCATTGGGGTGAGTGCAGAAAAATCACCGACCAGACCAGGAATCGAACCCGGGACCCCTCGCTTACAGGGCGAGTGTTCTTACCTACTGAGCTACCCGGCCGGTTCTACCTGCCCCTGGCACTACACTCCTCCCCCCCCCCCCAAATGCCGAAAGACGCGAGCCCTATCTCGCAACACCTGAGAAAGCACCGATAGCTTAAAATGAAGCTATCGGTGCTGAGCTATTGCAAATTCAAGATGGGGAAGAGCGTGTGATTAGTTATGGTAGCTATTTGTTATCTCCAAGTCAAAAGAAATATTGCACGACAAAGAAAGAATTGCTCGCTGTTGTGAGGCTTGTTCGTCAGTATAGACATTATCTGTTAGGCAGGGAAATTTTAGTTCGTACAGACCATAGTAGTTTAGCATGGTTAATGCGATTTAAGTCCTTGACTGGCATGTTAGCAAGATGGATAGAAGAGCTATCCCAATTTAGTTTTAGAATTGTTTACAGATCAGGAGGTAAACATACCAAGGCCGATGCATTATCTCGCATTCCACAAGAATATCCAAATTGTGATCGATACATAGACGGCTGCGATGTTAGCAAACTTCCATGCAATGGATGTCACCATTGTAAACGAATAGAGGAACAATGGGGAAAGTTTATTGAAGACGACGATATCATCCCATTATCAGTTAGAACAGTTCAATCTAGTTGTGGGATTCAGTTATTATCAATGCTTTCTCAGGAGCAACTTAGACAAAAGCAGTTAGTAGACCCTGATATCAAGGTTATTTTATTTTGGATTGAGAATGATTTACAGCCTAACAAAAGGGAAATCAGTCTTCAATCACCAGCTGTCAAATACTACTGGACAAATTTACAGCTGCTACTTTTGAAAAATGGTATACTGTATTATCAATGGCAAAATCAAAATTCAGTGATACCTTGTTATATAGTGCCCAGGGAATTGAGAAACGAGGTATTGAGGTTATGTCATGATCCTGTGTCTGTTGGTCACCAAGGGATTACAAGAACATTATTCAAATTACATCAATCTGTATACTGGTATGGTATGACCACTGACTGTAAATTGTATGTACAAGCATGCAGTGATTGTTGTAAAAGCAAAAAGGCAAATAGAAAACAAAAAGCACCCTTAACAAATTACCATGCAGGTGCTCCGGGTGAAAGAATACATGTAGATATCCTTGGTCCCTTTAACACTAGCGAGGCAGGCAATAAATACATATTAGTCTTAGTCTGTCAGTTTACAAAATGGGTAGAGGCATACCCTATCCCTAACCAAACGGCAGAGACAGTAGCTACGGTGATAGTTAACAACTTTATTTCACGATTTGGCTGCCCGACATACTTACATACTGATCAAGGGGCAAATTTTGCCAGTGTTCTTTTTAAAAAGATATGTAGGTTAATGGGCATAGAAAAAACACGCACAACTCCTTATAGGCCTTGTTCCAATGGGCAAGTAGAGAGGTACAATCGTACGTTATTACAAGCAATTAGATGTTTTTTAGAGGGCTGTGTAAATAATTGGGATATGCATCTATCTCTCTTAACTAGCGCATTAAGAGCTGTCTCAAATAGGGAAACGGGCCTTACGCCCAATATGATGATGTTGGGAAGAGAGACTAGGCAACCTGTTGATTTTATGTTACAAGTGACTGATTTAGAGCTGCCAGAGCCTAATAGTTATACTGTTACATAAAGAGAAAGGTTGGTTGCAGCTCATGACATTGCGAGAAAATGTTTAGGTACATCATTAAAAATACAAAAACAGTATTATGATGCACACACCTATACTCATAAGTATTCAGTAGGTGATTTAGTTTTTAAGATGAATTGTGGAGGTAAGGTTGGACAGTCCAAAAAGTTACAGCCATTATGGAAAGGCCCTTACGTGGTCAGTAAATCTCTTTCTCCAATATTGTATCAAATATCTGATGCTCACAACTATAGTGTAGTTCATCATGATCTTTTAAAACCTTGCAAACTGAGAACTGACAATATTCCAGTGAGATTGCAGAGTTTACAAAAGAAACTATGTGGTGGGGTCAAAGAGAAATTGGAGGAAATTGTTTCAGTTGAGGAGGATTCACAACAGGATTCACCGATATCGGCTACATTACACTGTGATTCTCCGGTGGTGACCAGGAGTGGCCGTAAGGTGATTCCCCCAGTGAGATACGAGTGTTAATTTTTATGATGACATGGCTTTTAAACTTATAGACACCTGTTGTGTTTTCAACGGGGACTATATGCTTTGCAAGTGAACTGGAAAAAGACTTTGTTATTATAATGATTTAATAACTTCTAGGATGGTGAATCAGTGACTTGAAACTAAACAGTTTATAAAGAACTGTAGTAACTATACAGTGTCAGACTATGTTTTTGTGTATTGATATTTTGTAATAAGAGTAATGTGTTAGATACTTTGATATATAATAGTTTTGAGTTTAAGTTAAAGGTTGTGTTTATATATATAATTATTCCATAATGTTAATCAGTGCTTATTATATCACTATTGCCAGTAGTAAAAAGGATAAGTAACATTTAGTTTTAATGTTGAGTACAGGTATGTTTGTATGTGAAGTCTCAATAAATGGATGTGGGCTCATTATTATACTTGGTTTTATAGCCATTATAAAAGAAAGGATATATTTAGATATATTTAGATATATTTTGTCATGAATTGATTTGATAAATGGTAAAGTTGTATTATGACACTGAAAATATCTATAAAAAAGATGACATGTGTTGAACTTAACATTTATAAATGTATATTTGTATATAAACCAAACAATCATTGGGGAGAGCGGGGAGGATCATCCGGGGGGAATTGTCCGGCATGAATTGCCCTAGAATCATTGCTTCATATACATCCGATGAACAATTAAATCTGAAATAAAATTATTCCTTTACTGCTGATTTAATATGTGGTTAATGATTACAATCCATTTGTTATTTCTTCAGTCTCTAACCGTATTACGTCGAATAAATTTGTTGAATATTGTTTATTATTTCAGGCGATCCTAGAGAGTAGCCAACATGCAGAACCTGGCATGACAAGACTGGAAGGGACAGATCTTGCTGTGGATACATTTTGTCAGACCCTCATCTCAAATTTCACCAATAATTTAATTTTTTCATCCTACAAGAACTGTCAGCAACAGTCCAATTGAATGACCTCTGCACAGTTATTTTCATATGCAAAGAGAAGTACACTTAAAGTAAGTTGTTTATATCTTGCACCAATACTTTAAACTTGTTATTATTCTTAAGTATGGAGTTGATTTGTATTGGTTTATCTTCATAATTTTGTGACAGTTTATTTTTACCTCTAACTTTCCTACTTATTTAAATGATATAAAATGACCCTTGGGGGGGGGGGGGGTAACTGCTTCAAAACTATCTACTGATCCCAGATGTGTGAGGAATGTAAGTGTTTTTAAAGCAGTTTTGTTTAAAAATAAATGGTATAATTGTTTCAATCTAAAGAATCAATTTAAATATACTTAAAAAACAATTAAGGTAACTATGCAGTAAGCAGGCAGAAAGTGTGCAGGAAATATGCATGGAAGTGTGCAGGGTGTGTGGAGATAGTGTATGGGATGTGTGCAGCAGACATGCAAGAAGTGTGCAGGGTGTGTGGAGATAGTGTGTGGGATGTGTGCAGGAGACATGCAAGAAGTGTACAGGGTGTGTGGAGATAGTGTGTGGGATGTGTGCAGGAGACATGCAAGAAGTGTGCAGGGTGTGTGGAGAGTGTTTTTAAAGCAGTTTTGTTTAAAAATAAATGGTAAAATTGTTTCAATCTAAATAATCAATTTAAATATACTTAAAAAAAAAAACAATTACGGTAACTATGCAGTAAGCAGGCAGAAAGTGTGCAGCAGACATGCAAGAAGTGTACAGGGTGTGTGGAGATAGTGTGTGGGATGTGTGCAGGAGACATGCAAGAAGTGTGCAGGGTGTGTGGAGATAGTGTGTGGGATGTGTGCAGGAGACATGCAAGAAGTGTGCTGGAGATGCGTGTATTACCATGGAAATGAGATGTGCTGCACATGTGCGAAAATCCTTAATGTGAATGTGCCACACACATGTAGAAACTGTGTGAGGGAAGCCTGAAATTTTGCTTAAGGACGTATAGAACTGACAATTAGCCAATACTACTCTAAGAGACCTTTATGTTCAAATTATTTTTTTCCATTTGGAATATTAAATAGGGAAAAGGGCTGATTTCACCGTCACTGCTTTGCAACATTTATTTATTAATGTGTAACAGCTGGTAGAGATTGCATCTCCACTGCAAAGGGATTCAATCAATGGGGTGATTTTAATAAAGAAACGAAGAGTTTGAGAATAAACAAACCAGGCTTTTATCGTAAGTAGGGGGGTCTATTCACTAAAAACGTGCACATTACATTTTAAAAATTCAGTAGAGGGATTAGTCTGAACGCCCACCTCCCCTAAATCAACCACTGTTCATTATTTGATACCTCTTCAAACAATTACTGACCGCAAGAGAATGACTTTGACGTAAAATGTTTACAGATATCCGACATTTCATTTTCATTCCTGTTTTATGTTTCAAAACGCTCTGTATGGAATAGATTTGGAAAATACCCTTGAAAGTAAGAAGTAAAGTATCACAGAGAGATTTGGCTTTTAAGGAGATTATCAAACATAATTTTTGTGCGTCTTTCTGTACGTCTATTTTTTCCATTTTGAATGTTAAATGTTGAGTCATCTGGAGTTAATGTCACTGCTAGCGACTTTTTTATTCATTTATCTGTAATACCTGTTAGACATCTACTTCAAAGAGTATCAAAGAATGGAGTGATATCAGTTTAAACACCAAAATGACTTGAAATTTAAAAGATGACCATATATATTTCACATAACTACATTTTTTTTTTTTACTGATACTGCTTCAGTATCAGGACGATTCCCTCCCAGGCAAGTCAACCCATGAAAATCCCCTTCCACCGCGAGCATACCCTCTCCCCCCAAGAATGTGCTGTATTTAGATACAAATGTAAAGTAAAGATTATAAAATTCTCATCTTTGCATGCAATTTAAATATATAGCTTAGTGTAATAATGCATCTCAAGGATATAGACTATTAATTTCTTAAGAGAAATAATTTTCACGGGGTGAAGGTATAGCAAATTTTAGAAATAGAAGTAAACAGAATTTATTTAAAATCTGATCAAACCATATCTTCAGGTAAAGGTGGGGTAAACGAATGATCTCACTCATCCAGGTACCTTTTGATAAATTAACTGTTATCTTAGACCCCATTTCCAGAGATCAGATCGATCTACTATAGATCGCCAAAATCCCTGGGGGTTCACAGCTAAATAGCAGAGCGGACATGAAAGTTAATTACCCCCTTACAGCTTGTAGTAGGCGGGACGGACATTTAAGCCGGATTATCTGACAGTAATTTAGTGAGACCCCCAGCGGGGATAGATCAATCTAAAAGCTCTGGGAATACAGCCTTAAATGATTCACACCCCCCCCCCCCACATCACTGAGTAAGTCATGAATCAAAGGGCATCTCTAAGTAGAGGTGGAATAAACAGATTTCCTCGCTTATCCAAGTATCCCCCTGCTGATCTGTCAATTTTAATTGCTTGACTACTGCCCACCTTCCCATCACATTAAAAACATTCATAAAATATGTTTACCTGTCATCTGTTTGCCCGACTTTTACCTGGAGGATAGGTGGTAATGCGTCGATTACAGGGTTACCACTTAATATGGAATATTATTTTTTGGCGAGTAAATTTTCTACAAAATATTTATTTTCTCTCTAACTACTTTACATCCAAATCTGAGGTGTCACTCCCTGAGTAGCCAGGTGTGTTACCTAATTACCATACAACTCTCGAAACAATTGATGCATGCAGTTGCATTTTCTGTGGTCAGAAATGTGAGGGGTGGTCTTTTCGGCAATTTCTGCCCTTGTATAAAAACGCATGGGTTTCGTCGATCTTTGGAGTGTGTTTAGAGAAGCAACAAAGGGATCGCACTGAAACTTGACAGGTACCTTATTGAAGATATGGTTCGACAGCTAAGCAAAGCAGCTTACTATGGGACTCTTGCTCTCAGAGAGAATGTCCAGAAACGGACAGCCATTGCCAGGTAATTCAACATTTATCAAGAACCGTTTGTAAAGTCCTCCAAAGAAATGCTGCAACAGGGGCACCTACTCCAATACCTCGACCATGGTGTCCGCGTATCACACCAAGAAGACAGGATCGCCTTCTCCTTAGAGGACGCCGTGCTGGTCGTACAAAGGCAACCAGTGTCCTCAGAAAAGAGAGGCAGAATGTCATTCAAACGCCCGTTTCAACGTCAATCATGAACAAGAGATTACTGCAAGCCGGTTATTTTGCACGAAGGCCAGTAGGGAAACCACTGTTAACAGCAGGTCATATACAGCGACGCCTGTAATGGGCTGGGGACCACGTGCGTTTGCAGCCAAAACACTGGAATCACGTCGTTTTCAGTAATGAGGCCACATATGGATCTTTTAGGGTTGATGGTCGAATCCGTGTCCACCGACGTGTACGAGGGACATAAAACGATGGTTGTGTACTACCTAGGGTGCAAGCAGGGGGTTGTAACGTCTCTGTTTGAGGAGAATTTCATGTCGGTGCCCAGAACCAGTTGGTTTTTGTAAGAGGCAACTTCAGCCAGGATTCCTACAGAGACATTCTACGGCAAACGATGCTTCGATTGGTAAGAGCCATCTTCAAGAACAACTTTGTGTACCAAGACGACTGCGCAACCCCACATCGAGGCCGCAGAATCACTGTTTTTCTTCAAAACCAATGGGTTCAGCAACTGCCCTGGCCTACAAACTCTCCAGATATGAACCTAATTGAAAATCTTTGGGCAAAAGTAACTCACAAAATTAATAGCTATGGTCATTGGCCGGTAAATAGTGATGAACTGCGACAGGCAAATATCACTGCGTGGAATGATATCCCCATCCAAACTCTACAAAACGTGTTACAGGGTATGCCATGTAGGATGAGGGCGCTGCAAGCGGCTGCTGGAGGTAATACCCGCAATTACTGGCTTTTCATGATTTACTGTAGTGAGTTCTTTGACTGTGTAACATATCACTGTCCGGAGGCTATCATTTACTTTAATATCTTAGCTTAAAGTTAATACTGACATTAAACTGTTGATGTGGTTTTCTGGGGGTGTTCCTTTCTTTTGAATAGCATCTTATGTCAGATTTGATATCATTGACCAAAATATCTCACAACAGAAGACTGGATGTTTTTATTACTCAGTGGCATACTTTTTTAATGACTCAAGCCAAAAAAAAATTAATCAGTACTCAAAAATAACAATGATAGAAATATTCCATATTAAGTAGCAACCCTGTACTTATTTGACAATATTTTCTGTAATTGTACTCAACGAAAAAGGAGTTTGTTATGAAATAACATGTTAAATGATAAAGTTGTATCCTCACACCAAAATATCTATAAAATGGATGACATATCTTCAACTTTACACTCTTTACTTAATATATTTGTATCTAAACATAAAGTCGTTGGGGGTTGGTCCTGGGGGTATTGTCCTGGGGGTATTGCTCTGGGGGTTGTCGAGAGAATTGTTTAGGGGATGGGGGGGATTCGGGATGAATTATTCTACAATCATTGCTTCATATACATCTGATGACCATGCACACAAAAGACATACATGCTATTCATTGAGGAATAATAAGAGACTTTTTTATTCTGTGCTTCATTTTCTATCAATAATGTTAAATATGGAAAGGGGTGGTTTCACCGTCACTGCTTCCGAGCTTTATTTATTTATGTGTAACAGCTGGTAGAGATTACATCTCCACTGCAAAGGATTTAATCAAAGAAGTGATATGAATTAAAACTCAAGAAGTTTGAGAATATTGAAACCAGATTTTTTATCATAAAGAGCGGAGTAGATCTACTTGAAAACGTGCACAGATAACATTTTTAAAATTCAGAAGGGGGTTTCGTCCAAACTCTCAACTCCCTAAATTAACCACTGTTCATTATATGATACCTCTCCAAACAATTACTGACCGCAAGAGAATGACTTTGACATAAAATGATTACAGAGATTATACAATTCATTTTTTTTATTTTATGTTTAAAACGTTCCATTTCCATTTCCATTTCGTATAGAAGGAGGTGCTTCTAACATGCTCTGCATAGAGTAGATATGGAAAATATGTGTGAAAGTAAGAAGTAGAGTATCACAGAGAGATTTGGGTTTTAAGAAGATTATCAAGCATTATTTTTGTGCGTTTTTCTGTGTGTCTTTTCTACCATTTGGAATATTAAATGTTGAGCGACCCGGAGTTAACGTCACTGCCAACGACATTTTTAGTCATTTATTTGTAACACCTGGTGGATATTAAATCTCTATGGCAATGTGAATGGATCTGTGCAGTGATATCAGTTACAAAACCGATACTGACTAGAAATTTAGTTCGCCCGAACGCCCACCTCCCCTAAATCAACCACTGTTCATTATTTGATACCTCTGCAAACAATTACTGAACGCAAGAGAATGAATTTGACATAAAATGATTACAGATATTATACATGTCATTATTATTATTATTGCTATTATTATTATTATTATTATTATTATTATTATTATTATCCCCGCACTTTTGGGACAAAATCGGGGATCATGTTATCCCGCCCGTCCGTGCCTCTGTGTGTTAATAATTTCCGCTATCTCCTCCTAGACTATTGCAGGTAGGAGGGTGAAACTTTGGGAATTGGTAGACCCATCTTTAGGAATGTGCATAAGCATTTTGGTATTTTAGTGCAACAGGGGGTTGGGCTGCCCCTGGGGGGTAGTTGATTCAAAATTATTAAATACCTTTGGATGAAGCAGTGATATGTGTGTATGTATGTGCGTACATGCGTTTGTACGTGCGTGTGTGGTAAGTGGTCCCTAGGGTGAGCTGCTCTATGGGTAAGTGCGGGGATATGCGATGGCTACCCATCGACACCATCTAGTTTTTTTTTTTTTTTTTTTTTTTTTTTTCAAAACTCTCCATTGACATTCTCTTTCATAGAGAGTTGTGGTCATAATACGATCAGTGATATAGATATGGAAAATAAGTTTGAAAGTAAAAAGTAAAGTATCACAGAGAGATTTGACTTTAAAGGAGATTACCAATAATTATTTTCGTGCTTCTTTCTCAGCGTCTATTTTTCCAATTGGAATGTTAAATGTTGAGCAATCTGGAGTTAACGTCACTGCTAATGACATGTTTTATTCATTTGGTAGACATAGCATCTCTACTTCAAAGAGAATTAATGAAAGGAGTGATATCAGTTGGAACGCCAAAAATGACCTAAAATTTAGAAGATGTTCTCAAATATTCGAATAACTATCTCTACTTATAGTGCTTTCGTATGAAGACAATCCCCTCCCCCCCCCCCCCCGACCCACAGCACGGGTCAACGCCCCAAACCCAGTGATTCAACCCTACCCCCTGAACTTGAAGGATATATACATTTACATGTATGTATACACAAATATAAAGTAAAGTGTATAAAATTCGATTCTTTTCATCCATTTTATGAAAATTTCTTAGTCTGATGATTCAACTCAAGTACAGAAGATAGTATTTTCATGTAGCATATTATTTTCATGGAGTATAAGTACATTTTTTTTTTTTTTTGAAATAGAAGTAAACAAATTATTATTTATTTTTCATAAATTAACTTTTACCTTAATTGCTTCATTTCTCCCCTTCAGTAAGTAAGCCTTGAATAAGAGTGCATCTCTAAGGAGAGTTGGGATAAATTAACTTTTACCTGAATTGCTTCATTTCCCCCCCTTCACTAAGTTAGCCTTGAATAAGAGTGCATCTTTAAGGAGAGGTGGGATAAATTAACTTTTACCTCCCCCCCCCCCTTCACTAAGTAAGACTTGAATAAGAGTGCATCTCTAAGGAGAGGTGGGACAAACAGATCTTCTCGCCTATCCAAGTATCCCTTTGCTGATATGTCACCTTTAATTGCTTGACTACTGCCCACCTACCCACCACACTAAAATATTCATAAAATATGTTTACTTGTTCATCTGTTTGCCTGACCTTTACCTGGAGGATAGGTGGTTATATTTCGATTATTCATTTTATAATATTTTCTGTAATTGTACTCAATGAAAAATGACATAATATTTTTAAAATTCAGTCGAGAGGTTTGTCCCAACGCCGAACGCCATAAATCCACATTTGTTAATTATTTGATCCTTCTTCAAACAATTACTGACATCAAAGGAAAGTTCTTGACATAAAATGTTTACAGATATTACACAATTAATTTTTATTTTTGTTTTATGTTTAAAACGTTCCACTGATATTTTCTTTCGTAGGTGAAGGGGGGCATGATACGCTCAGTATGGAATAGATATGGAAAATAAGTTTGAAAGTATCACAGAGAGGTTTGGGTTTTAAAGAGATTATCACAAATTAATTTTGTGCGTCTTTCTGTGCGTCTTTTTTTCCGTTTGGAATGCTAAATGTTGAGTAATCTGGAGTTATTTCACTGCTACATGTACCGATTTTTATATTCATTTATATGTAGTACCTGATGGATATTAAATCTCTACTTCAAAGGGAATCAATAAATGGAGTGATATCAGTTGGAACACCATAATGACTTGAAATTTAAAAGATGTTATCATATATTTCACAATACTACATGTATCTCTACTTATATTGCTTCAGTTTCAGTATGATTCCCTCCCAGACAGGTCAGCCCATGGCAATACCCCTCCACCGCTAAATTATTTTCACGGAGTGAAGTATAGAACATTTAGAAAAGAAGTAAAGAGAATTTATTTAAAATCTTATCAAACCATATATTCAGGTAAAGGTGGGCTAAACAAATGATCTAACTCATCAAAGTACCCTTTGATAATTTAACTGTTACCTTAAATGATTCATTTCTCTCCCTTCAATGAGCTAGTAAGCCATGAATCAAAGTGCATCTCTAAGTAGACTTTTTCGCTTATCAAAGTACCCCTTTGCTGATCTGTCAATTTTAATTGCTTGACTACTGCCCACCTTCCCACCACAATAAAATATTCATAAAATATGTTTACTTGTTCATCTGTTTGCCTGATCTTTACCTGGAGGATAGGTGGTTATACTTTGATTAGTTATTTGATAATATTTTCTGTAATTGTACTCAACGAAAAAGGAGTTTGTTATGAAATAACATGTTAAATGATAAAGTTGCATCCTCACACCAAAATATCAATAGAATGGATGATATATCTTCAACTTTACATTCTTTACTTTATATTTGTATCTAAACATAAAGTCCTTGGGGGGATGGTTCAGGGGTATTATCCTGGGGTTATTGTCCAGAGGGTATTGTCCTGGGGGTATTGTGCAGAGGGTATTGTCCTGGGGGTATTGTCCAGAGGGTATTGTCCTGGGGGTATTGTCCTGGGGTTGTTGTCCAGAGGGTATTGTCCTGGGGGTATTGTCCAGAGGGGGTATTGTCCAGAGGGTATTGTCCTGACCTAGGGTGAGCTGCTCTATGAGCATGTCCGGGTATATGCGATGGCTACCCATCGACACCATCTATTATTCTTATTATTTTTTTTTTATGTTTCAAAACTCTCCATTGACATTATCTTTCATAGAGGGTTGTGGTCATAATACGATCAGTATGGAATAGATATGTTAAATAAGTTTAAAAGTAAAAAGTAAAGTATCACAGAGAGATTTGACTTTAAAGGAGATTACCAATTATTATTTTCGTGCTTCTTTCTGAGCGTCTATTTTTCCAATTGGAATGTTAAATGTTGAGCAATCTGGAGTTAACGTCACTGCTAATGACATGTTTTATTAATTTGGTAGACATAGCATCTCTACTTCAAAGGGAATTAATGAAAGGAGTGATATCAGTTGGAACACCAAAAATGACTTAAAATTTAGAAGATGTTCTCAAATATTCGAATAACTATCTCTACTTAATGACTAAAAATTTTGTTCGCCCGAGCGCGCACCTCCCTGTTCATTATTTGATACCTCTGCAAACATTTCCCCCCCTTCACTAAGGTAAAAGTGAATTTATCCCACCTCTCCTTAGAGATGCACTCTTATTCAAGGCTTACTTAGTGAAGGGGGGGAAATGAAGCAATTAAGGTGGGATTGTCTTTATACGAAAGCACCATAAGTAGAGATAGTTATTCGAATATTTGAGAACATCTTCTAAATTTTAAGCCATTATTGGTGTTCCAACTGATATCACTCCATTCATTAATACCCTTTGAAGTAGAGATTTTATATCCATCAGGTGCTACATATAAATGGCTAAAAAAATGTAACAGTGATATGTAGCAGTGACGTTAACTCCAGGTGACTCAACATTTAGCATTCCAAATGGAAAAAGGACGTACAGAGAGACGCAAAAAATAATTTTTGATAATCTCCTTAAAAGCGAAACATCTCTGTGATACTTTAATTTTTACCTTCAGACTTATTCCCTATATCTATTCCATACTGAGTGTATTATGACCCCCTCCCTCTACGAAAGAAAATATCAGTGGAATGTTTTAACATAAAACAAAAATAAAAATGAATTGTGTAATATCTGTAAACATTTTATGTCAAGAAATTTCCCTTGATGTCAGTAATTGTTTGGAGAAAGATGAAATAATAAACAAATGTGGATTTAGGGCGTTCAGCGTTGGGACGAACCTCCCGACTGAATTTTTAAAATGTAATGTCATTTTTCATTGAGTACAATTACAGAAAATATTATAAAATGAATAATCGAAATATAACAACCTATCCTCCAGGTAAAGGTCAGGCAAAGAGATGAACAAGTAAACATATTTTATGAATATTTTAGTGTGGTGGGTAGGTGGGCAATAGTCAAGCAATTAAAGGTGACATATCAGCAAAGGGATACTTGGATAGGCGAGAAGATCTGTTTGTCCCACCTCTCCTTAGAGATGCAAACTTATTCAAGGCTTACTTAGTGAAGGGGGGGGGGAAGGTAAAAGTTAATTTATCCCACCTCTCCTTAGAGATGCACTCTTATTCAAGGCTAACTTAGTGAAGGGGGGGAAATGAAGCAATTCAGGTAAAAGTTAATTTATCCCAACTCTCCTTTGAGATGCACTCTTATCCAAGGCTTACTTACTGAAGGGGAGAAATGAAGCAATTAAGGTAAAAGTTAATTTATGAAAAATAAATAATAATTTGTTTACTTCTATTTCAAAAAAAGTTATGTACTTATACTCCATGAAAATAATATGCTACATGAAAATACTATTTTCTGTACTTGAGTTGAATCATCAGACTAAGAAATTTTCATAAAATGGATGAAAAGAATCGAATTTTATACACTTTACTTTATATTTGTGTATACATACATGTAAATGTATATATCCTTCAAGTTCAGGGGGTAGGGTTGAATCACTGGGTTTGGGGCGTTGACCCGTGCTGTGGGTCGGGGGGGGGGGGGGGTTGTCTTCATACGAAAGCACTATAAGTAGAGATAGTTATTCGAATATTTGAGAACATCTTCTAAATTTTAGGTCATTTTTGGCGTTCCAACTGATATCACTCCTTTCATTAATTCTCTTTGAAGTAGAGATGCTATGTCTACCAAATGAATAAAACATGTCATTAGCAGTGACGTTAACTCCAGATTGCTCAACATTTAACATTCCAATTGGAAAAATAGACGCTGAGAAAGAAGCACGAAAATAATTATTGGTAATCTCCTTTAAAGTCAAATCTCTCTGTGATACTTTACTTTTTACTTTCAAACTTATTTTCCATATCTATATCACTGATCGTATTATGACCACAACTCTCTATGAAAGAGAATGTCAATGGAGAGTTTTGAAAAAAAAAAAAAAAAAAAAAAAAAAACTAGATGGTGTCGATGGGTAGCCATCGCATATCCCCGTCATTTTTTCATTGAGTACAATTACAGAAAATATCATAAAATGAATAATCGAAATATAACCACCTTTCCTCAAGGTAAAGGTCAGGCAAACAAATGAACAAGTAAACATATTTGATGAATATTTTAGTGTGGTGGGAAGTGGGCAGTAGTCAAACAATTAAAGGTGACATATCAGCAAAGGGATATTTGGATAGGCGAGAAGATCTGTTTGTCCCACCTCTCCTTAGAGATGCACTCTGATTCAAGGCCTACTTAGTGAAGAGGGGGGGGGGATGAAGCAATTAAGGTAAAAGTTAATTTATCCCACATCTCCTTAGAGATGCACTCTTATTCACGTCTTACTTAGTGAAGGGGGGGGGGGGAATGAAGCAATTAAACCTCAAGTGACCGGATGGGGTCATTTACGACCCCAGCCATATGATTTAATGTGCCATCTGTTTATTTTTTATTCGAATTTTCTTTCCTTGCATGAGTTTGTCAGTCTACTAATCCTACACACTTTCACAGTTTTTTGTAGGGATCAACCAATTAGTGTGGCGTATACATCAAAAACTCTTGTGGGGTCATTTATGACCCCAAAGAGAAGCATTGGTTTTTACATATTAGTTTTTAAATTTTATTCAAATGTTTTGCCAAAGCAACACTGACAGGGAAATGTCACATGCATGTGCTTCATGCAACCAGCCAGTGTGCCCAAAACATAGGCACAAATAAGTGGTTTGTGAAGATTGTGCTTGAAGTGTTACTAATAGTGCATCGCTGAATCTAATTTCAGTAGCTTTGTTGGAACTTGTTCCCATAACTTGGTCTCTCATTTTGACGGTTACAATTTTTTGGTATTTCTGAAATCTAAATAATTCTGTCGATATCATATTATACATATATTAACAAATTGTTTGTGTGGATTTTGTTTTATACACAGCTGTGGTAGTAACATACATGTAGGTTGATTGAATGTGTTCTGAGTAGTATGACTTCCTTACCAGCATTAGTGTATTCCCTACTCAGCAAGTCAGCTAATTATTCTTATTGAAGTTAGCAGGATGTTATCTCAACATAAATCAAAATATTTTTACTCAAAGTAATTTTGTAATGTACTTTTTTCATTTAGTGTGGCAAATAAAAAGAGAAACATTACTGCAAGTCGAAACTGACAATGACTGTCTAAATACCGGTGTAATGTTGTTCTTAAAATCTGTGCTTGGTTATTTCATGCGATAAAAGTATTATTACCAAATACTTATTACATTAGATCATTATAAAATACTTGTCTTAAATCCTGGGAGTATTATGGGTGTGATAAAGCCTCAACAGCCTTTTATAATAAGGATCCCTGTACAGAGCACAATGGGGTCATAGATGACCCCACTTGGTCATTTCAGTCAGTAAAATAGCTTGGTCTCTTGAGGGTTAAGGAAGGTAAGCTGTTTATTTTTTACTTTTTTCAGCATATATGCATATATACACCGATAGCACAATAAGCTAAAAACTGTATAACCTTTTGGCTTGAAACTTACAGAACTGATGAATATTCTTAATACACAGGTCAAGTTCGAAAATCAGCATAAATGGGCCATTTTTTTAAAATGTATGCTGTTTTTTCACTTTTTTCATCATATATGCAATACCATTTCAAAGAAAATCAATTAGCCAATTGTCGTGAAATTCACAGGAGCGATCAGTCTTACTGAAATACAGATGGAGTTTAAAAATAAGCTTGATCGGTTAAGTTTCGGTGAAATTATGCCTTGTTTTGTATATAAGTGTTTTTTCTTAGTTTTAATTCTTAGACATTCATAGACAGTCTTAATTTTGAACTAATTAGATATGTAAAGGTGTTCTTTTGACATTTTCTGCATTATTCTGCATTTTTTAACAATATTGTTAGTTGATTACATAGAAATGATGGTTAACCTGTTATTGTGTATTGTGTAATAAAGTGTGAAAAATGGAAAGAAACTCATATTTTTACAGTTTGTCATATTTATTCACTATGTTCAGAATCTCAGAATGGAGCAAATTGGACATTTAACATTGTTCTATTGATATTTTTTCTATGTCAATTTTTTTTTTTTTTTTTTTTTTTTTTTTTTTGTTGATCATTTAAAAAATGACAGTAAATTGATTATTTTATGTAAAAAAGGTGTTGAAAATGGAAAGAAAATCATTTCAGTACAGTTATCTCTTGTTTACATTTGGGCATTTTCAAGGTGTTACTTTTAACTTCCATTGGCTTGAAGACATTTGCTAGTCACATTTTCTGAATGTTCATGAGAATTTTACTTTATTCTTAAAAATTAATGGTCATTATGCTGTTCAGCATTATGTTGTATTGCATAAAAGTTGAAGAAAACCTTATTTTGGACATCGCTGCCAGGATGACCATTAAGGAAAAACAATGTTACTTATGATACTTAAACTTACTGAAAAGTTTCATTAGACTGAAGTGCAGCTTGTGTTGGAAAATTAGTGTGTTTTTTTTTCTGTTTTGGAAGCAACGCAGTTCTACAGAGTGCTATATGGTGCTACTGTATATGGATGGTGGTCAGTATGTAATTGTCCCTTGGGTAATTACTAGCTAAATTCAGGGCTATTAAGTCACTTATCTAATCAGCTTTCAAGTGGCCATATTTAAATAAGATTGCATAAAACACACTTTGATATTTCTCTGTAAAGTCCCATAAATTTAGCTCTCTTGTGTCACATAATTAGAAATCAGTGATAATTATACAGGTTAATGTTGTTTATAATTAATAGTGCAAATAAGTTTACAAAAGAAAAAAAAATCTGTGAAATGCCAATATTAATGCTATAGATGAATATCAGTGCCTTATTATTCTTAAACTCATTAGGGTTATTCATATCATGTTAATACAGCTAGATTAATAGTTTGAAAAGCAGCTTTATGGGGATTTTTTTTTTTTCTTTGTTTAGTTTTATTTATTTTTCTTTTTTAAATTTTTTTTCAAACACTAGCATCTTCAAGGTGTGACCTTAAACTCCCATCCACCAGAAGCTTTGTGCATTTTCTGTATTTCTGCATAAACAATTGTATTGTTTTTATGTCTTTAAACATTATGTAATATTATAAGGTAAGGAGGGGGTCGATTTACTAAAAAACGTGTACATTTTAAAAATTCAGTCATGGAATTCGTCCGAACGCCCACCTTCCCTAAATCCCCCATTGTTCATTATTTGATACCTCTCCAATTAATTACTAACCGCAAGGGAAATACCTTGACATAAAATATTTACAGATATTAATAAAGTTCATTTTATTTTTGTTTTATGTTTCAGAATGTTCCAATGATATTCTCTTTCGTAGAGGAAGGGGGCATAACACGCTCAATATGGAATTAATATGGAAAATCAATTTGAAAGTGAGAAGTACAGTATCACAGAGAGATTGGGCCTTTAAGGAGTTTATCTAAAATAATTTCTGTGCGAGTTGTTCCCATTTGGAAAGTTAAATGTTGCGTAAATTGGATTTAATGTCCCTGCTAGTGACATTTTTAATTTATTTATGTCCAAAGTGATTTAATCAATGGAGTGGTATTGGCCAAAACACCGGTACTGACTTAACCTGTCCATGGCTGCCTCAGTTTTTGAAGTCAAAATTTTGAAGCCTAAAACTTTTAGATGCTTTCTAAAAACGGATGTACACTGAATGTTAGAATGTTAGACAATGATCCATTTCATTTATTTAAGTTCGTTTTATATTTGCTAAAAAGAATATCCTAATTTTTTAAAGTACCCATAAGATTTGATGCGTGCCTTGGTGTCATTTGGATTCATATTATTACAGAGTTAGACCAATCCAGATGGATCGATCTAGGCATGTGAACCCAGTCTTAAAGACCCCTTAGGAAGGATATAAGTCTAGCTACTACATTCTTTTAAGCATTTGTCTTGAGATTGTTTTTTTTTTTTTCAGTTTTCAGGACTTAGGTATGGGCATTATAAAACTGCGAAAATGTGGAAGTTGTAAAATTGAATTGTATTATCTACAAAGCAGCAGGTTCAAGATAAACAAAGGTTATTAACAAACGAAGTATAAGCTCATTCTGCTCACAGTTACTATTCTTCGTGACCTTAATAAAACTGTAAAATATTAATGCTTTCCGTTGCGTTTATCGAGATACAGCAACATGCATATTTCATTTCCTTCTGTCTCACATTTCAACTGTGTGGTTTTCCCGAAGTTTTATCTACAAATGTGCCTGAATTGATCAATCCATTACTTTGACCAATACCACAATCTATATAACGACAGAGAGCAATATCATAATTCCGTTGATAAGGTTACAAACTACCGATGTCATTTGAGGTTACTTGATTACCTTTTATCTAGTAGAGCACCTTAGAGATTATCAACTGATATTTACTGAAACTATGGACAAGGGGCCTACCATAAATTAAAACATCGACGAGCCTTCTTCTCATAAAATCCTGTGACGTATATATTTTTTTTCCTCGGCTACATTATCGTAAAAGTTTCTCCCTCCCCACAGTTTCAATTGGCTTTCAAGGCTGTTTTGATTAATTTCAACGTGGATTAGGGACTAAATAACTGAAGTAGTCTTCTGCATCTTTTATTGATTTATTACTGCATATTAAGTACATAGTAAGTTGAAATGCATTCGAAACTAAGTTGGAGTAGGCTACCATGACAGGTTCAAGTAGACGTGGTGGAAAGTGCAAAATAATTATCATAATGTGCGGTAATCTTACCTGAAGAAGACTGACTGGTTTACGAGTATTTAAGCAACATGGTGTTATATGAAGGCTGTTTCCATTTGAAAGCTACTCATTCGAAACTGTTAACACACATACAGGGTAATCTGATCTATGACTTAATAAGCTTCCACATGACACCAATAAACCTTGGTCATCAGATTGGTAGAGACGGAGCATAGTTTAAGGGCCCACCTGAAGGTACATGTATGTTACTTAGGAATGTGTGACAAGTGCAGGTTTAAGCATTTTTTTTTAATCTAAACATCTCTTTAGGTCTAAGATTGCAACAATCTTGTTTACCTTTAGTGAGAAGTCAATATCATATCAAATAATATGTATGAAAGTTGCGTGGAAATTCATTTTAAAAGTAAGATATACGGAATAACAGAGATATTTGGCCTTAAAGGAGGTTTTCAGATATCTCCTTATATGACGTATTAGATTTACGATTACCCAATTCTGTTTGACCAAGCAGAATATATGATACATTTTTGTACTGTGCGCCTTTTCTTCCTTTTCCAATGTTAAATACTAAAAGGGCTGGTTTCACCGTCACTTTTTAGAACATTTAATTATTCATCACTGTGTAACAGCTGGTAGATATTACATCCCCACTGCAAAGGGATCCAATTAATGAAATGACATGAATTAGAACCCAAAGAATTTGAGAATATACAAACTAGAATTTTATCATAAGGAGGGGTTCGTATATCTAAAAATGTGTACATTATATTTTGAAAATTCAGAAGGGGCATTCGCCCCAACTCCAACCTCCCCTAAATCCGCCATTGTTTATCATTTAATACCTCTCCAAATAATTACTAACCGCGAGGGAAATACCTTGACATAAAATGTTTACAGATATTAATACATTTCATTTTATTTCTGTTTTATGTTTCAGAATGTCCCACTTATATTGTATTTCGTAGAGGAAGAGGGTCATAATACGCTCTGTAAGCTAAGCCGACCCTACCCCCCTACCCCCTTTGTGTAGGGTTCGGGGACTGCTGAAGAGCCCCGAAAATTTGGGAAATTTTGAGGGCGAACTGTTGGGTAATATAGAGGGCGAACTGTGCATTGGGGTGAGTGCAGAAAAATCACCGACCAGACCAGGAATCGAACCCGGGACCCCTCGCTTACAGGGCGAGTGTTCTTACCTACTGAGCTACCCGGCCGGTTCTATCTGCCCCTGGCACTACACTCCTCCCCCCCCCCCCCCCCCCCCCAAATGCCGAAAGACGCGAGCCCTATCTCGCAACACCTGAGAAAGCACCGATAGCTTCAAATGAAGCTATCGGTGCTGAGCTATTGCAAATTCAAGATGGGGAAGAGCGTGTGATTAGTTATGGTAGCTATTTGTTATCTCCAAGTCAAAAGAAATATTGCACGACAAAGAAAGAATTGCTCGCTGTTGTGAGGTTTGTTCGTCAGTATAGACAGTATCTGTTAGGCAGGGAAATTTTAGTTCGTACAGACCATAGTAGTTTAGCATGGTTAATGCGATTTAAGTCCTTGACTGGCATGTTAGCAAGATGGATAGAAAAGCTATCCCAATTTAGTTTTAGAATTGTTTACAGATCAGGAGGTAAACATACCAAGGCCGATGCATTATCTCGCATTCCACAAGAATATCCAAATTGTGATCGATACATAGACGGCTGCGATGTTAGCAAACTTCCATGTAATGGATGTCACCATTGTAAACGAATAGAGGAACAATGGGGAAAGTTTATTGAAGACGACGATATCATCTCATTATCAGTTAGAACAGTTCAATCTAGTTGTGGGATTCAGTTATTATCAATGCTTTCTCAGGAGCAACTTAGACAAAAGCAGTTAGTAGACCCTGATATCAAGGTTATTTTATTTTGGATTGAGAATGATTTACAGCCTAACAAAAGGGAAATCAGTCTTCAATCACCAGCTGTCAAATACTACTGGACAAATTTACAGCTGCTACTTTTGAAAAATGGTATACTGTATTATCAATGGCAAAATCAAAATTCAGTGATACCTTGTTATATAGTGCCCAGGGAATTGAGAAACGAGGTATTGAGGTTATGTCATGATCCTGTGTCTGTTGGTCACCAAGGGATTACAAGAACATTATTCAAATTACATCAATCTGTATACTGGTACGGTATGACCACTGACTGTAAATTGTATGTACAAGCATGCAGTGATTGTTGTAAAAGCAAAAAGGCAAATAGAAAACAAAAAGCACCCTTAACAAATTACCATGCAGGTGCTCCGGGTGAAAGAATACATGTAGATATCCTTGGTCCCTTTAACACTAGCGAGGCAGGCAATAAATACATATTAGTCTTAGTCTGTCAGTTTACAAAATGGGTAGAGGCATACCCTATCCCTAACTAAACGGCAGAGACAGTAGCTACGGTGATAGTTAACAACTTTATTTCACGATTTGGTTGCCCGACATACTTACATACTGATCAAGGGGCAAATTTTACCAGTGTTCTTTTTAAAAAGATATGTAGGTTAATGGGCATAGAAAAAACACGCACAACTCCTTATAGGCCTTGTTCCAATGGGCAAGTAGAGAGGTACAATCGTACGTTATTACAAGCAATTAGATGTTTTTTAGAGGGCTGTGTAAATAATTGGGATGTGCATCTACCTCTCTTAACTAGCGCATTAAGAGCTGTCCCAAATAGGCAAACGGGCCTTACGCCCAATATGATGATGTTGGGAAGAAAGACTAGGCAACCTGTTGATTTTATGTTACAAGTGACTGATTTAGAGCTGTCAGAGCCTAATAGTTATACTGCTACATTAAGAGAAAGGTTGGTTGCAGCTCATGACATTGCGAGAAAATGTTTAGGTACATCATTAAAAATACAAAAACAGTATTATGATGCACACACCTATACTCATAAGTATTCAGTAGGTGATTTAGTTTTTAAGATGAATTGTGGAGGTAAGGTTGGACAGTCCAAAAAGTTACAGCCATTATGGAAAGGCCCTTACGTGGTCAGTCAATCTCTTTCTCCAATATTGTACCAAATATCTGATGCTCACAACTATAGTGTAGTTCATCATGATATTTTAAAACCGTGCAAACTGAGAACTGACAATATTCCAGTGAGATTGCAGAGGTTACAAAAGAAACTATGTGGTGGGGTCAAAGAGAAATTGGAGGAAATTATTTCAGTGGAGGAGGATTCACAACAGGATTCACCGATATCGGATACATTGCACTGTGATTCTCCGGTGATGACCAGGAGTGGCCGTAAAGTGATTCCCCCAGTGAGATACGAGTGTTAATTTTTATGATGACATGGATTTTAAACTTATAGACACCTGTTGTGCTTTCAATGTGTAATTATGTGTTAACAGCGGGGACTATAGACTATATGCTTTGCAATAATGATTTAATAACTTCAAGGATGGTGAATCAGTGACTTGAAACTAAACAGTTTATAAAGGACTGTAGTAACTATACAGTGTCAGACTATGTTTTTGTGTATTGATATTTTGTAATAAGAGTAATGTGTTAGATACTTTGATATATAATAGTTTTGAATATAATAGTTATATATAATAGTTTTAAGTTAAAGGTTGTGTTTATGTATATAATTATTCCATAATGTTAATCAGTGCTTATTATATCACTATTGCCAGTAGTAAAAAGGATAAGTAACATTTAGTTTTAATGTTGAGTATGTTTGTATGTGAAGTCTCAATAAATCACCCTGAGCTTCAGAGATAACTTGACACTACCCGCACAAAAATGCAGTAGTATCGAAGTAGCAAAGAAGCATTAACGCAGTAGTGGTGTGGAGCATATTTGCAGTAGAAATGCAGTATAGCCTACTGCAATTCTACTTCAAAAATTACATAGGGTTGTACAGAGGAGGAGCATTAATGCAGTAGATTAGCAGCATGAAAGAAGCATGTTTCAAATATGCTAATAAGCTCCCACATCAAAGCAGATTTGAAGCATGTTTGCAGTATGATCGCAGTAGTCTACTGCGCTGGAGTATCTACTTCGTTTTCGTGCGGGTAACCTCTTCACAATAGCCTATCTTCATCGTGTCAAGTTACCTCTGACCACATTCGATTGCCCCCGCCGCCCGCCAATCAAATTTAAAGCCCGCACTCAATGACTCATTGAACGATCTAGCCAATGAACGCGAACGAGTCAAAGCGCGCTTTGTTCAAATCCGGACCAATCAGAGATAAGGCTCAATATCAGGGACTTGCCGTAACCTGTGGGCAGCACGCAAAATACATCATCCCTCAGTAGATAATGATGCAGGGCCTCAAACTGCTCTGGTTTCAATTCCGATATACTCATATTTTGCAAAAAATCAAGAGATAACTTAACACATTATTTTACGTAGTCACTTGTAGAAGACGCCATGCTTTCTTTGTGTACGGTTATGCACTCGGCACTACTCGGATGTCTCCGCACTCGACAATAACTTGTTGTTAGTATGGAGCTTGCGGAATCAGCCGAGGATTACCGATTGACGGTCAACCAATCAGCGTTTTCACCAAACTTTGGTGAAAAATTTTGAAACTTGGATTCGATTGGCTTATATAAACTAGGTCAAACTATTTTCGTCAGAGGTAACTTGACACGATGAAGATAGGCTATTGTGAAGAGGTTAGTGTCAAGTTATCTCTGAAGCTCAGGGTGCAATAAATGGATGTGGGCTCATTATTATACGTGGTATTATAGCCATTATAAAAGAAAGGATATATTTAGAAGTGATGGGTATTGCCACACTTTGTGTCTTAATCATATTTTCATAGAGGCATGTACATGTGTGTTAGTAAAATATGGGTAGTAAACAAATTTGCCTTATTAAGAAGTGTAAATACTAATACACTAGTGCCGTTTTGTGCTATTTATGAAAGCATTTAAGATCAGTGGTTATTAAAGTATAAGATTGTTTAAGATAATAATGATAATTGTTAGAAAATAAGTTAAAGGGCCCATTGTTATAAAAGTGACAAGCTTATTTACAGGAGTAAACCTGCAGTTCAGGTTGATTTAGGTCAAGTATTAGTTATGATATACTGGGAAGTGAATCAAAACTTATAAGCAGTCTCACCTTAATTATGGATTAATTTATTATAAGATACAACAAGACTTATTTTTATAGAATATAATTATTATATATTATTGTATACTATCTTTCTGATTGCTTTAAAAATAAAACGGGGAAGAATGTTGTAATATGTGCATTGGCGCGTCTTGATCACGTGACCTGAGAGCGGATATGGGTTGTGTGATGCGCCATGTTAGATCACACGTTGCAGCGTTTTCCTCCATAAGATTTACATATGTTTCTGTTGATTTTATTTGAATTGAAACACAACAGTGGTACGGTTTAGAACAACTGGTATGATTCAGCTAGTCAAAATTCTAAATTCAAGGGAACACTGGTGTGATTTCAGAAATTAAAGGGGGTCAGGACCCCCCCCCCCCCCCCAAATCCACCACTGGTCATAGAAGCATTGCTTCGTATACATCTGATGATCACGTACATCATATACACACTAACTATGTATCAAGCAATAATAAAGTGAAATAATTAATATTAAACCTGTATACTTTAACTGTCCACTTAAGAGCCAGCCCGTGGTGGCAATGTGGGGTCAGTGGATTTCGACCAAATGTGCTGTATGGATGCACATTCTGTAGGTGATTACGCAGTATGCAATCAAGTGAGTCACGCCACATTTGACCCGCAGCATAGTAAGTCCGGGGATGAACTAGGTTGTGAACATGCAGAACTAATTACAAGTATTGCTTACCTGAACCAATGAGCATCAGTTCATTCAAATGATAATTTGTTTCCCTCTGCAATCAAATCCCATCTTTCGGTAAAAGTCATTTTCTCTGTGTGGCTTGGAGAGCCATGGTGGGTTGTTTCAAGCACAAACAAAGCCCGTACCCATGTGCATGACATAGGGTGTAATATAACTTCCCAGTTCGTGATAACTCTGTATCACATTTTCAGCTACACTGTATGCGAGGTCGATTATCATTTCATTGCATTTAAAGTATCCTGAGACTACACGCTTTTCACTGTGCAAGGAGATTAACAGTGAAAGAATACTTTAAAAAAGGTCAAACCACGAAAGACAGTATGCAGGTATTCAATGTTTTTTTTATTATTATTACTAACCAGCATATCTGACTCGAGTGGAGTTTATGAAAAAGATGCGTGACGTCTTTCTCCTGGTCCTCAGATCAAATTCAGTCCCTTGGTTTTTAAAAACCTTTTAAAACATTAAAATGTATTGTGGTCCTGCGTCTGTGAAAGGCCATCATTAATTGTTAACATCAGTCCGGGATTCTTTAAGTGTTCAAGTGAACAAATGTGGCACCGAAACGTGCCTTTGGCTGACTCTGTTATGGTCTCCAATTCTGAAGCTTAAAATTTATAGATGTTTCTAAAAAACGGATGTACACCCCCAGACGAACTCGGACATCCGGCAAATTCTGGCAAAATCTGGTCAAGATGCTGACAGAAACGGATCTGGGCCAAGGCTGGCATTAGATGGCAGTTTTGACCCATTTTGCCAGATACTGCCCAGACATGGGCTGAATGTGGCTTCTAAATATATAACAGAGTTAATACTTAATATAGAATATTTTTATAATTGATATTTGTCAGTGCAGATTTTTTGACTTTATTAATAAAAAAAAATGTCATTGAGTGATTAAAAATATTCAGTCTACTATTGTGAGATATTTTGGTCAATAATGTCACATCTGACGTAAGATGCCATTCAAACGAAAATAACCTCCCCAGAAAACCATATCAACAATATGATCACATCGTTAAATTTAAGCTAAGGTTTTAAAAAAATGATAGCCTCCGGACAGTGATATGTTCCACAGTCAAATAAATAATTACAATAAATTATGAAAAGCAATCAACAGCGGATATGACCTCGAACAGCCGCTCGCAGTGCCACCATCCTAAATGGCATACCCTTTGACAAGTTTCTCGGAGTTTGGATGGGGATATCATTCCACGCACTGATATTCGCCTGTCGTAGTTCATCACGATTCACTGGTTGATGACCATAGCTATTAATTCTGCCAGTTACTTCCGCCCACATGTTTCCGTTGGGTTCATATATGGGGAGTTTGCAGGCCAGGGCAGTTGCTGAACCCCTTGGTTTTGAAGAAAAGCAGTGATTTTGCGAGCTTTATGTGGGGGGTGTAGTCGTCTTGGTACACAAAGTAGTTCCTGAAGATGGCTCTTACAAAGGAAAGCATTGTTTGCTGTAGAATGTCTCTGTAGGAATCCTGATTGAGGTTGCCTTCTGGAAAACCAACTGGTTCTGCGCATCGACATGAACTACTCCCCAAACAGAGACGCTACCACACCCTGCTTGCGCCCTAGGCAGTACACAGTTATCGGTATATGACGTGTTTCCAGTGGTTGGGCTGCAAACGCACGTGATCCCCAGCCCATTGCAGACGTCGTTGTAAACAGACCTGCTGTTAACAGTGGTCTTCGTGCAAAATAACCGGCTTGCAGTAATCTCTTTTTCACGAGAGACCTTGAAACGGACGTTTGAATGACATTCTGCAACTCTCTACTAAGGAGAAGGCGATCCTGGTCGAAGTATTGGAGTAGATGCGCCTGTTGTAGCATTTCTTTGGAGGACTTTACTAACGGTTCCCTGATAAACGTTGAATTACCTGGCAATGGCTGTCCGATTCTGGTCATTTCTCTGACAGCAAGAATCCCATAGTAAGCTGCGTTGCTTAAACCCCCTTTACACTGGACGGCGTCCTCTCTGCGTCCTTTGTGCGACCATGAAACTGGCATCGCTGTGGTCGTAGACAGGAGCACACAAGCATCGCTTACGTTGCAAAATGAATGCTCAATGATCAGCCAGTTGTCGGCACGTAAAGTATTATTATTTTTTTTTACTCTCGAACGGGGTCGTACTGCGGGACGCAGAGAGGACGCTGCCCAGTGTAAAGGGGGCTTTAGCTGTCGGGCCATATCTTCTCTAAGGGTCCATTCAGACAGAGAAGAGTACTTGTCACATTATCACAAATGAGTGTTACTATATTGCATGATTTGTGATTACCATAACTTGTGACCACACAAAGAAGTTGTATTTTATCGTTTTGTTTGATTTATAAACTTAATTAATGCATCTGTACTTGCTATAGAGACATCTGTACTAGCAAATTTACATACTTTAATTCAAAAACCAATTACATAACAATAAAGCAATGATTGCATTATTATATTACATTGTACATAGGCCTATAAGTATGCAGTTTTTTCATCAAGTAGCTATATCAAATACTTGACATTTTTTAACAATTTTTCTGTCAGCACAGTTTTCAGAAGTGTCAACCATAATCATTTTTCTTTTCTGTTTCAGTCCATGGCATAATTTTGAGTTGATTTAGTTCTCTCAGATGAAGACAAGTTGTATGATTAATTTAATATATTAAACCCTTTTGTTTGTGTGTATATATAAATAGTTGATCAAGTTTGGCTGCTACGTCCACAGTATGAAGCTTGGTTCAAATCACTTCATGAATAATAATTAAAGCGATAATAACTCTTCGTATGAGATCTTTATTTCACAATTGAAACATTGTAAACAACTCTCAGTAATATAATATATTTTGTTTTAGCACAAAACATCATTTATAGCTATTATTTTTATATCTGAGTTTGTCATCGGACCACGTGACCTCCATAGATGACTATACTCTGTAATAATCTCTTAAGAGATTATTTAAAAAAAAAAACAAAAATTTAATAAAGGAAACAGGGACTAAATTTGAATGTAGTGATGGATTCATTATACATTGTTAAGTATGGGTAAATTGTTGTTTACTCCATGAAAATTCATTTTTTGGCCAAAATGAACAGTTATTATCCCTTTAACTGTCCTTTTTATATCTGTGGAAAGAAATTATTATCAATAATAATTAACAAACAAATATATCAAAATAATTGTGATTTGGTACAAAGTAATAATTACAGACTTGACATTTAATATGGAATATTTCAGTTTTACCTAGGTAATACCTAGGTAAAAATGCGTTCTTTTTTCATATAAGACATCTGAATGGAGAAGTGTGTTGTCAGGTGTGTCGCTGCCAATTAACTGACTACCAAGTCTGTTGCACTGCTAGTTTGTGTAATATGCAGTAATGTAATTGGACAGTGCTCCTTTGGTTCTGTCAAAAAAATATCCATATGTCGGCAAATACTTCATAGAAGAATTTGAAATTTTGCATGCAAGCGGTCGGTTTTGCAGTGCGTAAAATAAATTAAGTAGTGTTTTACAAAATTGTTAAGGTGTGCCAAAATGTCGCGAAAAACACAGACATTGCCAGACAGATTATTGTGTCAAACGGAACGGTCTACACAGTTTTATAGAGTAATGCCCAGTTTGATGCACTACACAGAGACCACGTCCAATGCATCGACGTTTTACCACCAGGGTACAGGACTCACTGTCCTTCAGGATATGCTGCTGCAATAAAACCAAAACCACCCTGTCCGTTTTGAATGAGGGGCAAATTGTCACCAAAACTTGTTTTTCAAGGCTCTTAGGAACACTAAACTGGTTTCAACAGGTTAGGATTCCAGGCGACCTCTGAGGAAGTCACTGTAAACAGCAAAGCATGCCTAGTCTGTTTCTTTAATGAATTGGGGACCATGACAGTTTCTGGGTAGAACACGTACCCCTTACGAAAAAGTCCTATAGGATCTTATAGGATCCTATAGGACTTTTTCGTTAGGGACTGAAACCGCGTGACTTTCTTTATTGAGGTCAGATTTGACCTGTACCGCTAAACTGTTTACAGACATCCTGAAGAGGCCTACGACGAAGCTTGTGCCATTTCTTAAGTGACTAGGGTCATTGACAGTGTCAGTATTTGGAGTGGATGCCACATTGGTGCCAAAACACCAATGATAGTCATCAATGAAAACATGAACCAGATCAAATAAAATAATAATCTGGGAACCACTTGACTATTATTTGATAGGGGACACCTTAGGAACAATTTAGGTTGCAGGATGAGGTTGCCGGTTCACAAAGAGCACCTTTACATGGCCAGAAATGCGCAGCATTCACGCGATACGCGAGGGCGTTACAGTAGGGCTTCACGTGACTCAACTAGCCAATCACAGCACAACAATGGCATCGCACACAGACTCTTTGATAAGTGCTCGAGGAGCAGCCCATTGACAAGTAGTGTTAGTTCATGGTAACAAGCGTCTGACATGTGCAGAGGAGTTTATTGTAATATATATTGTTCTTATTGTTACTTCATTAAATTTAACTCTGTATCCAAGTAGTAACTATACTGTACCAAGTCAGGTACTGATGATGTGAAGAGGTCATATATTCCAGAATAAGCCATTACCACTAATTTATAACTTTTATTTTTGTTTAATATGTTATTCATGAAAGAGTTCATGAAAATATTATTTTAAGTTGTTAAATCGTGATCTTATTCTTTTTATATTTAAATAAATGAATAATTTGGGTAAAATTGATCTTCCACATTTTTGCATTTTTCCATTACTACATGATTATTTTGGAACAGTTGCAGCATTATAAATTAAAATAAATAGCAATCTGAAAGAAGAATTTTGTATAATTACTAAATGATGATAGGAATTTTGGATTAAGAGATTAATTAGATAGTGATATTGTCAGTCAATGTATGTAGAATCTGATAATATGATTGAAAATACTGATTGAATTCTTGGCCTTGCACTGGGCAGTTTTACATTTGTGCCAAGTGCTTTTTTTTTTTTGACTCCATTGTACAGTGGTAAAAGTTCTTCGATTGCCATGAAAGACTCTGTATGGTGCTGCCATCTGCTGGTGCTATCGGCAACGAATTAGTTTGCCTTTGTTTCTGAGTGAATCTGCCGTCTTAAATCACTATTTCTGAAAATATTGGCGTTCTGCTGAGGGTAGGCTAGGCAGTGCACGGCAAACTTCTTAGTACGTGTGTACAACATTTTTTTAAAAAAGCCTAGCGATATTTGGTCAGGAGTTGCTTGAAGCATAGCACAGCGTTGCTGTCTGTCGGCATCAGGCCGTCAGTTTGTCAATTATCACGAATTACCCACGAATCGCGAACCCATTCATTTTCTTATGGCAATCTAGCAACTCATGAAAAATGCACGCATGCGCAGTGGGCTGGGCGTGACGTCATGCAGTGCATTTCTGGGGATGAATAGCAGATTACTTACAGAACCAAGGGAATGATTAGCTACCTTGGTCATCAAAATCGCCAAATTTGAACCACATAGACAATATGTGGGTAGGTCATTACTCGCCGAATCAACGGCCTGCATGTCCTACATCAAAACTGAGTCAAATTGGACATGTTTTAACCGTATTCTGGAATTTTAATCCAGATTAAACTCTAAAAACCTATCATAAGGAATACCTTGCGGCTTGAAAACTCTGGTAGCAGCAAGGTGAGGTCAAGCGTAACAGCGACTGTTGCTGTGACTAGACACTGACATTGGGGGGGGGGGGGGGGGGGCTCTTTTAAAGTCAATAATTAGGAAAATATGTAGATCCAAAATATCGCTTTCAATTGTTGTCGTATGACTTAAAATAGGCAATGTATTTTTTTTCACTGACGATTTCAATTAATGAACTTATGTCACAATGAGATCGAAGAGATTATCAAAAGTTTTTAAAACACGATTTTAATCCTTATTTTCATTAATCAGTCAGCAAAATAGGAAAAAAACTGAGGAGTTATGTTTTGGAAAAACATTCCATATTAAATGCCAAGTCTGTATATCATCCCAAAGATGTTTATGACAGGTGTAAATAAAGGTTGTCCGAATGTCGGTTTTTGAAATGAATTAGATTTACAGAACGTAGAACATAGGTGAGTGCAGTCAAAAAAAGTGTCTGCAATTTCATATCATAGTTTTAGCTAAGGGTGGATTTCCAGAGATTTAGATCGATCCAGGGATTAAAATTTAGATCGACCTAACTCCCTGGGGGTTCACGCTAAATTGCAGTCAGACGAGCGAGCACCATAATTAATTACCCCCAGCTTTTAATAGGCGGGACAGACGCTTAAGCCGGCCAAGCTGACAGTAATCTAGTGAGACTCCCCACAGGGATAGATCGATCTAAAAATCTATGGAAATGGGGTGTAACTGTCAATGTGCATTCGAGCGCGATCTATATTTTGCTAACAGGTACGTACATAGGTGGGGTAACCTTGTGGGTGGGGTAACCATGGGGTGGGGTAACCATGCGGGTGGGGTAACCAAATAGTTACTTAAATGTTTTCACTTGAAAAAACCATGAGACCCCGGTTCACGAACGAGGCTACCGTAGTATTTGCCAACTTTAAATCTACACAACAGATAACACTACGTTAAAACAATAGACTTTCTAAGAGTTTTCAAGTATACTAGGAGGTATCCTGGCTAGACGACCCCAACTGCTTATGATCACGTTCACGTTGTTTTATAGATAAAATCAACATTTAGTACTGGAAGAAAAAAATCCCCGAATCCCTTTTGTAGTACTTTGTTCAAGTGCTATTATACCATTAAATCGTGTTTACAGCTTGTCAGGTGCCTGAGATAATCAAGAAACCGAAAATGATGTTTTTGCCCCAAAAATTCAAATATTACGTCACACAATGAACTTGGAGCTGTGTTTCAAGCATAATTAGTTGTTTTGATTCAGCTTACTATATTTACATTCAGCCTTTAACGAGTGTGGTGCATCTTAATCAGGTTAAACAATTTTTTCTAACCATTTTTTCATTTGCCTGTCGTAATTGTCCATATATGGAAACGGAATCAGCCATGAACACAGCGGTGGGTGTGGTCGGGGGGGGGGGGGGAGGCAGGGGTGGACATGAATGAGAGACCCCGCAGCAAGGTAAGATGAACTACATTGTATTCATGAAAACCTTATGATAAAAAGGCGGGGTCACGGGAATTATAAATGACAGCTTTCAGATGTCAGTTAAGGGAGTGGTCGCCACAATCTACCTTCACCCCCCCCCCCCCCCCCCCACACACACACACACATCCCGTTAGGGGGTCACAGCTAGCTTACACAAGCTCCGTGATGTAAAGTGAAGTGCGCTGGAAAGCATGCATCGATTGATACCCATGTAATACATTTCTTACTAGAGCAAAGGACCAACAAAAATGAAGATATTTCATATTAAATGCTTTATTTGTATAGCTTTATATTGCGTGCTTAGCGAAAACACATTATTGGTACGCATATAATTTAGTTACAATATAATTTGACCTGCAGATAAACCCGCGAGTAAAATCTGAATGCTTTGTTTATTGGCCCAATAGTAAAAAGGTATACAACGAAATGAAACGAGCCAAGAGAGCAAATAATTTAAATAAATAAAGTCAAGTGTCTTCAGTTAGATTCGTCTCCTCTTCTATGTCGTCGAGTTTGTTGGCTGGTCTCATCCGTTCTCCATTCTGGCGCGAGATCTTGTGTTGTAAGCTTGAGTTGTTGCGTAAGCATTAGCGTCTCTAGATTTAAATGTGTTCGTTTCACCATCCGTCCTCTGCTAGGCCGCGGACCGGTTGCACTGAAATAATGAAATATTGAAAGTTTAAATGGAATGTTAAATAAAGTGTGGTAAATCCTGGTGGAGTAAGAATTTGTAATGACTTCTTCTGTCCAAAAACGAGCGTTTTTTTTTTTTTTTTCTTTTTACTAGACGACTCTATAAAACGTGTATACTTATATGAGTAAAGGGGAATAGCTAATAAGATAAATCGTGAAACTGGAAATTTCTGGTGTTTAAAGTGATGTCGAGGCAAATGTGCAAGACAATGCTTTCTTCATGTCTATATATGCATTGCCAAACCAGATACAAAGAGTCAAATGCATCACCATCAACATGACACACGTTAAGACCAGTTTATGAAGGAAACGATACTGTAGAAATACATAGTGTATTTCACAACAATGGTGGGAGTCATCCACGCTCCGCGATCGTTAAAAATATTCTCACACGAAAACATTGTGTTCACTCGGAAGTAACACAACGATTAGACCCCCGCGCCAGTCGAGACCAACCTTAAAGCTCGTGCAAGGCCAGAGGGGGCTATTAAAACGCCGTGCTTCCAAAACTATATGCTCGTAAAGCTGCCTTTTATTGCCAACCAAACGACTTCCTTTGGCTCGCTGCGATATTAGATTAGATGTAGGTCAAACGTGGTATGAATTGCAACAGAGCAACAAAGAGCCGCACACCATTGATGACAGTGTTGTAAAACATTTGGAGATGTCCCTTTGGTTTGGTTCAGAATACTAAGTGAAAAGGATCATAAAGCATAAGGCAGGGATAAAATACATGGTGGAATACACTGAGACATTTGACAAAAGGTTTCCTCTAGTTAGGACGCTTGGTTTTTTCGCTGTTTGCACACCGCGACGACTACAATAAGTATCTGCTGACTAATCTGTGCCGCTTGGTGAATAGCTTTTACATTAACAGCTTACTGGCGGTGAAATATGTATGAAACACTGGACTGATCTCAGCGTTTCTGACATGCTACTAGATTTGTCTGGTTGCTGACAAAACCGACTATGTACAAGTAAGCCGTATACATAGATAGACAAACATGTGCACATTGTCCTTGCTAAAGAAGTGGCATTTTATTCTGGACCACTAACCTACACGGGAAGCCCAACTTTGAGACAATAAACGAGGTCTACTGGTAAAACTTGCATTAAATATACTGTTTCAGTCGTAAATTAAATCGGTTTCCACTTGCTTGAAAAGTTTTGGTATGGAATACACCTTTAGCAAACAGGTCTCGAAAGGATCTGCATCAATCATGTCTTTAAACACCAGTACTCGAACATTACTGTAAACATTTTGAGGGCGATGAGTAAGATCAAATTTTAATTTACCTTGTTTTATCTTTAATAATGTTTAATAAATAAACAGATGAATAAATAATTTTATTCTGATCGTCGTAACTTACCAAATCCTAGTTCTATTTACTGGCAAACGCCGTTGTACTCGTTAAAGGTGGTACCGTATGGACAGGCTCTCAGGCTGGCGTTGCCTTCAGTATCGCACTGCCAGTAACAAGCAGGGTCGTCAGCGTACCTGAAGTAGAGTTTCTTGGAGGGACCGTAGTAGACGGTTTCGTATCTGTAGCTGTGTGCAGAAAAAGAAGGATTCATTAGAATGAAAACAATATTGGCGAAGATTCAAAAAGTGTTATAAAGTTTGTTGAAGAGGATTTACACCCCGGGCCTACTTAGTAATGAAGCTTAGATGATATATTTACAAATCACGGAAGAACATTATGATAAGTTACTAGGAAGTGAAGAGCAGCCAGTTTACTTTCAGCGATAACGAGAAATCCCCCCCGCCCAACTCTGCGTTTTTCAATCTCAAGTATGTTCACTTTTGATTTTCATGTTTTTGTACCGAAATCGTTTCAACTCTGTGTCACCGGAATAACTTGTTCATAACAATAATAATAATAATAATAATAATAATAATAATAATAAAAACATTATGCATCATCACTGACAGTGACAATTTGCAAGTATGCATTAATCTGAAGTACACCTCGCTAGCAATGTCTTTAAAATAATGTCAACTGTAGCTGGTTTTATATCTGTATCCGGAGGTTTCGAAGGATATGTCCTAAGGTGTGACAAATTTACCTGACTTTGTATCCATATCCGTCTTTGACATGAGTGGGCACCTTCTGGTGGTAAGAGCCGCCTGGGTTGTACTCGTTGGGGCAGTAAACTGGAATATACCAGGCAAGAACTGCGTATTATTTCTTTATATTCATCGTTTATCAATTTCGAGAAGAAACTGCAGGGTCCCGTAACTCGAAAGCATCGCGCATTGCGACCGAGCGCAAACGCCTCGATTCCATAACTCGCCTATACTCGCGCCATATAATACATTGTAGCCTCTATGTGATATCGCTATTCACAATATGTGATGCTTTCGAGTTACGGGGCCCAGCTTCCTTAAGTGTACTGATACTGTGAATTCTTAAGAACACATGCGATCACGTTGATGTGCCAATAGGGGGGCCTATACAATGCTTTACGAAAACAAGTAGTATTTGACTTACTTGTTTGTATCAAAATGAGCTTGGGTGTAACAAGAGAAAAAGAGAGGGAGAGAGGGGGAAATGGAGAGAGAGAGAGAGAGAGAGAGATCGAGAGAGAGAGAGAGAGACGTACAGGACTGGTGATAACTTTGGACGCATTGACCACATCTTCTGCTCATATGTGGATCATAGCTGACACAATCCTGGTACATCCTTAAACAACAAGAAACACACATCACTGGATGTATACATTCTCAATATGATTAATTAATTAATTTATTTATTTATTTATTTACCTTTTTAAGTATTTGCATGAATACCTTCACAAATACCTTTTCACGTTCAGTTGGACAGTAAGAAAAATTGTATCATATGGCAATATAGTACGTAACAACGAAGAGACTCGATTGGCGCAGAGAATCTACACTTAGAATGCATATTTAACCTTAACCGCGCACCTAATAAATGTAGAGAGAGTTGTGATAAAGAATATGCATTTTTCCTTTGCAGCTGAGTTCGTCATCTTAAAACAATACAAAATAAACTGCCGCGAAAATGCATACTAGTAAATGCTGTCATTTGCCCTACGCCTAGTGGTACCTTAGACAGCGAAATAATGAAGTGGTAAGAACTCAGATGTTTTATATCTTATTTGGGAACCTTTATATTATTATTTACTATTGTTTACATAAAGCTTAATCTACTGACGAACGTAATGTTATACTTGTAATAAACAAGAAGCAACTCACTGACTGCAGACGGCCAGGCCCACCACACACAGCAACAAAGCGATCTTCAACATCTTGACTCTGATTTGTCTTGCAAGGAAGCACTCACGACGTTCTACGGTCCCTGAAAGGCGGAGTAACTTCACCGTGGAGCGCTGGTTCTTTTATAGGCACTAGCCTGGCAACGTTGCAGCGTGCCTGAGCACGCGTTGTCTTGAAGATATTCCCAATGTCTACATAATACGTATCTTGAAGCTACGCGTTAAGAGAATACCATATTTATTGTCCAAGAGTGACTCAAGGGCATTTTTCACACTATTAAATATAACTTAAAGATGTAGATCAGAGGACTTTTAGAAAAATGATGACGGGTCAAATCATCAAATACAACTAAAGTGTGGGTGACATTTGTTTTCAGGTATTTTTCTTCAGGTTTTAGGTTCTGGGGGGTGACGCTGAACGCTTTCAAACATGTTACTGTTGAGTTATCTGGATGGCGCTTCTTGTTAAATGCTCCCCTGATTGTTCCACAGACGCTGAGAACATACGTTAAGTTGCCATTGTGCCTTAAGGTTAAGGAAACGACAAGAGAAAACGTTGTTCCTCCTCAAACGATATCGTGTGTTACAAGAAAAGAGCTACTGGCAGGGGCATCAAGGTTCAGAGGACACGTGCCACATTTCCCTCGGTTATGGGATTGATCAAATCTCACTTTTACATAAAAGAAGACAAGAACCATTCATATGTCATGGTTACTACTTGTGTTTGTGGGATTTCCTATTATACTCTGTACTTTCCCACTCTCACACCTCCCCTCACACAAACACACGCGCACACGCGCACACACACACACAAATGCACACGCACATGCACAAACGCATGCGGACATACGTACAAATACACAAACGCACCTCCATGCACACGTACTTACATACACAAGCACAAGCAAACACGCACGCACACACACGCACGCATACGCACAAACACGCAAACGCTCACTCACACACATAGGTGTGTGACAATTTATCGTAGTTCGAATTAGATCAAGTCATTTTTACATTAAATATCTGTTTGAGAATCTACTTCAATAATGCAAGCGTTTGTAGTTAATTGTTACCATTTAAAAGTGAAGATAAATATCAGTTCTTCTAATCTTCGTATTTGAGGGGAATATTCCCCTCCCCTCCAACAACCCTACGCCACCCCCTTCCACCCCCGAAGCCGAACGTAAAACTCGCATCTTATGGAGAAAGTACCAGCCACGGGGCTTAACGTCTGCAGAAACGTACAAAAACACGGTGACCGTGTCTTCAATCCCATTAACATTATGTAAAGCAAATCATTAAGTGGCGAGTTTTAACGCGTTGTTAATAATAAGCCATAAAACAAACCCCTACATATATTTAGCTCTTAGGTAGCGTTCAGACGGAAGAGAAGATACACACAGGTCAATATCAATGATTTAATGTCATTGGAACGCAGACGACTGTCATAACGCACCCGATGACCTGCGCCTGAGTGTAAGTTTTTATAACTTTATAAATACTTTAATGTGATGCTTCTTTTATGAATGGCGGCGCTTTGAAATAGCAATAAAATTGAAAAGATGAAATAATAATAAGCAACACTGACGTATGGGAGTGTTTAGTCGCGTTGTAGAAATTCCGTAAAAAAAATTAATTGCTCAGTAACTATTAAAAGTACAGGCTATTGTTTTTCCTCAGATATCAAGTTATGATACATCAAGAGATTCTCTAAGGAAAGAAAGATTGTTGTCAACCAATGAATTACCATGGCATTAACAATAGCAAAAGAGGTTCCGAGACAAGAAAACATGTTTTTGTATCTAGATTTTTAATGCCTTGGGAGAAAATAGTTTTTTTTTTTCAAATGGATGTTTCTTCAAGACGTTCACAACCTTTTACTCGAATGTTATGTCACATATTTTCCAAAATCTCCCTTCAGGGGAATTCCGAGCTAGCTGGGACACCAGGGCCGCGTTTACGACAACACCCCTAGCCGGCGGTGGTGGAAATTTCAAAGTAAGGGATTTATGGCCCTCTGTGACACCAGGGGCTACTTAACTAGTATACACAATGACTGTGTAAGCCATTCGATTTTTCTGTAATAGACTATTGGCGCATCACGTACAAAGATAGTATATAGAGGTATTTACTACAGTGCCTCCTCCAATGAGACTACGCCTTCGCCGGTGTTTGTTTATTAGTTAACAACTTAACTCAAAAAACCATGGGCGGATTTTTATTTAAAAGAATTCAGATAGGTCAGAAAAGGTCTCATTTAGAAGATGATATCTTGATGTTGAGCTTTAATAATAAAAATGATGAGATTAGACCCCGGTTTTAGAAAAAAAACTTAAGTCGGGTTCCCTAGCTAAGATCGTAATTACCAGCGTTACATGGTCACACGCGTGTCTTCCAGAACTTTACAAAACGACGAGTTCAGGTGCCAAAGTTAGGTGCACAAAGCAGAATATTATAGCCTGCAAGGAGAAAAAAGCCCTTTTGTAGTCAACTACAGTCTCTGCACATCGATCAGGGTCGTGAATGACGTGTCCATAAAACGATATGGGTCATCCTTGGTACTAGTTAAAGATACCACGGTTCATCACTCCTACCTCGTTGCTCACAAATTAAAAATAACACATTAAAAATAATAAATTAACAATAACAAATTAACAATAACTGATGTTCACGAAGGCCGAGTTGAACGTTTTGTACGTCAGGGTCTTAAGCTTTGACCAGCAACACATGTTGGTTATAGTCGTTAAAGTCAGTCATTAACGGTTTCTTCACGCTAGGGGATTTACTGCTGAAAATGAACTGTTGTTTAACCTATTTGACACCGCCTTATGAAACTTGTATGGTGTCATTTGGTGGGTACTCTGATGAGAGTCAAATTTGTAACATTGTTTCATTGGACTTTCTGTGGACTTAGTTAATGGCATTTTGCTGTGTGTTAGGGTCTTGGGTTATACCCCTGCAAACTATGGATCTATTGATAGACGCACATTTACAAGTACCTCCAGCATATTAAGCTATAAAAGGGACACTAAGCGGCCTTCAATACTGTCACATCTCAATCTGGGTGACTGTGTGATCACTTTCAATGTAGTGGAATTGTACAAACCATTGCCTTAGGAATCATTTTCTTATTTCAATGGATCGGTACCTTTTCCGGAGTGTTGTTGATTAATACTATAGCTGGGGTACGTTTTTTGTTCTTAAAAATACACTTCGCATGAGCATACAGCTTCTATCTTTGCCTTGTACCTCTTCATTTTAATCTTCTCTTGAACATTTTAATGTTAAAACACTAATTTTCCTTATTGTCCATTCGCTCGATGGTCTCTTAAGGAAAATATGTCTTTAATCTCATATGTTCCCATTAAAAAGAAACATGTTACTTATTGCGATTTTATTCATATTTTAATACGGGACTTGGCAAGCTCTATTAAGAACTACTGTAGTTTTATATTTCCGTTGCTACCACCGCTGTGATGGTGTCAAATTTAGAATTACACGCACCAGTCTCTTGTGGAACTTAAATGGGGGTATTTTAGTTTTGAAAAGAAAAGGTCAGGAAATCTATATCTCGTCCGAGAAATCAAACGATTCTACCTTCCATCCGAGTAAGCTCTCACTGAATTCCACTGTAGTTACCAATGAAAATGTCCCCCAACAACGCGATGTCGCCAAAGGGTGACTTCGTTTACATCGGTAACACACTGTACTTCGCCAGCCAGCAGCAGAGAACGGGGTACCATTGAAATTTCTGACATTAACAATTCATTTTGATTTCACACCGTTCAGTCTTCCATTCATAAACGGAAGCGGAAGCTTTTTCCATTACAACTAGAGTTAGTCAAGCTTAAACTAGAATTTCTTATTGACCTTTTGGTAATTTTTTTCTTAACTTAATCAGTACAAGGAATACAACACTCATTTTTAATTGACTCTTTCTTCAGCATAGACGGTACGTACCCCCATAATAAAAGAAACCCAATATTTCAGGCCACAGTGGCATTTCGCTGTCTTATAAAGCAGCACTCTTCCTGCATCTTACCCAAGTTGTCATACCTTAAATCTTAATATTGCTACTTTATCAGGTGACCCGAGTTAAGTAGACGGCGACATATGCCCTTTGCTGTCCACTTGGTGTTAAGCTTCATCTTGTGAGCAGAAGATAGGGGTTCCTATACTCAAGAAAATGTCCCACGCCAATAAAATATATGAAACTGACAACAACAAATACCAACAATCACGATATGAATACGTGTTATTAGTGAACATCATTCGCTCTAATGGATCCAAAATTATGTTGGGGGGGGGGTGCACCAGAATTTTGACAGTTCAATTTGTGTAGGACGTGGACAATTTTACTATTACATGCATGTGTACACGTAGGGCACGGTGATATAGATGTTAGGTTTTCTCTCGTTTGATCGTTATACTGTTTTTCTTTATTTCTTTATTTTTGAGCTAGAGAAAGGGGGGACAGATGCACCTAAGAAGAGGAGGGGGCGTGTGCCCCGCCCTGGACCCACCACTTATATGTGAGCAGAAGTTTAAAAACTCGGGGTTCAGTCTTCCCCACTTGTTTACAGTTTGCTAGACTACCTACATGACTAATCAACATGCTAGTGATTGGTCGACTTGTGCGAAGCGTGTGAGCTACAATTGATCATAATTTGTCCCTCTCTCTTTGATTCAATTTGACAAGCAAGCCGGTGCAGAATTGCGAAGGGAAATCAAGCAATATTAGCTTAAGGCGATCTTCCCATGCCCCTCTCGCCTTGGTGTCGTCTGCCAAATCGGAGTGCGTGTATACACACAAATTCGCCTCAGGTGAACGCGAGAATTTGGCATAAACCGAAACAATACCTCAATGAGATAAAAGAGAACATATTGCCATAAAATAGAACGCAGAATTAATTGTATTGAGATCGTTTTGATGAGGACACACCAAAACATTCTTGGTTTATTAGCTAAAAACTTGGTGGTTTTGAAATGAAAAGATTGGACAATTAAACATTTAGAAGCTTTTCCTGACTACGAATGTAAAGTCTTTTTTAGAGAAGGACTGCATGTGATTGTGTAACTTCTTCCGTGGCATATAAAATGAGAAGAAGAAAAAGAAGACACAGACATTTTTTCACTTTAGCCTTGCGGAAGCAGCTTTATTTTTACTCATCATAAAACTTAATCGTTGTGTGAGGTGAAAATGGGAGATAAAAACCCAGCTCTACCTCCAAATTTTATACTCCACGGAGAACCAGGGCCGTTCACAGCAGAAGCAGCAGCAGCAGACAGCATCAAACGCGCGCCATGAAGTTCCTCCTTGTCTTGGCTGCACTGTCCATCGCGTCCACCACCGCGTCGTACAACCATTGTAACCAGTACCACGATCAGTACATGTATAGCAAATGTCAGTACTGTGCAGAAACATACAGAGACCAATGTAAGTACAAAATACGTATATACGTGTATATCTGGGGTGTATAAGACGAAAAAAGTATTATGGGCCAGCTGAAGTAGGTCTATGCCCTCTGCCATGGCCGCAGATATTATTGTGGACATTTTTTGCTGATTGAGAGCCAAAATGACTTTCTATTTATCTATAGACATATCTGTGAATATCTGTGGAAAAGGTATTTGTCGCCATGGTAGAGGGTAAAGTAGGTCTAGGGCACAGTACAATCCATGTAAACAGAATGTTTATATATACGTGTACATATTGCCTGTGGTACACTCTACTGTACTGTTGGGATAGAGACTTCTAACGAATTTGAAGCAATGAAAAATTACTACTTTATACAGATACCCCTAAGATGGTTTTGCAAAGATGACGAGAAGGAGGAGTTGTCTGTATAAACTATTCAAAAATTTTATTACATTTCATCAAATTACTTGAAATGCTTTGTTCATACTGATTTCATTATCATCTTCCAACCCCTGTAAACAATTTTTGTGAATCACATTGGGAGTGTGACCCCCTTAGGTTTAGATCCATCCTCCCTCTTTCAACTTTAACTGTATTTATACTGTATCCAAGAATTTCGAGACAAGGAGGCAGACGGTTATTTCGTGCTACCTGAGGCAAGGTATTGAATCTGCCAACATAATATAATATTCATTTATGATATCGATCACCTGAAATAAAAATTACACACATCTACTCCATTGATGTTTATACACATGGACTACATAAGAGACCAAGGTTGATGCTGGGGGTGGGGTGGAGTAGGGGAGGGGGCAGGACAGGGAAATATACAACGGTAAACGAGCATGATTTTACCATTGATGTATGAATGCTTGACTGTGACTGTTTTCGTTCTTTTTTTTTTTTTTTTTTTTTTTTTTGAACAGTGCCTTTAACCACGTACAGATAATTCAATTCATGGAACAGGCAAATAAAGAACTAATTGCTTTTACCAGTGTTTCACACCACCTATAATAGATTGTTTTTCATTTTAGACGTGTGTCGTAGCCGTAAATCCCACTTCACCTACGACCCTTATGACGTGAACGTACACAGCCCTCACGGCCGCCAGGGCTACGGCTACGGCTACAAAGTCAACGTGTACACAGACGGGGACTACTACGAGAACCACGACGACCCATCTTGCTTCTGGCAGTGCGACGAGTACGGTCAAGCGTTCGCCAAGCCTTGTCCCTACGGACAGCGCTTTGACCGCTACGCCCGTGTTTGTGTCTCTGGTCCTGGGAACGTGCGTCATGGTAACAGTGGCTATGGCAACGTGCATGGTGGTTACCAAGGCAACAGCTATAATCCCCTCCAGAACAGCCATCCCTATCAAGGCTAATTCAGAGGTTAAACGCTGAATTGGAGGACAAACGTATATAGACGATATTATATCCATATTGCATAACTTTAATTTGTTTACTTTTGTTTTGAAAGTGCAGATCAAGTTAAATGGGATGACCAAACCTGTTTTTGATGGCAGGGGTATCAAAACTGAACAACCCATGTCAGCTCGGCTGTTTCCGTACACGCAGCACAGCGATGTCGATGGCATACGGAATTTCCCGACGTTTGTCGATAATGTTTGTCATATGAAACAAAAATACACTACTGTATAATTCCAATGAATAAATAATACGTGACCTTTTCGAGCTCAATTGCAGCGTCCAAGTGTTTGATTTTACGGGGTTTTGGCTCTGATACTATGTTGAAAAACAAAGGAATCTGACCACAAGGATATTGTTAGAGTTTAAGTTGAATTCACCTCTCTATTAGACACATACAGTATAGACAATTGAGAGAGCATATAGCAAAAGTACATAGGTATGAAGAAGGATTGAGTTGGTCGATTTATAATTTCTATTGATACATGCATTGAGCTTTATTATGATTTTAACATTATTTTTGGCTTCAACATGATGACTTTGGAGACGGCTGTGTGAAACATTCAAATAAAACCGATACTAATCACATATGTGATGCATTTATCTTACTTTTAAGGGCCACCTCTCCTTCTGATGTTCATTCAAAACTCTGAATTCAGACTTTGTTATCCAATAATCACTGCATTTTATTTGGGTCCAAATTAATTCTTTCCTGTCACTCGTCACTGTGGCCCTCTAGGTGTCCTAATTTTATGAAATAGCGCATAAAATACAGGCTCATAAGCACCATGCCCATCAATTCCGATTTGAAAAAAAACGTGTTTGTCAATGCGTCAACCTATAATTTTATTCTAGAAATAAAAATATACATCATTACAAATTACTGGGTTACTTAAAATAATAATAAATAAATCTTAAAATACATGTATATAACATTAGAAAGGAATTGAACCAATTTATACATGTACAGTGTACTAAGCTAAGAATAACTGAAAATTTTATAACTGATACAGAGACTTCAACAGAATATGGGCGCTTTACCTATTTCTCCTTTTTTTCTTTGGGGTAACCCGCGTCAGTATATAAGTACATATATAATATAGAGTGGTGGATTTAGAGGGGGGTCAAGGGGGATCCTGATCCCCTCTTCGATTTTTGGTTCCCTCTTGTAATTACAATTTCGACTAGTTGAATCATAGTTTTAACAGCACCAAATAGTCTTCTAAAATACCAAAAAATTTTCTGGGCCCTTCAGCGGGACCCGAACACCACGCCAAATTGGGGGGGGGGGGGGGGGGGGGGCGGGGGGGGGGGGGGGGGGGAGTCGGCATCGCATCTGCAGACCCGCCTTCAAATAATCCTAGATCCGCCCCTGATAGAGAGACTAAACCCTTAATACTTAATGGGGAACTCGTTAAAAATAAACGTTTACACCAATGTCACAAATATATGTTTTTGACTGAGATTATTTGTTTGTTTGTTTGTTTGTTTTTTTCTGACATGGTTCACTTATATAACCAACTAATCCATGTGTTGACTAATTCTTGTGATAAAAATTACAAAAGACTACAATATCAAGGAAAATCATTGATGTCAGCCACCATATCAAGGCCAGGTCAAATTTAACAAAGACAGAATGGATATAATGTACAATGTAATAGTGAAAGGGATAACAGCTGTGCTTAAGTTAACCATATTTCACAATTAATGCATTGTCAACAGCCCATTAAAATATAATAAATTCCATTTTACCACCAAAACCAGTGCTTAAGTCAATTATTCCGGAATTTGTGCTCGCTATCACATCACGTGACCTCCATAGATGGCTACACTCTGTAATCTTTTAAGACAATATTACAGAAAACCAAACTTAAAAAAAAAAAAAAAAAACAGGAGCTTACTTTGAATGTGGGAATGGATTCATTAAGCATTGGTAAGTATGGAAAATTTGCCTTTCACTCCCAAAATATTCATTTTTGGCCACAGATTTTATCCCTTTAATAAGTATTTAAATAGTGAATGAAAATAACTCCATAAAGGGGGGGGGGGGGGGGGGGTACATAGATAAATCATCACAATCGGGTGCAGTTAAATCTACATATAAATAAAATAGAATAATATCTACAGGATATTTTAGAGTCAGTGTCAAAACAGACTACATTGCATTAGTTGTGCCTCATGCAATGTTTACAATTTGCAGTGGAAGGGCAAGGTCGTGAGATAGTTCCTAATAAAATGGCTGACTAGATACGTTTAGCAGATATTGTCAACAGCAATGTAGATTTTTTTCGTCTATTTAAAAGGTATGTTTTAGTAAAATAAAAGATAATTTGTCTCTCACGGAGAGTGCATGGGTTCTGTTTGTAGCGGGCGTGATGTCAACTTTGATAAATCTGTTATTTAAACAATTGATTAAGTAGCACTCAGGGCATCAAAAGCAAACACACCTAGAGCTTCTAAAATTCTCTCTCTAATCATTCTAGGCCTGTGAAACCTCATAAGATTTACTGCCAAACCAGGCAGGTTCTCAAATTTTTGATGATTTAACAGCATGGTAGCACATTTATCCCACCTATTTCGAGCGGACAATTTTATCCTCTGGATAAGCTTATTTATCCGCTGGATAACGCTATCCATTGTTGATGGAACGCACTATCCTCTGGATAGCTCTATCCAGAGGATGGCTGCCATTTTTAATCCATAGGATATCGCTATCCAGCCTTGATGAAACCGGGCCTTTGTGTGCAGTTTGGTTTTGTAAGTGCGCATGCTCATCAATTAAACTCGAGGTGAAGAAAGCATGGCGGATGGAGGCGATCGAAGGAAAAAAGCTCTACTGTTCTATTATCTTTCAAAAAGGAGACGAAAAAGAAATGAATTGGCCCGTAGAGCAGCAATGAATCGGCTATCTACGGAGATAATGTCACCAGAGATATTCACGGAGATATTCACGGAGATACCCAGCCCCAGTAGACGGCGGAGGAGGAGGACGGAATGTTTGCGTATGCAGTCTCGTCAGAGGGCGCAGTTCGTTCTGATGCTGATGTTTGCCTTGTTTCCTACGCCTGATCGAACTGGAAGGGGGGTGTTCACGATTTTGATCCCGATTCATAGCTGCTCTACGAGCCAATTCATTTCTTTTTCTCAGGTAGCTTCCACATGGCGAACGGAGCCGAGATTTAATGACTGTAGCCCACCCCGCAGGGACGACGTGTGGGGAAGCGTGTGAGAGGCGGAGAGACTATTAAAAGATTAGGCGGTTTTCCTTTCATGTACGTCCGCCATATTTAGTCCCAGGATTTGTAAAGCCTGGCTCAAATCGTTGTGAATGCGGTCTAAGTAATGTTTTTTTTATAGTATTAGTAAATTCTAAGTTCCCTTATTGAGCGTAAGTGCGTCATTTATTCAGTTTTGATGGTCCTAATTATCCAACCGACTTTTTATGGTAATAAAGGAATAATTGGTGAAAGCGCCAATAAATTCCAACTTTGCAGTATAAAGATATAAAATCCAATGTAGCGGCCAATAAACGGCATTAACACATCAGCAGTGTCAGAGTAACTTCCAATAAACGACAATAGCATATCATCAGGTGAAGGTCAGAATAACGTACAGTGTACGACTTAAACACATCTTCAGCTTAAGTTCAGGATAACGTCCAGTGTACGACTTAAACAGATCAGCAGTTGAAGTCCGGGGGCACACACATTGTCCTAGTGTGACACCAGATCCCTCCAGACGAACAGGAATTCTGGACCGGCGTGTTGCCGTTACACAGGCAGTACGTGTCCACTGTGGGCCCCCGTAGATACTGGCCGTGATAGGAACAGGTCTGCTGGGAGCACGGGGGACCTGTGGGTGGGATAATAATAATAATAATGATAATAACAACAGCAAGAAAAAAATTAATAATAATAATAATAATAATAATAATAATAATAATAATAATAATAATAATAATAATCATAATCATCATCATCATCAAAATTGAAATGTGGAGTAAAATCAATACGATGTCTAGAAAAAAACATTAAGACAATTCTGGTTGATAAGTGGTCACAACTATATTGGAATGGTTATGAATCTAGATAAATCACATTTACTTTCAAATGAAACTCATGCCAAAGCGAAATAAATCTGATAATTTTGTGAAAGGGCGGGAAATTATAATTAAAATAAAAAAGGTGTTGGCTCTATGGGTTAAAAAAACTGAATGTCTTTTTATCAAAGAACCACATTTCAGCACACACAATATACACATAACATTATCACGTGACGTCTACGTAATGGATATTGAGGCCCATTTTACACTGGAATACGACCTCTGTTCGTCTCCTCTACGACCCCAAATGTGGCCAGAACGCTCAATGGTCGCCAAAGCAAGAAAATCTTGTTTCAGTATATATTTTTCCGTGATCATTTTGTGTTTTTGAACGACCAAATCTAAATTTTTCCTGTAAAACTACCAGCGACTTAGGCGGTCCTCGTCCTTTCTTCTTCCACTGAGCGATCTTGAAGCGACTAACATCCACCGCATTCTTTGTGCGATTGTTTTAAACATGTTCAAGACTTTGTGGCGACCATGGCGTTACCGGCGATGCATGACCGTTCTCTGTGCGATCATTGAGGTCACCGTGCCTTCTTTGAGCGTCCAACAGCGAACTGGCCAGTTTCATGGTCGTCAACAGACGCACAAGGGACCCCGTCCAGTGTAAAAGGGTGTAAATTAAACATTTGTTAATACTTACGTAAAGTTGCTGGTGCCGTGGTGGTAGTGGTTGTGGTGGGCGTGGTGGTTGTGGTGGGCGTGGTGGTGGTTGTGGTGGGCGTTGTGGTGGTTGTGGTGGGCGTGTTGGTTGTTATGGGCGTGTTGGTTGTGGTAGGTGTGTCAGTCGTTATGGGCGTGTTGGTTGTTATGGGCGTGTTGGTTGTGGTAGGTGTGTCAGTCGTTATGGGCGTGTTGGTTGTTATGGGCGTGTTGGTTGTGGTAGGTGTGTCAGTTGTTATGGGCGTGTTGGTTGTTATGGGCGTGTTGGTTGTGGTAGGTGTGTCGGTTGTTATGGGCGCGGTAGTTGCGGTAGGCGTGTTGGTTGTTATGGGCGTGGTGGTTCTGGTAGGTGTATCGGTTGTTATGGGCGTGTCGGTTGTAATGGGCGTGTTGGTTGTTATGGGGTTGGTGGTTGTGGTAGGCGTGTTAGTTGTTATGGGCGTGGTGGTTGTGGAAGGCGTTGAAGTGGTTGTGGTGGGCGTCATGGTAGTAGTGGTGGGCACTGTGTTGGAGCTTGTAGTTAGAATTGCTGCTGCTATGTAATTTGACTCAGTGCGGCCCTAAAATGCAAAAAAGTTAGTTTTATTGAATATATCTGGACCTTTGAGATAGCCTTAACTCATTTCCTAGTGATAAATATCTGGCTGGCCGTCATTGTTTTGATCCCAGGGGAGAAATGCCGCAAAAATATATCTCTTGATTCTTGGACGATATATCGCGGCATTTTGCGAGGGTTTAGGTTTTCTCGGCTGCAGTATATTGCGATCAAAACAGCAGAAAAATATTTAACGGACCATTCCCACAGATATTTGGATCGATCTCCCTGAGATCTCCCTGGGGAGACTCAATTTATTACTGTTAACTTGACCGGTTTAAGTGTCTGTCACTCCTAGTAAAGCTGTTAGGGGGAATTATCTTTACCCTAGCTGATTCGCATGGGAACCCAGTCTTATTGTTTGCTCAGTCCTTGCCCCAAAAAAATTGCATTCATACATCTATTTCGTCTATCCCATTAATAATATTATATTCCCGTTCACGTTATTGCAATCCCTCCTTTATACAATAAAAAGTAGATAACACATATCTTTTAAAAAACTATATGTTGCAATTTCTTTCTCTTTTTCTTTCTCTTTCTCTCTCTCGTTCAAACTAAAATGGCAAAAACAGAAAAGATAACTATTTTCTTACCGATGTGTAGTAGACGCAGTTTTCTCCCATCGTTGATGAGCTTTTATCAAGCATCTGAGACGACATCTCACACTTTCCTGTTGTCTCGTCAAAGGCTACAGAGACGCAGGCGGGGAGATTAATGCACTCTTTAACGCAGCACAATTTGCACCCTGCATCAACATCGGCATACTGCACAGAAAGGTCGTAATAATCCAGATTCCGTGGACAAATTTTCTTAGGTTGTTTTTTGAAGGTGACACACTTGTCGCATGTCTTAACCTGGTTGAAATGTCCTATAACCGTAAACACCACGAAGATGTATCCGATTCTTGTCATCGTGTTCTTTGTGTAAATTCTTCACCGAAGGCAATATGTTTTTAAAATTTTCTCTTACACTGTGTCCTCGCCTTTTAAAGAGGAAAACCCACGTTTTTACAATCGGCTAGATGATTTGGCTATTTCCTAATGACATTTACTAGGATTGCTTTTACATGGACGTGTAGTTTAACAGCTGGTATTAAATGTTCACTGTTTTAATACATCCACATGAAGCCTTTCTCATACGCAGTTCAGGGAAGCGTCTGTAAACCTAAATTTAACGCCCAAGCATGAACTGTTCTCTATGTCTAGTTAAACGGCACTGAAATCTGTTGCCCCCATTTAATCCTTGGGTGATGATGCTGACAGGTTTGAACAACTCAGAGTAAATAACAAATCAATGTAGTAAATTGTTTCAGGTGATCACTTCCCGCCGTATTCGTGCATTCTGTGTATTTACATTTTTTACCGCAATGTATTTGTCCGGAAGCCGCCTTCGAGGCAAACAAGCGAGTAAACAAGCGAATGTGTAAACATGCGAGTGTGAGCTCCAATTTTGAGCACCACCAACCTTAGAAGGGAAAATACCAAACAGAAAGTCTGTCCCTTTATTCTTTCTCCTCTCCTAGCAGAGATAGTTGCGTTATTTGTTGTGCAATGAAGCTGTTGTTTTGGATAACTGTTACTAGTAATATTTAGTCTACCTTTGATTTATTATTTATTTATGTATTTATTTTATTTTTGCGAATTCGTGGAAATAACCTCGTGTTGAGCACGGCTTGCTAAAAAAAAAATTAAAAAAAGAGACGAAGGAGCTTATCGACTCCCAGGTTTGTTTACAGAGGCTTTTATTTGTGCTTCCACCAACCAAGGCAGGGCAAACCCCATCCCTACCCAATATGCTACACCCGCAGGCTCTAACATCCGCCATAGGAATTTTAGAAGAATTCACGCGCAAGGTGAGAATCATGACATTGACGCGATATGTCATATTTTAAGCACCCTGTGTTTCCGAGATTATTTGAAAGCTCATCTCTATGTTAGCATACCCCAGTGTGTTCCTCTTTTAATACGGGGTACACTGTCATTGAAGGGTAATTTCCGATGATTTTCGAACCGTGAGGTGCTAAATATTAATCTTGTATTGATTTTTATATTATATATTACAGTCCATATTTTTTGCCGATAGATTTATTCTACCACCTGCAGCTTGGTTTGTGCATAGACCCCACCGTATTCCATTTCCTTTTGTCGATTATAGACTTCATTAAACCGAAACAAAATGAAGATAAATCCATTCCAGCCGGAGTCAAAGATCGCATTCACAACGAGTTGAGCCAGGCTTTACAAATCCTGGGGACTAAATATGGCGGACGTACATGAAAGAAAAACCGCCTAATCTTTTAATAGTCTCTCCGCCTCTCACACGCCTCCCCACACGTCGTCCCTGCGGGGGGACAGTCATTTGATCTCGGATCCATTGGGACGACACATGGGGAGGCGTTTACGTCCGCCATATTTAGTCCCCAGGATTTGTAAAGCCTGGCTCAACTCGTTGTGAATGCGATCAAAGACTAACCACACACCCTGTTAATGACACATAGAAAGAGAAGCCTTCAACAGGTGCGGGAAGTCTCGCGTGGCACATGAATTAAACATTTTATACAAACAAGGCTTTATACTTTTTCATGCGTCAATGAACTGACAAGCTCGTTTAGGTGTTTGATTGAGTTACTGTATACGTTAATCCATAGTTTTGTTAAGTGTGGGTTTTGAGTGAAAAATCAATTAGGTATACTGCAATGTCATGCAGACAGAAAATAAGATCCCACTTACACTTTCAAGAATTTCTCGAGGACAAACCGATTATCCGCTTTACCAAACTGTAGTCTATAAAATGTAGTGTTTTAACATGTTATGGTCAAAGTTTAACACAACTGCTGCACCTCCTACCATAGAATTGGTGCCAATTAACTTTATCTCCAATTTTGGTTTAAAAAATGATCAATTTAGTGTGGACAGAATAAGGGAATAAAATGCACCAGAATCTCGTAAATGTTCACTTTAAATGTTCACTCCATGGTAATTTTCCCGCCAAGGTGAATTAAAGACAATCTCTCCTCGCGTTGAAAATGAATCCCACTCAGTCATATTGACGTCCTTTTGAGCTTCTGATATTTCCCAATTCAGTCTCATTATACACTTAAACCCTTTGAATATAAGTTTATCTGAAGCGTACTTTGTGGCGTTATTATATTTTAAGCCTCCTTCAAGGACCTTGGGTAGCCATCGCCAGCTTGCGGCATCTGTATTATTCACGTGCTGGAACTTGTTATATGTGAAAACGAGGCAATGCACGTGACGACAGATGTCGTTACTTAGACCGGTCAGTCATTTTAAACTAGAGTATTAAATTTAAAATGGAATAAAACATCCAATCCAAATGAAGGGACGGGTCAAGTTGTATAATTAGGGAGTAACAAAAAGTGCTCTTTTCCGCAGGGGAAATGATTTGGACTGGAAAACACCAAGAAGTGTTCCTTTAAGCTACATCAATGCTGCTTTAAAAATTAGTTATCATTTTATACAGAGTATATTTTTTGTTCTGAAAGCTTTTAATGGTCTACATTAAAAGTGTGTATCCATGCCCGCACGCAAACGAAGTAGATACTCCAGCGCAGTAGACTACTGCAATTCTACTGCAAACATGCTTCAAATCTGCTTCGACTGGGGAGCTAATTAGCATATTTGAAACATGCTTCTATCATGCTGCAAATCTCTGCATTAATGCTCCTCCTCTGTACGACCCTATGTAATTTTTGAAGTAGAATTGCAGTAGGCTATGCTGCATTTCTACTGCAAATATGCTCCACACCACTACTGCGTTAATGCTTCTTTGCTACTTCGATACTACTGCATTTTCGTGCGGGCAGGCAGACGAGATGGGTTCATAGTCCTCAAGAGGGATACCCCATGATTCATGAAATGGAGAACGACTGTCAGAAATATGTGAGAGAAACTGCGTGCAGCTTTGTCAAATTATGTTTGTAGATAATAGAGCGAATAGCAGGACAATGTAACAATATCAAGCAGGCTTCTTTCAATTTCTAGTTATTTTCAATTAATCATTTCTCTGAAACCTCTTAATCCTGACTGACGTAACTGGCAACATCTGGAAAGTTGATCTAAATAAGTAAAAGACAATTTCTGACAAACATTTGACAAACCCCTTACCGAAAATGTGTTCGTTTATCATGTTAATACCGCCATTGTATAACCTAGACCGCATTCAGAACAGCAAACTTACAGATTCGTGAATCAAATATGGCGACACCCCAAAAAGCTTGCCACTTAATTCCCGATAAGACACTGAATAAATTCCTGACGGGGATTACGCAACAAGCATTCAAGTGGGTACGCCATATTTGATCCGCGGATCTTTTCGTCCGCTGTTCTGAATGTGTTTAGAAGTTTACGCCACATCCAGCACATATAAGTCCTACTGGTAGATCGGTCAGGTGTTTAGATGGTCATAATTTGGTGGAAGCTCTCTCAAAAGTTTTTTTTTTTTTTCTGCCATCACAGGTGAGTATTTTCAAAATAAATTCATACTGCATAAATTGAACTCGAAAGAATTTAGTATAACAAAAAAAAAAAAAAGAATTAAAACAGCTATGCCTCTTTAGACTGCAGGTCTAAAATATCTTTCTTAATTTCCTGCTTTTTTGCAATTAATTGATTCCCCTTTGTCTTGAACTTTTTTACTTTAGTATCAAAGAAAACATCTGAAAAAGCCAAACATTTTTCAAATCAATATGTTGATATGAGAGAGCGGGCCAAATGTTGATATGGGCCTATTGTGTCAACTATTGTGAAAAGAAGTCTTTGGGTTAAGTATTTGCCAAAGTCAAACATGAATTAATAACATTCATTTGTAAAACAAGAGTTTATTCAATACCCACCGCTAATTACTAGAAAACTGGACGGAACGTGCAGATGAAAATTGGTCTAGAACAAGCCATATTGATTTTCATTAGAAACATTTCTAGTGTCTTTATGTATAAAAGTCTAAAGTTTTGTTAGTAATAAGGACAACTTTTTAAATTTTTGATATCAGTCCATTAAATATTTTGCAAATGTATTGCTCTGCCTTTTGTGAAAAACATCTCAACACGGGCACATTATCAAATGGAAACATTTTTGTAATTTTTTTTTATTTTTTCATGAATACTGCTTATGACCTTTTGCAAGTGGGAAAACAGCGATAAGATTCTCTCATACCTTGAAAAACTGGGGCCAATTCCATAAAAGCATTCTAACTTAGCATGATTCTAGGCCTTAGAATGATTCTAAATCCCTAGTTGTATACTTGTTAGCAATCAACTAATTTCTATTCCATAAAACCATACTAAGAATCATTCTTACCAGTAGTTTGCTAAGATTTGGCTAGAATGGTGTCTTCTTAGGAAAACCGCAAAACCACGGGGTCAGTTTTGCCAAACAATAGGCAGTGACAGGGTGAAAGTTGAACTGAGTGCAGGCTGAGGCAAGTACTGGTCAAGGCATTCCCATGTATTCTATAAATGCCCTATACAGAAAGTTGTCAAAATGGCAACTTCAGCTTCAGGGAAGAGACAACGAAAGCCGAATTATTCTACACAAGAATAATTCTTCATAGCCGAACGCTATGAAGAATTTAAGGACACATTAGATAGTCAACACAAGGATGCCAACACCAATGCTAGGAAAAATAAAGCTTGGGAAAGCATACTGAATCAGCACAAGGCTAGGTTTCCTAATGTATCGAGATCTTTGGAAGACTTGAAGATAAAACTCTCCAAACTAAAAATAGAATGTCGTGTAAATTAATTAAGCAAGAGAATCTGAAGTTAAAACAAAAAAAAATTGAAATTGCAAATTGAACTTTTGGAACATAAACTCAATCCAAGCACACATAAAGATGACACTGACCGATCATCACCAGTGTATTTCAGTTTGTAAGCAATACTATTTATACAATACCTGTAAAATAATTCTAAATGTAAGTTGTTGGACATTTGCCTAAAACATTCAATCTCCTGTCAAAACATTACATCCAATGTTCTTTGTCATTTCATTCTCTCAAAAAGAATAAAGTTTAGCATCTATTCTGTGTAAGTAATGCACGTGCTCTGTGTCCATTCAACTGTAATACGGTAATAAGGAATGATTTTCTCCTGGTATGGTGGGTAAAGCCATTTTGACAACGTCAGTTATCAGCAAAATGCTTTCTCTGGAGAATCTGCATCTATATACAAGTTCCACATCATCAAAAATGTCCAACGGATTCCTTCTATCCCGAAACACTCGTTCCCGCTGCATTGCTCTGCGGAGTTCCACAATTTCGAAAATTCTCCTGGCCATCCTTACACCTCGGAGGCATGAGTAGAAATGAGTTAGAATGATACTAGTGAGTAGAAGATACCCAGACTTAGGGTGCATTCCCAGAGATTTAGATCGATCCAGAGATTAAGATTTAGATCGACCCAACTCCCTGGGGGTTCATGCTAAATTGCAGTCAGCCGAGCGCGCACCATAGTTAATTACCCCCTTACAGCTTTCAGTAGGCGGGACAGACGCTTAAGCCGGCTTAGCTGACAGTAATCTAGTGAGACTCCCCACAGGAATAGATCGATCTAAAATCTATGGGAATGGGGTCTTACTCTAACTTTAGCATGAAACTTAGAACTATAGAAGGCTTAGAATGGATGTATGGAATAGAGTTAGCAACCAACTAGGGCTTAGAATGCTTTTATGAAATTGGTCCCTGGTGAACAGGTTCAGCGTTAATTAATTCCCTCCTCCACGCCAAGTCTGCGGTAGTTTGAATTAAGCATATTATTCCGAGTGGGTAATTATTGTAAAAAATAACTTAGTTCTCAAAAGTTAAAGACTTTAAAACAGAATATTGCAATTCAATTGTATTATAATTATTGGGAGTGCTCGCACCTATGAAATAGTTGCGTATGTTTTTGTTTTTTTTCGCACTTCTAGGCTAGAATTGCGTTTTTTTTATATATATATTTGTTTATATCTCCGCTATCGCATCCGTGTACATGGAGCAGCTCTCGAGAAGCAATGGCATATTTACAGTGCCAAACTTTGGCACCTTCAAAATATAGAGAATGATACATGTGTAAGCTAATATACACGCCTCGTCATTCATGGCACTGTTTCATATGAAAGTTGGGCAGAGGATTGTAACTGTTCCAGAGGCAGTATTACTTCACAATTAGGTTTATCTTATAAAGGTTGAAATGCGAACTTACGTGATGTCAGGACGGGAATCTCAATGGCAGATAAGCATAATTTTAATAGGTAATGTACCAAAATTGGTGTTATATTTTAACACTTTAAGTATGTCATTATCGTTGCATATGAACATATTGCAATGTTATAGACCGCTGGATGCTTGTTTTTGCTTTGTTATTTATTTATTTATTTATTTATTTATTTATTTATTTATTTATTTATTACTCTCTTGACTTTAATCATTTTACTTTCTCCTGTGCAAAGGACTTCTTTATCAAGGAAAGATATGTTTTTCGGTCACGAAAACTTTATTAAATCTTATCATGCTGAACGTTTAATTCAAAAAAAAAAAAAAATGGCAAGCAGGAATTAAGATTCTGTAAATCATAACATTTTCAAATAATCTGTGGCCTTGTCCAAATATAAACAAATATACATTTCTATTGGAATATGGCGCTTTAATATGTAAAACGACGGTTCAAGCCAACTTGGATCCGATAACGCTTTTGTAGTTGAATTACAGTTCAAATGTTTCAGGTGTGATCATATAGGAGAAAAGTCCGTTGGGAAAATAAAAATGTATGACGCGCAGCATTGTCATTTGTTAGTACACGGCTCCAGGATGTAAGAAGTATCTACTTGTAGTCACTTTACATCATGCAGAGAATGCCCAAAAGAAGACAACACACAAAACTGTGCTACAAACTTGGAACACATTTAACCGACAGCGTGTCTATTTGTCGTGAGTCAGTTCTACGTGACAAGGTCCTTAATCTGTACCACAATAGGCAACCGAACACACAGGAGGCGCTGGTAGATAATACAGGAAGTATTCCCCGCAGTTGAGCACTTGAACATTCAAAGACCACCTGCAGCAATCACCAGACCTGTTTGCGCATGCCTGACGGTCGACAGCGTCATCTTCTGGTATGGGGTAGGTGCCGTTTATCCACAATGTGACGTAGGTTCCGCAAGAATAGCTAGGCACGCACTACAAAAATATAAAACAGAAAAAAGAACGATGCTCGTCACGGCCAATAGAAAGTTACGTCTTTGAATTGTCTATTTCAAAATTTTGCGGGCATATTTAGTGCATATGTTTTGTAAAGAAAGTTCTGTTTTATTTATTCATTTGATTATGCTATTATTATTATTATAACTATGTATATATAACTATTATAACTATTATAACACAGTGGAAAATACCATTGGCGGGCCCGGGCTCTGGATAGACAAATGAGGGAGGTTCTGGAATTACTCTGACAAACCTCATCTGCGCTTAAGATTTAATTTTTGCCAGTTGTATTCAAAGTCTGACAGTACCTTGTCATGTTCTCGGTAGTGAACTAAATATTACTGAAATCTATTGTATGATACATGTAGTCCGCACATTCCTTCTCTATGAGCGATTTCATTGTAACATTACCCCCCAAACACACACACACCCAACCTGCTGATATTCTTACCCAGTTTGGCATTTTGGACCCGGCTGCCCCCGAGAACCGATACCACTGAGTAACCCAACCGTCCCTGTCACAGTGGGCCGGATCATCTACAGCTAAAGAGAAGTTCACGTTTCTCCACCATTGGTTCAACACGGCGTACGAAGAACATGCTACAAAATGAGCATTAAAACATCAATTGATTGGAACCTTTTGGACACAAGAAGAGAATTTTCCTTATGCATTGTATTTTAAATTATTGTTAATTATATGGCATATTACTCAAAATGACTCCATTATTTAGAATCAATAATAAAACACGATATTGATTTAAAAATCTGTAAAGGAGAAAAAAAAAAACAAGTGAATGAATCAGTGTTGAAAAAAATCTGTATTAAAACCCTCACCCTTGTCATAGGCATATATTTCAAACTTGGTTCTTATCCAAGAGAAACTGATGGTTCTAGATTAGACTAGCAACGTTTTCTTAGTTCTGCATAAATATTGGCTGTCGGAAGTAATAATAATAATAATAATAATAATAATAATAATAATAATAATAATAATAAATGAAAGTTCCAAATGTGAGCAAATAGATGAGCAGAACATGAAGAAAGAAAAGAGAAATAAAAAGAGAATCAAAAGGAACTACAGGGTTAAGGTCGTGAAGGAAAAGGGGCATAAAGAAGCACAATGTGTGGAAAAAGAGATGCAACTTCAAGGAATTTACTTGGCGAATGTTAAAAACGAGCACAAAGTGAGCGTGAGAAAAAACATGACCAAATTGCTCACATTACTTTCTGGGAATTATGCTATTTCTATGATTTCAAGCATAACAAGAGTTGGTACATCTCAGGGTTGAGCCAGAATGTGGAAAATGATGTTGAGGAGATACTCTTGGAAGTGAAAATATGACTGAGTGATGAAAGGCAGAAGACATGACATGCTTGTTGTTGACATGAGGAATAACGATACAAAAGTAATATAAAATTCTATTCCTGGTCATTTTAGAGTAAAAAAAAGAAAGAAATGGATAAGTTAATAGTATATGGAGCAAAGCAAAAGCATGTGATTGGTGATATTGAATCTATATATAGTTTAAATAATTGGCTGGTATTTCTTCTTGCTGATCATAAGAGGATAGTTAACATCAAACAAACGACTTTACTTGGATCGGCGACCATTTTGCCAAAGGTACTCTCCGTCTACATGCCGTGGTACCGACTGGACATGAAACTGAATGTCGATAAGTGATCACTGTATCAGTCAAGTGTGAAGGAAATGTATTCACTCATGTGATACTCATGACCACACCTACTGTAGATCACCTACTTAACTCAGAAAGAGAGATACCTCTCCTGCTATAACTCTATACACTTTACAGTTCTGTAAGTTTGTTTTTATTTTATGAATTTATGGATATTATTGTTTAAAATGTATTTGTTTTTTTTTATGTATATTGATTTTTTTAAGTGACCGGCTAATCGGCTACATGTAATCGGATATGGATTATTCAACAATATAGCAATTTTAAAAATAAACTGAGACTAAAAGCCCAATTAAAAAGAGTTTTAACTATCCAAGCACACAGATACCAGTACAAGCTGTGAGGAACTTGTAGTCAAAAAAAAAAAAAAAAAGAAGTAAAACACTCAGGGAGGACAAGCTTTAACCAAGAAATTAAAGACAATTGACAAAACTTTTTCAAGAAAGACATCGATGTACACTGTTTTACACTTACGTTGTGTTTCAGTTGTGTTAGGCGCCGGGGCGGTTGTGACGGGTGCCGTCGTAGTAGTTGATGGCGTAGTAGTCGGACGTGTGGCTGTTATGTACTGCGACTCAGTGCGGCCCTAAAATATGAAAAAGCTCATTCTATTGCATATTTCAGGGCTGTCGAAATAGCCTTAGCTCTAACAAGTTGATCATTTTCCACTGATCAAAATCTGGGCTGACCGTTGTTATTTTGATCCCACTCATCGCAAAATGCTGCAAAATCTTGTTCAATTCATGGACGAAACTTAATTTTTTTTTTTTAAACATCTTTATTCTCAAGAGGGTTACATATTGATACAGTATAAATAAAGGTGGCAATTCGCCTAGGCATTATATGCTCACCTTTGAAATTTAATAATAATAATAATAATAATAATAATAATAATAATAATATTCAAGAAAAAGACGGTGACGAGGACATGAATGGCATTAGAGGGGAGTGAGGGACAGGGCATGGGGGAAAGGTAATTATGGGGGGGGGCAATGGGCCATCAGGAGAGAGTGGTAGGCGCCAGAACAGAAATGGAAGAAGATTCAGACATTTTTGATTAAGAAATCTGACACTATTTCGAAAATCTTGTCGTTTTGTCCAGATGTTAGTGTTTTATGGCCATGTAGGAAGAGGGATATCTTATCTAGTTGGGTTCTGAAATATGCATAAGTTACACCAAGTATATCTTCAACAGATTCGTAGAGATCACGATATTTCCTCTGTTTCAGTGGGCATTGAAAGAAAAAATGTCGGATAGTTTCGGGTTTCCCACATAAACAGTTGGGAGAAGCCATAGCTGTCCAGTTGTGGTCATATAGTTGGGCTCTAAATAACAAATCGACTCGGGCCTTATTTAGGATTTTTTCATTTTGTCTCGGAAGCTTCAGATGGGTAGTGGACATTGTTGCTGGGAAGGTTTCATTTCTAAGGTTATACTTAAGGGAGGATGCAGAAGGAAGATTTTTTTGAGTGGTGTTTAGTTCATCCCAGCTTGTCATCAAAAAGTGTTCGGGACCTTTGTATGTGAATTTAGAGGGAATTATGTAGTCTCGTTTAGATGTTGTCCGTAGAGGTAGCATGTATTTATTTCTAAACGGAATGAAATAGGTAGAGACATAAGGAAGGTGCTAGTTGATTGTGGATATTGAACATGATTTTTTTCGCGTGGTTTCTTCGACGTTCCTCTAGTGAAACCCAGTTCAGCTGTTTCAGTACTTTGCAGCGATTTGAGCCAGGAAGGGCCCCCAGTATATTAAGGCCAGCTTGATACTGGAGGGAGGATAGCTTTGATAGGTTATGTAGAGACGCGGTGCTATAGAGAACATCGCAATAATCAAGCAAAGGAGAAATGTACGCATTGTAAAGTATGTTAAGATGCTTAGATCGTAAAGTTTTAGAAAGCGATTTTAAAGGATTTAGTGCACTTTGGGCCTTGCTTAAAGTATATGTAATATGCTCGGAACAGTCAAGTTTATGATCAAGAATAAACCCAAGGTGTTTGTGGTATTTTTTCTGTGTTATAGCCGTGTTGCATAGAATAAGTGGACTGTACTTTTCTACATTTTCTTTTTTCGTAGTAAAAATCACTTCATTGCACTTTTTTGGTTTAAAAAATAATTTCCACTTCACTGACCATGCTTCAAGGTATGAGATATCAGACTGGAGAATGTCATGAGCTCTCCTGTTGTCCGGGGTAGACGGGAGAAAAATCGAAGTATCATCAGCATATATGAAGCAGTGCGAGATAAGACCATCAGGTAGGTCGTTTATATACAGAAGAAATAGAAGCGGGCCGAGTATACTTCCTTGCGGAACACTGGTATTGATGTAGTTTGTCTCGGAGACCTTTGAAAGGGTACCGTTTATGCGCACTCTGATTTTCCTATTGTTCAGATAAGAGGCCAAGAGAGAGTGCAGTTTACCTCTAAAACCATAGGATATAAGTTTCAGCAATAAGAGACTGTGAGGTACGCTGTCAAATGCAGCAGCAAAATCGAGGAAAATACCTCTAGTATCAAGACCATTTCTGAAATTGTCCCTAATCAGATTATCAATCGAAAGCAATTGATATTCTGTGCTGTGTCCACTCAGGAAACCCGATTGTCTGTCATAGAGAAGTTTATTGTCCATAACATGCCTAATCATTCTCGTATATATGATCGCTCTAGGACCTTAGATATAACGCTTAACAATGAGATAGGTCTATAGTTTTCTACGTCAGTTTTGCTGCCTTTCTTGTGCACTGGGCATATATATGCCTCTTTCCATATGTCTGGAAAGACGCCGGTTTGTAGTATCAAGTTAAAGAGGGTGCATAGCGGATAAGCAATGGATACACTGCATAATTTTAACATTCTTACTGTTATACCGTCTGGTCCGTTAGCCTTGGATGAGTCCAGGCTATTTATTATACAGCTTATTTCTTCGGGTGTTGTGTCGAGATCGGTTAAAATAACATCTGTTCTTTGTGGGAAAGTGATATTTGTATCACAGTTTTGATTATCAGAATGGTAGCTTTTGCCAAAGTGATTTAGGAAGACCTCAGCTTTTTCTTCGTCAGAATTAGCAACATTACCGGTATTTACATTTCCAATCACCGGAATTGACCGATTGAATTTATTACCCAGAAGTTTTTTCAATGTTGGCCAATAGTGTTTCTTACTATCTGTTTTAGCTTCAAGTGCTTCGATTAGGCTTTTATAATAAGAGTCTTTAGTTTCAGATATTAACTGCTTCACCAGGTTACTTTGGGCAACATAGCTGGCGATGTTTACTTGCGACGGGTTCAGTTTTACACGTTGGTACAATTTTCTCTTTCTATTTAATTCATGTGTAATTTTGTCATTGTACCATGGGTTCTCATTTCCACGTACTTTACTATGTTTTCTTGGGATATGTTTTTCAAATATGGACATAAGCGTATCGATAATTTTTTTAGTCAGCAGGTGGACATCGGACTCGAGTTTAAACATGCCGTCCCAGTCGAACTGGGTTATTTCGGTTTTTAGTCCTTCAGGGTTTGCATGGTCGTACTTCCATATAGTTCTATAGTAAGGCGAATGCTTACAGAGAGTTATATCTATGGAGGTCATTAATGTAGCATGGTCTGTGCGTCCAATCGGTGCTTCCACAGAAGATCTTAGTACCAGGCCGGGAATGTCAGTCACAGTCAGGTCAATGCATGAGACAGAGCTTCCTTGAATTCGGGTTGGCTCATTTATTAACTGGTCAAGGCCATGTTCGCAAAATATGTCGCTTAACATTCGACCTGGCACGTCATCACCTCCCTCCAGAAACCATTGTCTGTTATGAGCATTAAAATCGCCATTTATTATGATTCCGTCATGCCGAGAGCGTCTTGTTTTCTCAAGGCATTCGGATAGAAGGGACATGAAAATGTTCCTCTGTTGGGCTGATTGATTAGGAGATCTGTAGAATACACCGTAAAGAAGAGTTTTATGCTTCACTCGCAGCTCCACCCATAGGCAGTCCAACCCATCTAATTGAAGATCAGTTCGTTCTTTATACATTATATCATCGCACATATACAAGATAAGCCCTCGGCCATTATTTGAAAATACGGGTACTTGAAAGCCTTCAATATTATACTCTTCAATCCGATCTATCCTACAGATATTTCCTGCTTCGCAAAGCCCAACTACGTCAGCTTTAGCATTTTTAATTCTTATTTTAAGGCTCTCGAAGCGTTCATCAGCGTCCGCGCTAAGACTCCTTATGTTTGAGAAAAGTATGGTAAGGGGGATCGAGTACGGCCCTGGGTTGGGGTGGATATCTCCGGATAGTAGAATGATCTCAAGCATGATGATAGTTACTAGGAACAGAGTCACCTTTGATGTCAGGTGAAGTGTGACGGGTGTCAGTTTGCATGATCCAGACGATAGCTTATGTATAACACAATAAAAATGGCCAATTGCGACCCTCCACTGACCTAAACTAATCCCCATTCATGTGAATGATCATCAAGTACCCCCGTCCCCAGCCATGCCCTCCCCTCAGTCCTCTTAGGTTATATTTTGGAAAACTAGAGTTCATAGTCAGAGGAAAAAAGGGGGGAAAAGGAAGCGGATGTGCATAGTATATAGCAACAACCAAGCAGTCGAATGAGAACTGGCTTGGTAGAGTGGATAAGAAACAAAATGAATAAATATACAGAAACACATGCAACGCTTCGCTTACAACATTACACACATAAGTCGTCATAATCAGTTTAGTCCTGATTATATACCATCGTCAGACAGAAAGATGTACCTGTACAGTTTATAATAAGTCTTTTGCATTTTATTTATAGTTTTTCTTTTTTATTTTTTCGTCAATGATGTCAAATATGTCGAATTTTATTTTGTCATCAGTGTTTTTTGGTTTGCCATAGACGCTCCCGTTAAAATACCACGCTTGTTCTATTAGCTGACTCTCATTTAGTCTGTGTAAAAGCTCAATGTTACGTTTGGTTACATCGTCTGAAAGTTTCATATTCTTTCCCGATTTTCTGAGTACTGCACGCTTTTTCATAATCCGTGCTTTCACATCAGTGTTCTTTACTTTCAGTAATATTGGTCTTTCCTGTCCTCGCTTTCCAGGTATCCTGTGAACGGCAACGATCTCTTCACTGGTCACCCGTACACCCGTTTCCGTCAGTAGCAGTTTGGACACCAAGCCGACCATGTCTTCATTTTTCTCCTCTTTCACTCCGTAGATCTTGATGTTATTTTTTCGAGAGTATTGCTCATTGTAGTTGGCATTGATTTGAGCTTCTTTGGACATGTTGCCAGCTTCCTCTGCTATTTTTGCTAACCTTGTAATTTCTCTTTTATTGTCCATAATCTGCTCTTTCAATAGTTCGTTTTCAGTTGACAGGTGATCGTATCCCTCTTTCAGTCTTCCGAATCTCACGTCGAATTTCATTTCCATTTCTAAAAACCGATTTTCCATGGCTTCTTTTAAGTCCTTGACCATCACGCCAACCATAGTTTTAATTTCGCCCACCTCATCTTTTATTATTTGTTTTAATTCAGTTTTAATTTCTAGCATTTCTTGCATAATGAGTTGAGATTCATCGCCACTGGAGTTTGAGAGTTCCGAGTGAAGTCTTTTCGTTGACTGAGATGTTTTCGAGTCATTACGCTCGTTTGATTCTTTAGTTCCATTCATCATGGGGCGATGAACCATACACTGTACACATTAATAGTGCAGGTAGAATAGATAATGAGGCAGCAATTCACTGATGTTCTCTGATCAGGGCACTTATAGTGTTACGCAATATTTCGCTTACTGTACATTTACCTTTGTTTATGAATAGTACTCATGCTTAGTCCAATCTGCACTTGGAATGTTATATATACGAAAGCCGCCAAAAAAGCACTTTTGTTACACAGTTGTCAAAAACAGGCTCACATATCGGTGCACGGTCTATTCATGTCATCGTAACTCACCCCGATCGTTCTGTCACCCCGTACATCCCTTGACTGACGGTAACTTTTGCGAGCTAGCAAACTTAATGGTATTTTACGAGAGTTTACACTGATGCTCATAAGTTAAGCAACACCAAAAAAGTATGCTCACACAGCAAAAAGTACGTGCTGATTAAAACAGCTTATTATGAAAAAATAAAGTTCGATCATTTAAGAATTAGTTTTAATAAAAGAAGACTGTAGATAATAGATGATTAATCGTCTATTATGCAATAAATATCGAGTGTGCTTTCCCTGGTTTTGAACAACAGCTTCACATTGTCTCCTGCAACTTGCCATCAAATTCTGCCAATCTTGCTTTGAGAGCCGGTTCCATTCTTCATTTACTGCCTGCTGGACCTCTCTAATGTTTCTAACTGGACGTTATACCTCTCATTTACTGCCCTGTCAATCATATCCTAAGCATGTTCTATTACATTGAGAATTGATAAATATGCAGGCCAATCCAAATGTGGGATGGTCTTGCACGGACCATGCTTTCTGGATGGGCGCATTGTCCTGCACCAAAATGATTTTTCTTTCTGGATTTGCTTAAATGTGTGATTGCATGCACCCCAATGGTATTTCTTCTCTGTATTGTTGACCAGGGCACCTCCCTTGAATGACTTACGGTGGCAATTTTTCATTGTTTTGCTGATATGAACTGGTCCTGGTGGCATAATCGAACCAGATATCTTCATCTCTTGCGTCGGTTAATATTGGTCTACCAGAAAGAGGCTTGTCCAATACATGATGAGTTTGGCACCATTTTGCTACCAGCTTGAACACTTGACTTGGTGCTGCTTTTTTGTTGCCTTGCAATCTGTCTCTTTGGCACCCCAGCACGATGCCTTCCCATTATTTGCCATCTGATTACCTCGTTGAGTCCTCTTCTAACCATTGGTTAGTCCAAAATAACAAATTGTGCCCATGAAACTAGCCAAACTGGAAGCCCCTCATGGCATGGCCAAACTGTGGTTTTCGCAAGTGGCACCCCCATTGCATATTCTATCGTGTCCAACAGTAAATAGTACTCTAATGTCACGGTCCAGTAAGTCAAAGTAAAAACAAGAGAAATATCTAGCTACTGTACAAATTTTGCCTCAATAAATTTTTTGGTTGCTGAGAAATTCGAGAAATAAGAAAGTGTTGCTTAACTTATGAGCATCAGTGTAGGTATCTCTGGTAGTGCGAACTACGATCATGACCACATCTGAATCATCAAACAAAAATTAAACACGAACAAAGCCCCCTTTACACTGGACGGCGTCCTTTCTGTGACTCGTAGTGCAGCCCCGTTTGAGTGTAAAAAGTAATTAAATAATATATAACGTGACGACAACTGGCGGGCCTTTGAGCATTCATTCTGCAACCAAAGCGCGCTGCTTTTGCCTCCTTTCTACGACCTCAGCAATGACAGTTTCATGGTCGCACAAAGGACGCAGAAAGGACGCCTCCCCCCCCCCAGTGTATAGGGGTTTTAAGAAAATATATTTAACCAATTTAATCCCCCTGGCCTACACATGGAACGATGATCAAATCGTCCAAACAGTACTTTCACAATAGGAAATCAAATAGAACCAATTTCTATGGAAATCATTTGTCTTGAATTGGGTACATTTTCAGCAGACGTTTTATTATTGTTATTTGTTATCTTTTTTTTTTTCTTTTTGTCGAAAGAAAAATTGGCAACAAAAAGCTGAGTTTAATAAGCTACAGATAAAATACTATTGTCTGTGTAAATAAATCAACCTGATTCACTTCACTGAGATGACTACAACGAAAATTTGACATGTGACCGATACCGCCATATCTTATGTCCTTCATAACTTTAGTCAAAAGTTACAGTAATTCTGGAACACAGTGTCCAGTAGTTCAAGGACTACAGAACAAAATGATATTGCTTATATAATATGTATCATAGAGTGTCTCTGTTTTTTTTTATTTTTTTTATGTAATAAATTGTAATCAGATAGAGGCAGATGATGATGTTTATTTAATATGATTTTTTTATTGTTTCATTTACCTTCCTTGCCCTTTCTTATCAAATTTTATTCAGCAGAAAATGACATTGTAAGTATTTTCCTCATTCGTATACTTTCAAAAACATTTTAAAGAAAAAATATCAAAATTACCACTTAAATACCTTGATTTCCTGTCCATGGGGAATAGAAAAGTTTTGAATATAACATTTCATTTTCATTTAAGATGTTAATTGAAAAGACTTTATACGGCTTTAAACGGAAAACATTTCTTTTTACCTACATATACATGTATGGGACGCCTTTTATTTTACTTTTTTATATAGCACTATTTGTATCTGGAATAAAGGTTGATATTCTCAGCCTAGACCAAAGCCAAAACCATCTTTTGAATAAAAAGTTAGATGCTGCCATGGATTTAATGGAATACCGAACCACCCAGCATGCCAACGTAAACAAAATTAAATTAGCAACTTATTTTCACTATATCATTTCTATTTTCGCTTTTCGTATTGCTATTCCTTTTTGCAGTAGATTCCGTGTTTTTAAACGATTTTTTAATTAAAATTCTCTCTCTCTCTCTCTCTCTCTCTCTCTCTCTCTCTCTACAGTATAATGAAAACAAGAGAAAAGAAAAATATATTTTCTTACCGATGTGTAATAGACGCAGTTTTCTCCCATCGTTGCTGAGCTTTTATCAAGAATCTGGGACGACATCTCACATTTCCCTGTTATCTTGTCAAACGCTACAGAGACGCAGGCGGGGAGATTAATGCACTCTTTAACGCAGCACAATATGCAACCTGCCTCAATGTCGGCAAAGTGCACAGAAGGCTCGTGATCATAAGTACCCTGATTTCGTGGACATATTTTCTTGGATTGTTTTGTGAAGGTGACACATCTGTTGCACCGCTTTACATGGTTGGATTGTCCTATAATTGTAAACAACACGAAGAGGTGTCCGAGGTTTGACATTAACACCATGATCTTCTCTATGTAAGTTCTTGCAAAGGTAGCACTTTCTGTGGACTTCTTTTACTGTGACGTCACTTTTAAATAACGAAAATCAACGTTTTAATAATCGGCTAGATACTTTTGCTAATTCTGAATAATATTGACTCTGGTTGCTTTAGCATCGACGCCTGATATCACAGCAGGTAGGAGACAGTCGCCGCTTTAAAACATCCACCTACAGAGTTACTCAGGAGCGGTTTGAAAGAGCGTCTGTATCTACCTTGTCATCATGAGCTGAGTAGATAACTGAGACTTTCCACTCTCTCTCTCAGGGCTGCCGATAAATCATGTGCTCGCTAAGCAAATCTTTGCACCCTTTGCTGCTATCTGAAGTATTAATTGCTCCCAGAATTGTCAGCCTGACAGAACATGTTTGTTGGTTCCGCACGACGCGTCTCTTTTCATGTCCCCGTTTGTAGAATAGATAGATGAAAATTATCATTTTTATGAGAACCTTTAAGACTGATGAAGCTTTATTTGAAAACTATTATTACGTTTTTTTTTTAAATTATTGATTTTCCCTATTTAAATTTTACAGAAAACGGCGATACACTGTATCGTCTCAATGATTGCATTTTTATTTACTATTGTCTTGCTGAAGGGTATTCCTGTGTCGGTAAATATCTTAATAGTCCAATGTCTGTCAGTACAAACAGCGAATGGCAACAATATACAGGATTATTTGAAGGGGGGGGGGGGGTCGCGGATGCGAAGCCAACTCCCCACCCCTTTGACGTTGGTTTCGGAGCCCGCTTTTTGGGGGGTATTTTAGAGGGCGAACGATGCCATTTGATACGGTTTAGAACTATGATTAAGCTAGTCAAAATTCTAATTTCAAAAGGGAACCATTGGTGTGATTTATTTCAAAAATCGAAGAGGGGGGTCACAACCACCCCACCCCTGACACCCCCTAAGTCCACCACTGATAGTATACTGATTAATTAAGCTTTCACATGATACCAATGAACGTTTTTCACCCTATTGTTACCGACTGGTCAGAACTGTGATATCGATTCCTTATAAATAAATCATGTTGTAAATTGACTGTGCCAAGTTTAATCTATAATTGATTACCAACAATGATAAGAATAACGGGGGTCCATGGAAGATACTTGATAGGGAAAAAATCCGTGGAAGTGAGATAAATTGCGATTCCTAGTGATCAATCACAATGAATGGAATAGTAAATATAACATAAGCTTTCGTGACTGTTTTTTTTTTACCCCTAAATGAGTTTTGACAAAAAGTGGCACAACACACAAATCACGTGTGTTCCACTGAAATTCTTATTGTGTGGTTTGTTTCTACGAATGGCGTCTTGTTTCGTAAAGAAGAAAATGAAGCTCTTTTTTCCTCTTTTTGCACGTCCCATTTTTACCTCCGAGAAGGAGGTTATGTTTTCACCCCTGTCTGTCTGTCTGTCTGTCTGTCTGTTTGTTTGTTTGTCATCAACATAACTCAGAAAGTTATGGACCGATTTTGATGAAATTTTCAGGAACTGTCTGAAGTGGGCCAGGGAAGAGATGATTAGTTTTTGGTGGTGATCCGGATCAATAATAATAAAAAATCGCTTCCTTAGCAGAGGTCTGCGCTCTCGGAGTGCTTTTCTAGTTTTCTTTTTGTTACCCGCGCTAGACACTTTTCATTTCCCAAGATAAGTGAAACATTTATATTATTTAGATTGTTTGGTGAGACAGCCCATTTCCGCCTTTGTGAAACCGGTGTTTCGTAATTTTCAGGATTTTCGACTTGCATGATCAGTGAGATATAAATTAAGTTTTATTTTCTGTGATTTGTGCATTGATGATTTTACTTCCTGAACTGTGATCACTTCTTCCCCCATGGGATCCTCCTTTACGGCATTTCCGTGTCCCATTGGACGGCAGAGAGTCACAAAGTGCTATCTAACGATAACCATTCGTTACTTCTGACTTCGGTTTTATAGTCGAGAATAGGGAACAACGGTTACTATTGAATTGTTTATACTTTATTAGTTGGCAAAGATTCCATTAAACTACTCTGATTTTTAATCAATGTTCAAGATCAAAAATGGAATTTAGAAAGGTAAGTTTTGAATTAAGGTCATGTTGTCCTTCAGTTCAAAACAACATCCAGTGGATTCTTACCCATTTGGGGATGCAATCTTGATTTTTGCTTTTGAGCATGAATTTGAAATAATAAGATTGAACATCTCAGTGAAAACATCGAATGCATTTGAAACAGATGGCAGAGAAAAGCGACTTACTGGAAGGTGTCATGCTATATACTGGGGTATACAGTGATAATTCCTTTCCGTCATCGTCATTGACCAGGCATCAAAAAGTGTGTTTTTTATGATGCAACATACATCAACCCCATAACAAACGTACATTAACTTGGAAACCATAAGAACGCTTTCCAATACGTTGCTTTCGTCTCTTGGTATAATGACTGGTGCTGAGAGGCGTGAAGAAATGCTCGATAGCATATTCAGATCCATATCCATGTCTGTCATTCTTTGCTAGTGGTTACAAAATGTTGAATTTGACCGAAAATTTCAAACTTTCTCTGGGAAGCTGTAATTTTGCGATGTGATAGCTACACCATCACAGTTTATCATTTCATAAAAAGGGAAACAGCAGCTGCCCTTTTTAGGGCACACAGGAGAGTTGAACAGCTATACCCACCAAATCCAAGACGCGTTACCCTGGGCAATATATTTTGCACAAACTAATGAAAGTCTAATGGAATGTTTTCAGTTTTAGTTTAAATCATAAGGGGGTGTTGTCTCAATGCTTCAAAACTGGGTTTGAAGAATTTAATCCACATTTCATAATTAATAAAAATGGTGAATATGTGGGTCACGGTAACGTTATTGACGCGGGTACAAAAACTTTTTATAATCATGTAAATAATAACAATATTTTTGCTATTATCCATACACACTTCAATCATGAGGGGCACACCACTTTCACATGCTTTTAAAATGGAATTGACAAACACAGAGGAATAATGCACATATTTTATTTACTGTAACTCTGTCACATGGGACACACACTGAACAAAGTTGATCTAAAGAATGTTCCAGATTGTAGTTTTTTATCTGAATTATTATTTTTTTATTATTATTTTAACCCAATAAAGTTCAGTTAAATACAAAATTTAACAAAATGAAGTTCAGTGTAACACAAAGTTCATAATTATAACATTCTTCCTGACATATGTGGACCAATGGTGATATCTGTTCTGTGCTCACTAAGGCATCCACTCTTGGGATTCTGAAAAAAAAATCACACAAAGAATCTGTTAACTATGATAACGAACAATGGATAACCTAAGATCACAAATAGTTTATTGCTTATTCAAAGAAAGTACAGTGCATTATGAGTGGCAAACACGCATTACTGAGACACATTTTCTTCACCCATTTTCGGTGCTTCATTGCGTAACGTAAGTGTTGCTAGTAATCCATTATTGCTGTTTTTACAGACGGTTAAATTTTAAACGCACGGAATACAGTGTAGCAGCTTAATTTAAGACAAAACTAAAAAAAAGTAATTCAATTTCGATGATTTAGTTTTCGAGAACAAGAGAACATGAATACGGTATCACCGCGTCACCATGTTCAATATGACCTTTAGGGTACGTACGGATAAAATTTAGTCCCAAAATATTACACGTCCCTATACTCCCGTTACCGATAGATACATAAAGGAAAAACGGAAAAAACGTCTTTTTAGATTTAAATACCGATAGATCCGATTTTTTTCTGCTGTCCTATATATTTGCGTTCCTATAGATATGACGTCCTCATAAACCCACGTCCTTTAAATCCGCATACCTATAGATCCACGTATTTTTAGATCCAAATACCGATAGATCCATTACAGGTACACTATTGCTCGAAATAGTTGGTATACTACTCAGTACATAAAATGCACTTCTTTAAAACGGCAGTACGCAGTCAGCAATATATTATTCTACTAGATCGTTTTCACACAATACTCAGTGAAAGAACATAAAAAGAACAAAAGTGTGTTCTATATTTCACAGCGTCAGAACACTGTTTAAAGCGTTCTCAAAATGCAACATTCGAACACGTAAAAAGTGTTCTGAATTTACATGTAAATGTGTTCTAAACAAAACAAAACAAAAAAGAACATAAAAATGTGTTCTAAAGTTCACAACGCAAGTTGATATGGGCCTTTTAGCCGATTACGATGTCAGATAGATGGATCTAGCGGTACCTGGATCTAAAGATACGTGGGTTTATAGGAATCTGTTGGTGGATCTATCGGAACGTAAATTTAACGAGACGTAAATCTATTGAGACGTGTATGTATAGAGACGTATCTATCGGGGCGAATATTTTATTGGGACGTTTATCTATATGGCGGACCCCGACCTTTAGTCCCCCATGTGACACAGACGCAAAACGAAAGTTCAGACGAAGTCACCCTATAGAATGGTAAAAATCAATCGGTACACAAATATGTTGAAACAATTGAAGAAAAATGAAACGAAACTCATTATTTCTCACCTTCATACAAAGAAGATAAACAATCCTGTGACGGTTAAATCGAGGGAATTACACCTGTGCCCTGCATCCTATCTCGTCAGCGTCATTGCGTGACATGTTATCAGAATGGGCCACCCGCCAGTTTGAGCTGGTTTTTTTAGTGTGTAAAAGAAGCCATTCGTGTGTAGACGTCATCAGTTAGTGAGTATGGAAGAAGATCGCTATCGATGTATAATTTTCACGCGGCATTTTAAAGTCGTCTGATAAGAATCGATCTCTGAAGTTTCAGCGTTGCGAACGTAATATTGGGACGCGGTGAAGAAATATCGACCTTGCTGAGCAATAAATGTGAAATTCTTAAGAAAACTGATATTATCATGGATTTCGTGACACAAACTAACCGAAATACTACTTTGGACGATTGAACAGTTTTAATACGGAAAGATAGGATTAGATGAAATTTTCATCGGGGTGGGACACCGCATGTATCGTAAGTTAAGCTAATTTTGTGATCATTTTTCAGTGACTTCAAATAAATTTTTATTTAAATAACCATTTGCACATTCTGTTTATTATATCTTCTTGCAGTAGGTGTATTCCCTGCTTCAATAATTCATTCAAACCCTAAACAAACTGTTCCTAAATAGAGGTAGGGTCGAAATTCCACAAAAAAAGACGCCATTTTGAGGGTAATTTCGATATATTTTCTGCTTTTTCTCTTCTTTTGCTTTTATAACAATATCCTCCTTGCTCATGCAGCTTCTTTGATTTGTTAATGAAACATACACAACGATGTCATGAGAATTATGTCGGCTATCTAAATTTAAATAACATTTTTGTTATGGTCCCCCCGCAGTGCACCACTAGCAAAGAATGACTGATGTTAAAATGTGTTTCCATATCAAGTGCAAATGAGTGGGTGTGCAACCATGTAAACAGTCCAAAAACAGGGGAAAAATTAAGTGTTCGTCTTTTCGGTTGAGGGGAACTTGTGAATATATCATAAAGCAGACTGCTGGAGAGCACACAGCAATTAATCAAATGTACGTTTAATAACTCTGGGGGTTATTCAGCAGAACAGAAAGCTTTTGGAAAGGGAGCCGCTGGCTGAAACGGTCGATATCGTAGTTACGCAAGCTCGGTGTAGGTATTCTCTTGTGCAAATAAAAAATGTATGTGAAATGCAAATTGAAATTGAAATATATCATAGGAAAGTAGTTTTTGTCCGAAATCGGTAGCTTTTACAACTTCAGTTTGTCCTAAGGAGCATTCAGATCCAGGCATAGCACCAGCTTGATTCTGCGTTATGGAGCAACTAATTAAGCCGAGCGCACGCTAAAGTTAGTTACCCCCTTTTGCCCACAATCTAGGGGGGCGTGCCAGACAATTAAGCTGATGATATTGGTTGCACTCTCAGAGAGAATTCTCGCTGAGTTGGATCGATCCAGCTGGTATTATGTCTAAATCTAAATGCCCCTTTACACTGGACGACGTCCTTTCTGCGTCCTTTGTGAGACAATGAAAGTGGCATAGCTGTGGTCGTAGAAAAAAGGCACAACCTTCGCTTTGGTTGCAAAATGAATGCTTAATTATAGGCCGGTTGTCGGCACATAAAGTATTATTTTTTAAACTCTCAAACGGGGCTGTACAACGGGACAAGGATAATCATATTCACATTGTTGCTGAGTAAAACTGGAGTTAAATCCAAATCGACCATCAACTACTTGAAAAACGATCAGATTTTCATTATTTCTGTACGCTCATCCCCAAGTTTAAGGATATTGCAACCCTTTATTATCATCCAGAAACCGAAAATGAGTTGTTCCTGCATCTAATTATTCAATAACGCATCTATAGTGGTGCTTTTTTTACAACAATGAAAAACCCTTTGAATTATAAAATGTCGGTGTTTATATTTTTCGTTGCAATGCCTAAGCATATGCTTTAATCGTCAGGTTAAAACCTTTCTATTTTTAGGTGAGATAGCCATCGGTATGGGGCGTAAATTTCTCCCTGAACATTAATTTATCACGAAAACTGACTAATTTGACCACAAGTGTATAGGCAACAATCCCAAGCAGAAATTTTGGTATAAATGTTTTTGTTGTTGAGTTATTAGCCCCTGATTACAGATTTTCATTTATCAAATACATTATTTTGCTTTATCAACGATAAAATCTGAACTACGACTTTTAATAAAAATTGCTGGCATGGTTTTGTAGTACTAAATATTGTCATAAAATCGGCGTTAACAGAGAAATTTGAAAAAAAAAGATTTTTCAGTTTTTTTACCCCCAAATTGCAATTATGACGTCACCCGTGAGGAAACATATGTGTAAATAGTAATTAATTTATTCACTGAACACTGAAGATTGCAAAGGGTTACATACCCTTATATGCCATGACAGGTTAGAACTAGAAAAAGCAAATTTAATTTTCGTATCAACTAGTCTCGAAACATTCAAAAGAAAATTTAATTTAAAAAACAAAAGAAAATAATGATAAAAATAACGTTCGTTCGCTGACGCAGATTTTCGTCTGCTTAAAGAATATGTATATAAAATAAACAGAAAAAAGACTGAATGGTTTATTTCGATATGACAAACGACCCCCCCCCCCCCCCCCCCCCCCCCGCACACACACATCTCCACAACTAACCCGACAGATACATACCACATGATGTGCTTGACATTTGCAGAGAAGTAAATTATCTTATTACACAACTGACGGTTGTTATAATATTGGTTAGTATAAACGGAATAATGACATGTCTATATACCAAAATCTCGTGAATGTTCACTTCAGAAGGCCAAGCCATGGGAGTTTCCCGCCAAAATGAATTTTAAAGGTTCCCTCTGTGCGTTTGAAAATAAATCCCCCACAGTCATATTCATATCCTACAAAGCTTATTATAGGAAAGTTTGGCGTAGTCAAACGAGATTTTATGGCGACAACAATCTTCAGAGCTTATTTACGCACATGCGCATTCTGCACATGCTCAATTCTACCTAGAGGGGTGGTCCCAATTGAGGCACATGTTGCTACTTATACCATGGGGTGTCACTGCCTGACCCATTTTGCGCTCGATTCATTCTGTTGACGCGCACGATACATTTAAGCTGCAAGTTATCTCCAACCTTCAACTTAAACCTTCAGTTAAGAAAATTTCACCCACCGCCTTCCCCGTCTCCTCCATCATACCACAATTGTTTCCTCTGCCGACAAAACTTTGCTTGCATTATATTTGACCATCATACTGCGTGCGTTTTTCTTTGATTTTTCAGTTTTGTATACCTGTCAGGAACACCACTGTCCCGTGAAAGTGCCGGTACACAGTCCTTTACCGGTCATGCCCCAGCGAAATCTTCCTATGTGTTCTTCCGGTCGGAGACTTACCTTCTATATGTTAAACTTAAACACCTTCAACTGAAGGACGGACTCCGCTTGCGTCAATCTGTGGCCCACAACGCCCTGCCGCATCTGCAAGATCTTCCTAGTCCAGAGGAAAAGGTGCAATCGGATGAGGGTTTACAGTGCGCATGACTTAACAGGTTTTAAAGGCTACCTCTATACTGGCCAGTCATCAGCCCAGCAAGCCTTGCGGGTTAATCATACATTATTACAGACATAAGGTGTGAAGAGTTTCGATTTTTCATCTGTAGCCATGAAATACCGATCATCTGCTGCTGATCAAGAAGCGACTGTTCATCCTTATATTCTCCTGAAGTCAGAGGATATTGGGTCAACTTTTATGAATGTCCGACAATGTCCCAAGAAATATTTGGACTCCATTTAAAGGATTACTTCTGCATAAACCAAACAGGGGCCCAGCAAGCCTTGCGGTTCCATTCTTGATCTGTACTCACTGCAGAGGTCATTGGAACAGCAGTATAAAAATATCTGACATACACGGTTTAAGGGGCCACGTGGGCCCCATTCCCGGTTTTTGCTTACAAAACTTTTATTCATTCCAGCATGTTGTGACAGGAGTGTTGCAAAAAATCCGACTTGCCTACCTGCTGCCTCATGTTGTATGGAAATTTTGACTCTATTTTAAAGACCCATTCATGCTTTTCTCATATTATGGCCCAGCAAGCTTTGCGGGTCCATCTGAACATTGGTTGAAGTCAGGATTGTAATGGGAACATTCGTTTAAGAACATACCTATCTACGTTATCCCCGAGATTATATTCTTTGTTTATGTTTTATTCTGCTGTTGAAAACTATAAACTAGAAAGAAATTGCTCTTCTGCATAATATCACTTGAAACTGTTAACTTTTATACTAATCAACAAGTACGGCGCAAGCTAGGATAGCATGGCAATTATAGAGAGTGAATTCACTCTTCCAGCTGTTTTCAGCATATGGGAAAAACTGAACCTCCCCCCTTCCTTAAAAAGGGAGTAGGGGTTAGGTCACCCGCTAACAGCATTGTCATGCCGGTATTTATGTAGAATTGTATTGTGAGTCCTGCAATGCATTGACCTTGCCTTTGCCATCAGACAAGCTAAATTAGATGCACTACTGTTGTCAAATAATTGCTTATCGTGGATCACAGCTTACGATAACCGTCGCATAGTGGGGGCCTCTTTGCAACCCCACAAACGAAATTTGTGCAAAATTATTTGAAAATAATAATTTTTGCTGACTCGTCACATCATAATTATTAGGATGATGAGTCTTATTTAATATTTCATATTTAATTTTTATCCCTAAGGCCATAACATTTAATGCAGGCAACAATTTGCTACGTTGTTATTATTGTTAAAATTATTAGGATAGTGAGTTTATATAATAAAAGCGGCCTTGTTTGGCCAAATCACGAACAACCGATAGACTTTGTTGCCTTCTCTTTTGTTACGAATGGGACTATGCAAGTTTGTGGTACACTGGGATGGAGGAGACATAAATTTAAGTATTCAGACTCATAACGCTATAAAACCTATTTAGATAAATGTTTATCTGAAGCGTATCTAGCGTCGTTAATATCTACTCAGCCTTATCGGGTAGCCATCGCCAGCTTACGCGTCTGTATTAGAGGGCCAAGTTGCATAACACCCAGCCATTTTGTTTTGCAAAAACGAGGCAATGCACGGGGCGACAGATGTCGTTACTTAGACCAGTCAATCATTTTAAACTAGAGTATCAAATTTAAAATGGAATAAAACATCAAATACAATTGAAGGCAGAGCTCGAGTTATATAATTAAGAAGTTGGAGAAATATTGGTCTTTACCTCAGGACAATCCATTTGGGTTGAAAAACATCATTGGGTGACCCTTTAAGCTAAATTATAAAATTTATTATATTATACATTATATGTTTTTAGTTTATTCAGTACCCACAACTAATTACCACAAAACTGGACGGAATCTTCAGATGGACTATTGGTCTAGAACGAACCATATGGATTTCATTAGGATCATGTCAAGTGTCTTTATGTATAAAACTCAAATGTTTTGTGATATGGGCAACTTTTTAAAAAATTTTATATATTTTTTTATAGTCTAGTAAATATTTGTAAGGGAATTGCTCTTCTTTTTGGAAAAGTATGTTCTTTTATTTCTTAATTATTTGATGTTATCTTATCGAATTTTGTGAGCTATTACGAAGTCACGGCTTCCTCCAACTTGCTCAGTTTCAACAAGATCAGGTAATTGTTTTTTATTATTATTTTGTAGGTGCTTGAAACAATAACCAATAAACACAATGAAAAATCTTATTTAAGGGCCTGGGCTGTGGGTAGGCAATTCAGGGAGTCTCTAGATATACTGCAAGTTTTCTGTATTTAAACGGGTTTGCCGGCTACAACCTTGCATAGAATAACTACCCATGGACGACTGATAAGTCAAACAAAATCACACCGAATAAAATGTCAACATAGATCCGTTTGGAAAAAAGATTTCATATTTCACAAATTGTAGATAATGATGTTTTACACAGTGTGAAGTTTACAAGAGCTCTTGTTTATAGAATATTCTCACGTGGTGCATGTTACACCTCAGTGGGAGACTAATGAAGGAAGGGAGTTTTTTCATGACGATCGCTTATGACCTGTTGCAAGTGGGGAAACCAGCCATAAGATTCTCTCGTACCTGGAAGAAAGGGTGAACAGGTTCAGCGTTAATTCGCACCGCCACGCCAACTCTGCGTTGATTTTGCCTCCGATACCGCGATGTTCTTTCAAAGTATGCGGCAGTTTGAATAAGCAAATTTATCCGGGTGGGTAATTATTGTTAAAAAATCGCTTGGTTCTCAAAATTAAAAGACTTTTAAAACAGACTATTCTAATTCAATTGTATTTAATTATTGAGAATGCTCGCACCCATGAAATTGTTCTGTATGTTATATATTTTTCGCACACCTAGGCTAGAATTGCGTTTTTTAATAAATTAGTTTAAATCACCGCTAACACATTCGTGTACTTGGAGCAGCTTTCGAGGAGCAATGCCATATTTACAACGCCAAACTTTGGAACCTTTAATTATAAAGAGAATGATACATGTTAAAGCTAATATACACACCTCGTCATTCATGGCACTGTTTCATATGAAAGTTGGGCAGAGGATTGCAACTGTTTCAGAGACAGTATGATACATGTTTACTGTGGTTGGTTACTGTGGTTGGACTTGGGAAATTTTTAATAAAAGGGCAAAGTGATTGTTATATACTTAGGGTAGCGCATTGGAATATAAATTCCGTAAAAAACAAATTAGAAAACACTGATGTAAAAACATTATTAAACCAAGCGGATATAATTTTATTGAATGAAACAAAAACAGGCATGATGTTTTATATCCCCGGCTATAAAACGTATCTTAGTGGCGGGGAAAATCGTCACCGAGGAGGTTGCGCAGTGCTTTTGCGGAATAGCCTTGACTCTCAGATTGCGCAAATGAACTGTTCTAAAACAGACATGATAACTTTCAGTTTAAAGCCTTATCCTGACGTTATCTTTGTGTCATGTTACATATCCCCCAAAGGGCCACCTTATTTTAATGTAGACACAATCTCTGAGCTAAGCAGTCTCGTGAACAACGACGTAGTCCAAAACAACAAGTCCCTTGTATTACTGGGAGACACAAACTCTCGTTTCTCACATCTGCGAAAATCGTTTTCAAATTCTCTAGGCAGGGGCTACTCATATAGGATGCCAAACGATAAGGTGAAAACTCCAAACGAAAACGCAGTACTTATCGCGGGAGCATTGAAACCGTTAGTGCTGGTGAACGGCCTACAGTGCAACAGAAAAAACTATCCGTGCGATCTTACTTTTAGAATGAGAGATAGATGGATATCTGAGTTAGACCATTGCTTCATATCACCCGACCTAATACATTGTGTTTTAGAGTTGGATATCATGCGTAACCTCACCTTACCATCCAACCACGCACCAATTTTCATCAAATTTGACACGCGCGGATGGTCATCGAGAAGGGGAACGCTTTTAAACGCTACGCTAGAACGCGCTCAGTTGTTATGTGATCACACCACAAGCGGTGAAGCCGCCAGAAACGCGAAAGTTCACAAGCACTTCACATGGTCGAGTGTAGACCACAAAACATTCTATGAATCAATCGAACGGACCGACCCACCTGATATTGATACAGAAAATTTCGATGTGAACAAAATCTGTAACGAATTAGATCTAAAGATGCGCGAGGCATTAACCGCAGCATCGACCTGTCAAACCAATAATGCGACAGACAGAACTTCTAGTCCATGGAAGAACATCGCAATGATTCATGACTCAAGAGCCTTGTGGCAGAGAATAAATTGGAACGGAACCGTTAAGTCGCGGAGCGAACCTGAGAACATAACCCCCAGCGAATCAGATTTTAAAGTGCACTTCGAGAATCTACTAGCCCCAGCCGGAGCGGAACCGGCTCCCAACGAGATCGCGTGCCCCTACGTCCCAATCACCGACGATCCTATAAATCCAGGGGAGATAGTGGATGCTATAAGGTGCGTAAAAAGTGACAAGAGCGGTGGTCCATCAGGAATCCCCACGGGGTACTGAAAGCATTCTCCGCCAAGTGGTTAATTTTTATCACCATTATATTTAACCTAATATTTGTTAACACAGTTGTGCCAACTACATGGACTGTGTCGAGACTAGTAGTTTTATTCAAGAAAGGCGCACGGGACGTCTGCGGAAATTATAGGGGGATCTCGATTATGGACACGTTTGCCAAGTTGTACGACCTTGTATTGTGTAAACGGCTCGAAAAATGGTTTAAACCTCACAGAGAACAAGCAGGGGCCCAAAAAGGCAGAAGCTGCTCCGAACATATTCTCACTCTCCGTTTATTGATCGATTACGCAATGTGCAAACGTCAAAAACTGTACATTATCTACGTGGACTTTACTAAAGCTTATGACAAACTTCCAAGGGACTCCCTCATTAAAGCCTTGTGCAGCCGGGGGTGCGGTCACGCGATGACCGCCGCCATCGCAGCTATGTACTCGAATACAAAACTAGCACTCGGGACCGCGATGATTTCAACTAAAATAGGAGTACTCCAAGGATCACCGTCGAGCTGTTTTCTATTCACTATGTACATCGACCAATTAGTGCGCGACCTGCGTGATCACTGTCAGCCGGACGGCTACCTCGGCCGACTGCACGCCCTACTACTTATGGACGATACTATTTTACTTTCCACAACCAGAGAAGGGATCACGCACAAATTTAACATCTTAAAAAACTTTTGTTTGCAGTCTGGGATGGTAATTAATGAAACAAAGACACAGTTTATGGTTATCAACGGTGACGCTAGCGACCGGGAGACAATTTATGTGCCAGGCTACAATGTGGAAAATTGCGAATTATATACATACTTAGGCGCCGTGTTTAGCCAGGACGGCAGAGTCTCCACCTCCGTAAAAGAACAGGTATTACACAAACAATCACATTTATTCAAATTTGCCGCATTTATACAAAAAAAACCAGGACTTCCCTTTTTGGATAAAACGTAAAGTGCTTGACGCCGCTCTTATGAGCTCCATTTTGTACGGCTGCGAGGCATGGCTGTGCGGCGGCGCTATGCCAGCCAATGTTATATACCTGGCAGCATTAAAAATCCTACTGGGAGTTAGGACATCGACGCCTAACGACCTCGTATTAGCAGAACTCGGTGTTCCTTCGTTGTCAGCCAGAGTTAAGAAAACGCAGAAAACATTTATGTCCAAAGTACTTTCTGAAAGATCAGATCTACCAGACGACCCCCTGATGACTGTGTGGACACTCTGTAAAAATGCCCGGACGAAGGGCGCCAATTACTTGACCAACGTGCTAAACGAGGTTGATGACATTTGTATCTCTGACATCACTAAGAGACAGTTAGCTATTAAGAACTCCCGAAGTAGTAAAAGTGTGTTTTATACCGAGATAAACCCCAGTGTGAGCGTACACGCCATGTACGAAGGGGCGGTTCGGGAGGAGGACAGAATCCCAGCCTCTAGATTAAGATTATCTGCACACAGTCTGGCTATCGAGACAGGCAGATGGGCGAAAAAGCCACGCGAACAAAGACTCTGTGAGTGCGGCAACATACAAACGGAGAAACACGCAATATGTGATTGTATTTATACGGCTGATTGCCGCAACAAATTCCCTACAATAGACTTTACAAACTTAGAAAGGGTTTTCAATGGCCCTGTTAATGACGTATGCAGATGTATAAGAATGTGTTTAACTAAATATTAAAGAAAAACGAAAGAAAGGTCAAACCCGTATACAACAAAAGCTTTGCCCGCGCAATGTAATTCGTTTTGCTTATATGGGAATAAAATTAACTAACTAACTACTGACAGGTGGTTAAAACTACTCTAATAATTGTATACACGGCTTCACAATTTGGTTTACGTTAAAATGTTAAAATGTGAACTAATTAAATGTCTGGACGGGAATTGTAAAGGTTGATATGCATAACTTTGATAGTTAATGTACAAATAATTGTGGTGCTATTTTATTTACTCTGAGTGTGTCATTATTGTTACTCGTACGCCTTATCTGTGATAAAACACATCGCAATGTAATCAGTCGCTGGCTCCATTTTTAATAAGCATTTTTACTGAGCATTGGAAAACATGAACATTCGATGGCAGAAATGGTATCTTACGATGGTACACGATGGGTTGAAGATATGAGACCCAATTACAGAAGTTGCTTTCACGTCAAAGATATACAGTATGTAGGGTGTTATTCCTCTGCTAAGTCCACTTTACCCATACCGTTACTGCAACGGCGCAGGCGGCTGAGAAGCACTGTGTCTGAAGGACGACATTGTGGTGGAAATGAAGTGGAGTCTTTTCGACAATTTGACTTTTTTTCATAAACTGTTATAAACAGAAAGCGTGAGCATGTTTATTACAAAGAAAAACATTTCAACAGTGAGGCACATTATCAAATGGAAACAAAGACACATATTTTGGTAAAAAAAATGTCATTTTTTTGCAGTACCGTCCCAGCAGGCATAGTCGCGTTGGATCAACGTTGAAAACAGGTTGATACGTTGAATTGCCGTTGATCTACCTAAATTCAACGTAAATCAACGTTGATCCAGCCACGTCCAAACACTGTCATAATGTGACGTTGACTAAACGTTGTATTTTGGTCATGTGTGTGTGTTTAGCAGTAGGACATGTTTGATGGCTAAATATATGTAGGGTATAAATGTATGGCATTTAAGTTAAAATTTTCAAGGTTTATATATATATATATATATATATATATATATATATATATATATATATATATATATATATATATATATATATTCTGCCAAAAAACTCCCAAAACTGAGTGTTGCGTTTATTTTTTTCTTGAGTATATAAATCCGCCCCTGATAAAGGCAAAATACACATGTTACTCAAAGGAAAGCCCGATGAATTTACCTTTAAATACATATAATCAACAGAACATTTCCAATATAATTTTTCAAAACAACACCAGAAAGCAAATTGAATAAAATCAACCAGACGGTAAACACCCATGAAGCTTTGTCAATTTCACCATTGTTTATTTCAAACAGCGTACTTATCGGGCATGCAGAGTAGTTTAAATCCTGTGCTGCCGTCTATCCAAACAGGGGCGTGGGTTCCACAGTGACGAGTAGGCAGTCACTGTATAAAGATAAGCAGACCCAGTAAATTTAATAGGAATGTCTTGAGCCAGTTTTACATGGAAATGTCCTCATATGTCTGCATATGTCTTATATCAATATTCGCCACAGTAGGCAAGAAAACATGTATAAGTTGGTGGTAGATAATACAGGAAAAATCCCCCGCAGTTGCGCACTCGAACCTTCATAGACCACTCGCAGCAATCACCAGACCAGCTTGCGCATGCTTGACGGTCGACAGCGCCATCTTCTGGTGAGGGGTCAGTGCCGTTTATCCACACTGGGGCGTGGGTTCCACATTGAAATGCACGCAAGCACTACATAAAGATAAAGCAGAGAGGATAATGAACGAAGATCGACTTGGTTGATGAGTAATTCTTTTAATTGTCTATTTCAGAATTTTGCAGGTACATATAGTTATTTTTGTCATCAAATTGCCAAATTGAATTTTGTGAAGATGTGAAATATCAACCAATCAAAACAGCGGAAAATCCCATTGTGGGCCCTGGGCTGTGGATAGACAACAGAGGGGGTGGTCTGGAATTACTCTAATGCGTCTCTTAATAAACAATAGTGTTGACAGCCAAACCTCATATGCGTTTAGGAATTAAAGTTTGCCGGTTGTATTTTAAGCCTGGCAATGCATTATCATGCATCCGGTAATGAACTAAATATTACTGAAATCTATTGAATAATACATGTAGTCCGCATATTTCCTTCTTATGAGCAATTTTATTGTTACACCCCCCCCCCCCCCATCACACACACACACACACACACACACACACACACACACAACCTGCTGATATTCTTACCCTGTTTGGCATTTTGGTCCCAGCTGCCCCCGAGAACCGATACCACTGAGTAACCCACCCGTCCCTTTCACAGTGGGCCGGATAATCTACAGCTGAAGGGAAGTTCACGTTTCTCCACCACTGGTCCAACACCGCGTACGAAGAACATGCTACAAAATGAGCATTAAAGCATTAATTGATTGAAACCTTTAGACACGCAAAAAGACGAATATAATTACTTTGTAATGTATTGGGCAATTGATTTGAATTATTGTTTCTTATATTATTTGAAATGGCTCCATAATTTAAAGACAATAATAAAACACTATATAGATATTTATAAATCTGTAAATAAAAAAAAAAAACAGAAAGACGACCGTTTACATCTACATAAAGTGAATGAATCAGTGTTGAAAGAAATCTTTATAAAAACCCTCACACTTGTTAAAAATACCAAATTGCAATTGGCGTATATATCAAAGTTGGTTTTTATCCAATAGAAATTGATTGTTCTAGATTAGACTAGCAACGTTTTCCTAGTTCTGCATAAATATTGGCCAGGTTTCACAAGGCTGTCTTAATTAATTAATTAATTAATTAATTAATTAATTAATTAATTAATTAATTAATTAATTATATTAAATTATTACATGAATTAATTAAAGTTCCAAATGTAAACAAATAGATTAGCAGAACATGAAGAAAGAAAGAAAAGAGAAATGAACAATGACACGTCTCCGTCGACAAAATCCTGTCAAGGCAACTGAAACCGAGGCCAGTTCCTGACGCTGGTTGGAGAAAGGTGGATAAAAAAACAGAAGGCTTGCTCGTGACAGCTTAAAAACAGACATTTCCTAAAAGGAACGTCGAGGTCAAGGTCGTGTATGCAAATGCGGCATAAAGGTACACAAGGTGTAGAGATATAGAGGCAGGTTAAAAAATTAATGAATTTACTTGGCGAATGATAAAGCCTCGGTCACAACCGGCCTAACGGGCTCTTACGGGCTGTTTGCGTCCAAATTTTGAGCAGAATCTCACGTCCCACGCAAGTACCTCTTACGTAATTTCGAGTTCGCAGACAGCCCGTAAGCACGAACTGAGGATGTTGGACATGTCCAAAAGATTCTACGAATAGCCTGCTAACAGCGAGGCCACAAGCGTAACTTGCTCCCCTCGCACGAAGTTCCGCGTTGTGGAAGAAGCACGTCGCAAGCAATGAAGGACTAAGTGCCCTTTGTGTGTTGAGTACAATTTCCACGGTCATCGCTCCTTGCAATTAGCGTCCCTGCTTGAAAGGATATCTCATGTGGCCTTTGCGACTCGCAAGGCAGACTTTTCTCTACCTCTACGAACTCCACGGCCTCCGCAACACCCAAAAATCGCGGAGGACGTACGATCCTGAAATTCGTGCGCCCGTTTGTGACCGAGGCTTTAAAAACTAACACAAAGTGGGTGTAAGAAAAGACATGACAAAATTGTTCACTTTGCCCTCTGGGAATTACATCGTGTATGCTTATTCTATGATTTCAAGTATTACAAGAGGTGGTACATTACAGGGTTGAGCCAGATTGTGGAAAATGTTGCTGAGGAGACACTGTTGGAAGTTGACATATTTTTTGACTGAGTGATAAAAATCAGACGAAATGACATGGTTGTTGCTGACAACAGGAATAATGAGACAAATGTAATATTCCTGGTCATTTTAGACTAAAAGAGAAAGAAATGGATAATTGGATGGTATACAGAACACAAGAGCATATGATTGGTGAAATTGACGCTGCCTATAGGTTAAATAATAAAAAAAGGAGTGAAGTGAGTAGTTTTTCCATGTTGGGGGGAGTGTGGACTCCATGCGGTGTGAAGTTGTGACATGTTTGTTGGTCACACGTGGTTTGAATGTAATGTAAAACTGTAAAATAAAATAAAAAAAAATTGAACCAGCGCAAGTTTTTATTTACTTTTAACTTCTACAGATAACATTAAACAAATGACTTTACTTGGATCGGCGGCCATTTTGCGGAAGGTGCTGTCCATCTAAGTTCAGTGGTAGTGACTTGTCAGATACCAGTGTAATTACCAGTAGAAGCTGTGTGTGACATGCAGCAAACAACAACAACAACGACAACAACAACAACAGAATATAAGAAGAAGAAGAAAAAGAAGAAGAAGAAGAAAAGACTCAGAGATGGAAAGCGTTTACCATGAAATTTAAGATGATTTACATAATGTGGGGTTTAAAACATTATTTGAGAAAGACGTTTATGTAACTTACGCGAGAGCTTCATGGTTGTGCTGGGCATCTCATCAGTTGTGCTCTGCATCACGTCAGTTGTGCTCTGCATCACGTCAGTTGTGATGGGCATCTCGTCAGTTGTGATGGGCATCTCGTCAGTTGTGATGGGCATCACGTCAGTTGTGATGGGCATCTCGTCACTTGTGCTGTGAATCACGTCAGTTGTGATGGGCATTTCGTCAGTTGTGATGGGCATCTCGTCAGTTGTGATGGGCATCACGTCAGTTGTTTTAGCTATCGTAGTGGTTGTAGTAGGCGTTGTGGTTGTTGTTGGCGCCGTGGTGGCAGTTGATGGCGTAGTAGTCGGACGTGCGACTGCTATATAGTTTGACTCAGCGCGGTCCTTAAATGCAAAAAGAAGCTCATTTTACCGGGACCGTCGAGCCTAAACTTTAAGAAGCTCTTTCCCCTGATAAAATCTGGGCTAATCAACATTATTTTGATCCCACTCTTGGCAAAATACCGCAAAATATTGCTCAATTCTTGGACGTGTGGTAAATGAGATATAGTTGTATTTTATTATCTATATTTTGTGAAATACAGTATATCTGAGGATGATACTTTTAAAGGTGTTTGATGTTTAAAGAAAAGGCATGAAGATTGATTTAGAAACATTTACTTAAGAAATATTAAATTAAAAGATGCCATTTATTAGTGTGTCATTTAAATTATCTACAACATTGGTCAAAAAGGTTGTCCCACCCCCATTTCCCTGTACTTTTATTTAAAAATGATCACCTTACAGCTGTAAATTGTTAGAAATAGTGCTTTTTATTACGGATACCGTGTCTAACATGATTAATGGATAAAAAAATTACAAAAAAGTGGTGAAAATATACATATTTTATACCATTTAGTAAAATTTATAAGAGGTACCCCCTCAAATCGACTGTTTCACTGTGACTTCTACAGATGTAAAGAAATGTCTATAAAATTGAAAAGAAGCCATCAAATGACACCAAATTCACACACATTTAGCATTAGGGTGTGCTCGTTAAAGAACACGTGGCTACGGAATATGGGGGGGGGGGGGGCAGGGATTTAGAATTTTCCACACTGGTAGGGGGACACCCCCCCCCCCCCCTTGGGGGCTTCGCCCCCTCGGGTCCGCTGACTCCCCCCCCCCTTGCATTTTGCTCAGGCTACGGCCCTGTTAGCGGATTAAAATACCGCACGACCTCCAAGGAACCCACTGTAAACAGCAAAACATCGTCGTATGTTTTCCTAATGAAATGGGGATCATGACCGTTTCTGGGTAGAAAACGGAAACCGCGTGGGTTTCTTTACCTGGGTTAGATTTCACCTGTACCGTCCAACTAGTCAAAACAGAGTTAACAGACATCAAGAAGAGGCCTACGACGAAGCGTGTGCCGTGTCTAAAGTAACAAGGGTCATTGACAGCGTCAGTATTTGGAGTGAATACCACATGTGACAAAACATCAATTGTAGTCGTCGACGAAAACCTGAACCAGATCAAACAAATAAATAATATTGTAACCACTTGACTATCATTTGATAGGGGGCACCTTAGGAACAATTTTAGGTAGCAGCCAGAAGAGGTCCGGCGTAACAGCAACCGTTGCTGTGACTATAGACACTGACATGAGACTCCTTTGTGAGGCGTGTAACTCTTTTACAGCAGATAATTAGGAAAATATGGTTATCCAAATAGTTTTAAATGGTTGTCGTATGGCATGGAATAGGCAATGTATTTTGTGTGTGCATCGCTGGCGAATTCAATCAATGAACTGATGTCACAATGACATCAAAGAGATGATTAACCGCTATTAAACCACGATTTTAACCCTTATTTTTCCATTTATCAGTCAGCAAAAAAGAAAAACCTGATAAAAAATGATTTGGAAAAAAATATTCCATACTTAATGTCATGTCTGCATGATTGTCTGTGTAATGAATCAACCTGATTTACTTCACTGAGATGACTACAACGGAAATTTGACATGTGGCCGATACCGCCATATCTTACGTCCTTCATAACTTTAGTCAAAAGAAAAAATAATTCTGGAGCACAGTGTTCAGTAGTTCAAGGAGTATATACCAGAATGATATTGCTTATAGACTATGCTTATAGACATAGAGTGTCTCTGTGTTCTTTTTAAGTTTTATACATGTGATAAACTGTAATCAGATAGAGACCAATAAACTTTCAATTTTTATTTGAGTTTGTGTTTTTTAATTAACCTCCCTTGCTCTTTCATATCACTTTTATTCAGTAAAAAAAGGCATTCTAAGCATTTTCTTCATTCTTATACTTCCATAAATATTTTAGGAAATTATAATAGTTATCACTTAAATAACTTGATTTCCTGTCCATGGGGAAAAGAAAAAAATCAATTTATAACATTTCATTTTCTTTTAAAATGTAAATTGGAAAGACTTGCTTTATACGGAAAACGTTTCTTTTTACCTACATGTACATGTCTGCCCGTCCTCCCATGTATGGGACGCCTATTATTTGACTATTTATTTGTATTTGAAATAAAGTTTGATGATCCCAGCCTAGATCCCAGCTAAAACCATCTTTGCAATAAAAAAAGTTAGATGCTGGAATTAAATGGACCACTGAACTATCCAGCATGCCAACCCAAACAATATTTAATTAACAACTCTTTTTTTCTGTCTATATCATTTCGTTTGTGGTATCGCTATCCCTTCTTTGTAACTAAGACGTGTTTTTTAAACGATTTGTAGATAAAAATTATCTCCCTCTCTCACTCTTTTTTTAAAACACAGTGTAATGAAAATAATAGAAAAGAGAAATATGTTCTTACCGATGTGTAGTAGACGCAGGTTTCTCCCATCGTTGCTGAGTTTTTATCGAGCATCTGAGACGACATCTCACACTTGCCTGTTGTCTCGTCAAAGGCTACAGAGACGCAGTCGGGGAAATTAATGCACTCTTTAACGCAGCATAATATGCAACCTGCCTCAATGTCGGCAAAGTGCACAGAAGGCTCGTGATCATAAGTACCCTGATTTCGTGGACATATTTTCTTGGGTTGTTTTGTGAAGGTGACACATTTGTTGCACCGCTTTTCTTGGTTGGATTGTCCTATAATTGTAAACAACACGAAGAGGTGTCCGAGTTTAGTCATTAACTTCATGGTCTTCTTTGTGTAAGTTCTTCATGGATTTTGCAAAGGTAGCACTTTCTGTGGACTTCTTTTACACTGTGACGTCAGTTTTAAAGCAAAGACAATCAACGTTTTAACAATCGGCTAGATGCTTTTGCTAATTCTGAATAATATTGACTCTGGTTGCTTTAGCATCGACGCCTGATATCACAGCTGGTAGGAGACAGTCGCCGCTTTAAAACATCCACCTACAGAGTTACTCATGCGCGGTTTGAAAGAGCGTCCGTATCTACCTTGTCAGCATGAGCTGAGTAGATAACTGAGACTTTCCACTCTCTCTCAGGGCTGCCGATAAATCATGTGCTCGCTAAGCAAATCTTTGCACCCTTTTCTGGTATCTGAAGTATTAATTGTTCCCAGAATTGTCAGCATTACTGAGCCTGTCTGTTGGTTCCGCACGACGCGTCTCTTTTCACGTCCCCGTTTGTAGAGCAGATCGATGAAAAATCTCGTTTTATGAGAACTTTAAAGACTGATGAAGCTTCTTTGAAAACTATCATTATGTATTTTTAAAATTATTGATTTTGCCTTTTAAAACTTTACAGAAAACGGCGTAACACTGTATTATCTCAATGATTGCAGTTTTATTTACTATTATCGATCCGTGTTTTATTATTTTTGTTTGTTTTGTGGTCTTTATAAAAAAGGAGCATTTTCAAGATACTGTTTGATGACGTTTTTGGTATGTCATTACTCATCTAAATAACATTATTAGCTTTTTAGTTGGTAAATCAATTCGAGTAAGCAAAGTGATATTTTGTGAAAAACCTAAATAATCATAAAATGTTAATTTACAAATGGGTATTCACGACTTGCATGTCTAGCTGAAGGGTATTCCTAGTGTCGGTAAATAACTTAATAGTCCAATGTCTGTCAGTACAGACAGCGAATGGCAGCAATATTCGGGATTATTTGACGTGGGTTTCGGAGCCCGCTGAAGTGCCCCTATTTTTTTTTTTTTTTTTTTTTTTTTTTTTTTTTAGAAGGTGAACGATGTCATTTGGTACTATTTAGAACTATGGTTCAGCTAGTCAAAATTCTAATTCCAAGAGGGGACCATTGGTGTGACTTTTTTTCAGAAATCGAAGGGGTCAGGACCCCCCTGACACCCCTCTAAGTCCACCACTGATATTATACTGATTAATTAAGCTTTCACAAGATATCAATGAACCTTGGTCACCCTATTGGTACCAACGGGTCAGAATTTAATAAAAGACGTAAAACGTATTCACAAACACGTCACTGTGATATTGATTCCTTATAAACAAATCATGTTGTAAATTGACTGTGCCAAGTTTAATCTATAATTGATTGCCAACAATAATAAGAATAACAGAGGCCCATACTTGATAAGTGAAAGTGAGATAAATTGCAGTTCCTAGTGATCAATCACAATAAATGGAATAGTAAATATAACATGAGCTTTCGTGACTGTTTTATTTTACCTTGAAATGAGTTTTGACAAAAAGTGGCACAATTATTAAATTAACACACAAATCATGTCAACAGTCTCTCTTATTGTGTGACTTTGTTCGTTTCTACGAATGGCCTCTGCTTTCTTACGAAGAAAATGAAGCTCTATTTTCCTCTTTACACGGGTCCCATTTTTTCTTTTTTGTTACACTTGATAGACACTTTTTTATTTTCCAAGATGAGTGAAACATTTATATTATTTAGCTTGATTGGTGAGACAGCCCATTCCCGCCTTTGTGAAACCGGTGATTCGTGATTTTCAGGATTTTCGACTTGCATGATCAGTGAGATATAAATAAAAGTTTTATTTACTGTGATTTGTGAATTGATTATTTTTATTTCTCAAACTGTGATCACCCCCCCCCATGGGATCCTCCTTTACGGCCTTGGACGGTAACCACTCGCTACTTTTAACTTCGGTTTTATAGTTGAGAATAGGCCAACAACGATTACTGATAAGTTTTTCATACTTTATTAGTTGGCAAAGATTCCATTAAACTACTATGATTTTTTTATCAATGTTCAAGATCAAAAATGGTTTTTAGAAAGGTAAGTTTCGAATTGAGGTCATGTTGTCCTTCCGTTCAAAACAACACCCTATATGAGTCTTCCCCATTTGGGGATGCAATCTTGATATTTGCTTTTGAGCATGAATTTGAAATAATGACGTTAAACATCTCATTGAAAACATCGAATGCATCTGAAACAGCTGGCTGAGAAAAACGACTTAGACTCCGTTCACATGAAAAATCTATTTTCTAAAAATCTATTTTCTATCCTTGGTATCTTGTGATCACTCCGAGCGCAGCCGAGAATTAATTACAGCTTTGGAAGTAACTGGCTCGCGCTGCCAGTAATTACGCCGCGGGGTATTCAGGGCACAGACAGTGATCACATGATACGCGAATAGAAAATAGATTTTTAGAAAATAGATTTTTCATGTGAACGAAACCTTACTGGAAGGTGCCATGTTAGATACTGGGGTATACAGTGATGATTCTTTTTCATCATCGTCATCAACGAGGCAACAAAAAGTGTGTTTTTTATGATGTAACATACATAAACCCCATAACAAACGTACATTAACTTGGAAACCATAAGAACGCTTTCCAATACGTTGCTTTCGTCTCTTGGTATAATGACTCGTGCTGAGAGGCGTGAAGAAATGCTCGATAGCATATTCATATAATATATTCATGTTAAAATGTGTTTCCATAACAAATGCAATTGAGTGGGTGAGCGACCATGTAAACAGTTCAAAAACAAGGGAAAAGTTAAGTGTTCGTCTTTTCGTTTGAGGGGAACTTGTGAATATTTCATAAAGCAGACTGTGGGAGAGCACACAGCAATTTATCAAATGTACCTCGAATAACTGTTAGGGTTATTCAGCAAATACAAAAGCAATCTGTAGGTATAGTCTTGTGCAAATAAAAAATGTATGGGAAATGCATTCAAAATGGAAATATATCACAGGAAAGCAGTTTTTGTCCGAAATCGGTAGCTTTTGCAACTTCATATATATTTTTTCGTTGCAATGCCTATAAGCATAAGCTTTAATCGTCAAGTTAAAACATTTTTATTTTGAGGTGAGATAGAAATCGGTATGGGGCGTAATTGTCTCCCTGAACACGATTTTATCACGACAATTGGCAGGTATAAAAGATTGTTTTTGTTGTGGAGTTATGAGCCCTAATTACAGATTTTCATTAAACAAAGACATTGTTTTGCTTTATCAACGATAAAATCTGAACTACGACTTTTAAGAAAAACTGCTGCCAGGGTTTTCTAGTGCTAAATATTGTTATTAAATCGGCGTTGACAGAGAAATTTTAGAAAAAGATTTTTCAGTTTTTGACCACAAAATCGCAAAATCGTGAGGTAACATATGCGAAATGGTAATTAATTTACTCACTAAGCACTGAAGATTTATTAATTATCCAAAAATGTAGTAAAGGCAGTAAATAAAGAGTTTTGTGCGAAATGTGACAATATCCTTATATACCATCACAGGTTAGTACTAGAAAAAGCAAATTTAATTTTCGTATCAACTAGTCTCGAAAAGGTTAAAATATATTAAAAAAGGAAATAATGATGAAAACAAGGTTCGTTCGTTGACACAGATCTCCGTCTGCTTAAAAAATCTGTATATAAGATGAAAAAAAAAGACAGAATGGTTTATTTCGATATCACAAACGACCCCCCCCCCTCCCACACACACACACATCTCCACAACTAACCCGACAGATATATGTCAAATGATATACTTGACATTTGCGGAGAAGTCAATTATCTTATTACTCAACTGACGATTGTTATAAAATTGGTTAGTATAAACGGAATAATGACATGTCTATACACCAAAATCCCGTGAATGTTCACTTCAGAAGACCAAGCCATGGGGGTTTCCCGCCAAAATGAATTTTAGGTACCCCCACAGTCATATTTATATCCTACAAAGCTTATTATATTTACGTATTCAGACTCATAACACTATAAAACCTATTTAGATAAATGTTTATCTGAAGCGTATCTAGCGTCGTTAATATCTACTCAGCCTTATCGGGTACCCATCGCCAGCTTATGCGTCTGTATTAGAGGGCCAAGTTGCATAACACCCAGCCATTTTGTTTTGCGAAAACGAGGCAATGCACGGGGCGACAGATGTCGTTACTTAGACCAGTCAATCATTTTAAACTAGAGTATTAATTTCAAAATGGAATAAAACATCAAATACAATTGAAGGCAGAGCTCGAGTTATATAATTAAGAAGTTGGAAAAATATTGGTCTTTACCTCCCCAGACAGCCTCATAATCTGGCCCACGTCTGGCCCAGATCTGGCAACGTCTGGCAATGTCTGGGCCAGATTTTGCCAGACACTTGCCAGATCTGGGCCAAGTCTGGTAAAGTCTGGCATTTATGCCACATTTTGCCAGACACTTGCCAGATCTGGGCCAAGTCTGGCAAAGTCTGGAATTTATGCCACATTTTGCCAGATGCTGCCCAGACTTGGGCCAGATATGGTACTTTCATTTTCAATTTTTATTTTCTATTTATTTATTTTTTATTGACCAGTGAGCCGAATGCATTGAACTGACGTCATTTGATAAATTTTGATTTAATTTATCTCTCTCTCTTTTCGTCAAAGTCCCCTCATAAGTGTGCTATTTGTTTAATTTGACTTGACATTTGAATGAATTCACTGTTCTAAAACTTTTTTGAACTACTCGTTCCGTTGTTGTAAGATTCCGCTTTTTATGCTAAGCCGGTCAAGGACCCGGATGTAGCGTTTCTTAGAGTTATGGATATGAAAAAAGCACAAGCGTATCAAACTGATACAATTCGTTGAGTGATTTGATTCGTGATGCGATTTATTTCAAAGGCATCAACACTGGCGACGAGGATTAACACTAGTGCAAAACTGTGAGCCAACTTTCTTTGAAAAAATGGAGGAAAAATGTGAAATTACGGAATTCGAACCGTACAGAATTCCGGAGACATTAGGGTCACGCTCGACACGATGGTTAGACAGTTTTAACCTCTTCGCTGACGGAAAAGATTGATCTTTTCAAAACCAACGGACGGCATGAATAATGAACAAAGATAGAAAATTAAAAATACATGACAGAGGAGACGCGCGCTTATGTTGTATTCAGCAGGGACAGGTGTACAAGATATTTTCAAGACTCTCCCAAACACAGGTTAGAAACATGAATATACATAAGACAGTTAACGCTTTGAATGAAATTGGAACACCAGAAACTGTGAGTATGATGAAACCGAAGTCATTTGACAAACCAAGCCAGTCTAAACATTACGAGTTTAGACATGAAAAACGAAGTAGAAACTCCCTGACTGAGAAAACATGGAACGTTGGATCACTTTGCAAAAGTCTGCAAAACTGAATCTATTATTCATGTAAATGACAGCTTTGAACGTCTGAGAAACCTTTAAAAGTGAAGGGAACATTTGAATGTGACGTAAAGGCAAGCAAAGGAAGAGACCAGTAGTAGTGAAAGGACATGGGCTTTGATATGAGTTGATTAGTTTTGAGAATTTTCAGTATGGTTTAAGGAATAAAAGTTGGAGTTCATATGCTATTCTGCAAATGTTTGAAAAGACATTTTAAAGACTGAACTATCAATTAACATGTTTTGAAAGGACCGTTTCTCTCCAAGAAAGGAAGGGATGTTGTGTTTTGACTTGACATTTGAATGAACTGTTGTTAACTTGGTAGAGATACTTGTTCCATTGTTGATTCCTTTAATAATTATAAGCTTGTCAAGGAGCCGGATGTATCATTTCTAAGTCTTATGGATTTGAAAAAAGCGCAAGCATTGTTCAATTCATTGAGTGATTTGATTCGTGATGTGATTTAATTCAAAAGCATTGATACTGGGGTTTGTTTTTGTGCACATGTAATTCTCTTTTAATTGTACATCTATATCTGTGCTGGAGTATACATTTTTTTTCAGAATTTACATGTATGTACAGTACTGTAGCCAGCATGCAAGTTGAATTGAAACAGTTACTGCATGGTTATTTATAATTTTGTTATAACTCTCCATCATCTAAAATACAATGTTTTTTCATTCATTATTCAAGATTTATTCATTACAAAACTATATTCATTAGTGATTATTATTATTAATGATATGTTTGAATTAGTTTAAAAATGACAATGTATAATATTATTTAGGTTGAGGTGTGCAAAAATATTTCCCCCTCAGACCCCTCCCCCCCCCCCCCCATGTACATGCATAATTAATTACAATTTTTGTAATTTGTGTTAATTCAGATTCGATGAGCAGCTTTGTGTTGAAAAAAAAAATGTTGTTATAACTGTTTTCTTTACATGTATGTAAGTGACATTTCCTCCTGTTAAGTGTCTGTATATTTGCCTTTATGCAGTGTAGTTTTTTTTTTTTCAAACATACATTGTTTTGTACAAAAAGACAAGGAGTGGCCCTTAATTTGTTACATGTTAGTTGCCAGCAAGGTTATATAATGTGTAATAATTTTGTTTAGGGTTTTAGCACAGAATAAATACTTGAATCTTGAATCTTGTATGTCTTTTTTATAGTAATCTTATTGAATAATTAAAAATAATTAAAAAAAAGAAAAAAAAAAACAATCTGGGCCATATGTGGTCCATGTCCGGCCCTAATCTGGCCCACTTCTGGTCCACATCCGGCATGCCATACCTTTGCCAGATATTGCCAGATCTGGGCCGACATCTGGCCACATGAGCAAATGTGAAATAATTTAAAAAAAAACAATCTGGGCCATATGTGGTCCATGTCTGGCCCTAATCTGGCCCATTTGAATATGATCTGGCCCACATCTGGTCCACATCTGGCATGCCATACCTTTGCCAGATATTGCCAGATCTGGGCCGACATCTGGCCACATGAGCAAATGTGGACTGGGCCAGATGTGGCAATGTCTGGGCCAGATCTGGCCCAAACATTGCCACATCTGGCCCACATGTGGCATGCCATACGTGGGCCATACCTTTTGCCAGACATTGCCAGACGTTGCAAGATCTGGGCCAGACGTGGGCCAAATCACTGAGGCTGTCTGGGTCAAGACCATTCATTTGGGTTGAAAAACATCATTGGGTGACCCTTTAAGCTAAATTATAAAATGTATTATATTATATATTATATGTTTTTAGTTTATTCAGTACCCACAACTAATTACCACAAAACTGGACGGAATCTTCAGATGGACTATTGGTCTAGAACGAACCATATGGATTTCATTAGGATCATGTTAAGTGTCTTTATGTATAAAACTCAAATGTTTTGTGATATGGGCAACTTTTTTTAAATTCTTATATATTTTTTTATAGTCTAGTGAACATTTGTAAGGGAATTGCTCTTCTTTTTGGAAAAGTATGTTCTTTTATTTCTTAATTATTTGATGTTATCTTATCGAATTTTGTGAGCTATTACGAAGTCACGGCTTCCTCCAACTTGCTCAGTTTCAACAAGATCAGGTAATTGTTTTTTTATTATTATTTTGTAGTTGCTTGAAACAATGACCAATAAACACAATGAAAAATCTTATTTAAGGGCCTGGGCTGTGGGCAGGCAATTCAGGGAGTCTCTAGATATGCTGCAAGTGTTTCCGTATTTAAACGGATTTGCCGGCTACAACCGTGCATAGAATAACTACCCATGGACGACTGATTAGTCAAACAAAATCACACCGAATAAAATGTCAACATAGATCCGTTTGGAAAAAAGATTTCATATTTCACAAATTGTAGATAATGATGTTTTGCACAGTGTGAAGTTTACAAGAGCTCTTGTTTATAGAATATTCTCACGTGGTGCATGTTACACCTCAGTGGGAGACTAATGTTCAAAGTTCAATGAAGGAAGGAAGGAGTTTTTTCATGACGACTTTTTCATGACGATCGCTTATGACCTGTTGCAAGTGGGGAAACCAGCCATAAGATTCTCTCGTACCTGGAAGAAAGGGTGAACAGGTTCAGCGTTAATTCGCACCGCCACGCCAACTCTGCGTTGTTCTTGCCTCCGATACCGCGATGTTCTATTAAAGTATGCGGCAGTTTGAATAAGCAAATTTATCCGGGTGGGTAATTATTGTTAAAAAATCACTTGGTTCTCAAAATTAAAAGACTTTTAAAACAGACTATTCTAATTCAATTGTATTTAATTATTGAGAATGCTCGCACCCATGAAATTGTTCTGTATGTTATATATTTTTCGCACACCTAGGCTAGAATTGCGTTTTTTAATAAATTCGTTTAAATCACCGCTAACACATTCGTGTACTTGGAGCAGCTTTCGAGGAGCAATGCCATATTTACAACGCCAAATTTTGGCACCTTTTATTATATAGAGAATGATACATGTTAAAGCTAATATACACACCTCGTCATTCATGGCACTGTTTCATATGAAAGTTGGGCAGAGGATTGCAACTGTTTCAGAGACAGTATAGTACACGGTTACTGACAGGTGGTTAAAACTAGTCTAAGAATTGTATACACGGCTTCACAATTTGGTTTACGTTAAAATGTTAAAATGTGAACTAATTAAATGTCTGGACGGGAATTGTAAAGCTTGATTTGCATAACTTTGATAGTTAATGTACAAATAATCGTGATGCTATTTTATATACTCTGAGTGTGTCATTATTGTTACACGTACGCCTTATCTGTGATAAAACACATCGCAATGTAATCAGTCGCTGGCTCCGTTTTTAATAAGCATTTTTACTGAGCATTGGAAAACATGAACATTCGATGGCAGAAATGGTATCTTACGATGGTACACGATGGGTTGAAGATATGAGACCCAATTACAGAAGTTGCTTTCACGTCAAAGATATACAGTATGTAGGGTGTTATTCCTCTGCTAAGTCCACTTTACCCATACCGTGACTGCAACGGCGCAGGCGGCTGAGAAGCACTGTGTCTGAAGGACGACATTGTGGTGAAAATGAAGTGGAGTATTTTCGACAATTTGACATTTTTTCATAAACTGTTATAAACAGAAAGCGTGAGCATGTTTATTACAAAGAAAAACATTTCAACAGTGAGACACATTATCAAATGGAAACAAAGACACATATTTTGGTAAACTTTATAAAAAATGTCATTTTTTTGCAGTACCGTCCCAGCAAGCATAGTCGCGTTGGATCAACGTTGAAAACAGGTTGATGCGTTGAATTGCCGTTGATCTACCTAAATTCAACGTAAAATCAACGTTGATCCAGCCAAGTCAAAACACTGTCATTATGTGACGTTGACTCAACGTTGTATTTTGGTCATTGACACAACCTTGCAGTTATTGATTGTAATTTAAAATATTAATCATTGAAAACGTGATACTTTGTTTATCAATACTGTAGCTAAATTTATCACAATAACAATAGGGTTTAAAAGTAAAAGTGACAGTTGTTTTGTGTCTTTAGTGAACTACTGAATTTTCCTAACTTGTTACTCAGAAATACATTCCAATAAACTGAATTCCTTGCAAGGTCAGCTAACACTAGGATGAATACTTTGCTGTAAATGTGATGGGATGAACGTAATAAAGTTAACAGTTCTCGGTACCCTGTTATAGATAGACAGATTGAGGTGACTGTGACTTTGTTAAATTTTAAATTAAATGGAGAGAAAAGACTAATTTGTTCGATTCCTTGTCTTTCTATATATATATATATATATATATATATATATATATATATATATATATATATATATATATAAAGATTAACATATAACAGAAATTGGATGGCTATTGTTTCTATTGAGGTAAATTGTTTCAAGGTTACAATATAAATGCTAATTTTTTCGTTGTTGTTAAAATGAAATCGCGAATGTAAAAATACTCTCATTAACGCACCTGTAAAACTTGAAAAATCCTTCCACTTTCTTAAAATGTATATCCCGTTTATGTTGTCTTGCCTTTTTTTTAACTGTTTGTCTATGTGGTCCTTCCATGTAAATAAGCTGTTGAATTCGACACCCAGCATTCTAAAATCAGTTACTTGCTTTAATGCAGTGCCACTGATGTGAATGGGCTCTTTTACATTTCTATTGTTTTTGAAGTCAACAAACATTCCCGTAGTCTTTTCTACATGCAGATCGTTATCTTTACACCATTGCACAACTGAGTTAACGTTGTTTTTATACCACATCTTGTCATTATCGCTAGATAAACCAATTAAAGTGGTGCCATCAACAAACTTCACAATGCAATTGCTTCCATGGGACGAAACACATTCAAACGTGGACAAGCTGTACAAACATGGTGACAGTACACAACCCTGCGGCGTACTACAGTATCAGAAATCAGTGTACCCACTTTCAGAGCCTGGATTCCGTTAAAAATATGAGATCTAATTAAGAATGATGTGATTTTTTCTTCGGTCAACTAATTATAATAACTAATTAAAAAACTAATGAGTTCTAATTGCATGAAATTGCATAACATATAAAAACTTTTAGTAATCAACACAAGTGCAGGTCAGACCTTTCTCAATAATGTATAATGGGGACACTAGACCCCAGCGGGCAAATTATGTTGTTTTAACGTTGAAACAACGTTGAACCATAACGTTGAGAAGACATTGGATAAACTTTGGGTTTGAAAGTTGTGTCACCCTTAGATAACAACGTTGTATCAACGTCAGAAAACAATGTTATATCAACCCAACCCAGCGGGAAATTATGTTGTTTCAACGTTGACAAGACGTTGGATTAACATTGGATTTGAAAATTAGATCAACGTCAGAAAACAATGTATCAACCCCAGTTGTTGGACAATATACTTGCATGAAAAGACATTAAAATGACCTGAAATGTTTTTATTTTTTGGAACAAAACAAAGGTACGAATTTTACACTGTAAAAACATCCAAGTGCCTGCTTTGTCTGATTTTTTCAACGCATTTAGCTCTTTAGCATGTTTTGCACCTAAGCATGTTACACCCTTTTTGCCTGGATGTGTGTAGCAGTAGGACATGTTTCATGGCTAAATATATGTAGGGTATAAATGTATGGCATTTAAGTTAAAATTTTCAAGGTTTATATATATATATATATATATATATATATATATATATATATATATATATATATATATATATATATTTTTTTTTTTTTTTTTTTTCTCCCAAAAAACTCCCAAAACTGAGTGTTGCGTTTATTTTTTTCTTGAGTATATAAATCCGCCCCTGATAAAGGCAAAATACACATGTTACTCAAAGGAAAGCCCGATGAATTTACTTTAAATACATACAATCAACAGAACATTTCCAATATAATTTTTCAAAACAACACCAGAAATCAAATTGAATAAAATCAACCAGACGGTAAACACCCATGAAGCTTTGTCAATTTCACCATTGTTTATTTCAAACAGCGTACTTTTCGGGCATGCGCAGTAGTTTAAATCCTGTGCTGCCGTCTATCCAAACAGGGGCGTGGTTTCCACAGTGACGAGTAGGCACTCACTGTATACAGATAAGCAGACCCAGTAAATTTAATAGGAATGTCTTGAGCCAGTTTTACATGGAAATGTCCTCATATGTCTGCATATGTTTTATATCAATATTCGCCACAGTAGGCAAGAAAACATGTATAAGTTGGTGGTAGATAATACAGGAAAAATCCCCCGCAGTTGCGCACTCGAACCTTCATAGACCACTCGCAGCAATCACCAGACCAGCTTGCGCATGCTTGACGGTCGACACCGCCATCTTCTGGTGAGGGGTCAGTGCCGTTTATCCACACTGGGGCGTGGGTTCCACATTGAAATGCACGCAAGCACTACATAAAGATAAAGCAGAGAGGATAATAAACGAAGTTCGACTTGGTTGATGAGTAATTCCATCTTTTAATTGTCTATTTCAGAATTTTGTAGGTACATATAGTTATTTTTTGTCATCAAATTGCCAAATTGAATTTTGTGAATCAAAACAGCGGAAAATCCCATTGTGGGTCCTGGGCTGTGGATAGACAAGAGAGGGGGTGGTCTCGAATTACTCTAATGCGTCTCTTAATAAACAATACTGTTGACAGCCAAACCTCATATGCGTTTAGGAATTAAAGTTTGCCGGTTGTATTTTAAGCCTGGCAATGCATTATCATGCATCCGGTAATAAACTAAATTTTACTGAAATCTATTGAATAATACTTGTAGTCCGCATATTCCTTCTTATGAGCAATTTTATTGTTACACCACCCCCCCCCCCCCCCCCCCCCCATCACACACACACACACTCACACAACCTGCTGATATTCTTACCCTGTTTGGCATTTTGGTCGCAGCTGCCCCCGAGAACCGATACCACTGAGTAACCCATCCGTCCCTTTCACAGTGGGCCGGATCATCTACAGCTAAAGGGAAGTTCACGTTTCTCCACCACTGGTCCAACACCGCGTACGAAGAACATGCTACAAAATGAGCATTAAAGCATTAATTGATTGAAACCTTTAGACACGCAAAAAGACGAATATAATTACTTTGTAATGTATTTGGCAATTGATTTGAATTATTGTTTCTTATATGGTATCTTATTTGAAATGGCTCCATAATTTAAAGACAATAATAAAACACTATATAGATATTTATAAATCTGTAAATGACAAAAAAAAAAAAAAAAAAAAACAGAAAGACAACCGTTTACATCTACATAAAGTGAATGGATCAGAGTTGAAAGAAATCTTTATTAAACCCCTCACACTTGTTAAAAATACCAAATTGCAATTGGCGTATATTTCAAAGTTGGTTTTTATCCAATAGAAATTGATTGTTCTAGATTAGACTAGCAACGTTTTCCTAGTTCTGCATAAATATTGGCCAGGTTTCACAAGGCTGTCTTAATTAATTAATCAATTAATTAATTAATTAATTATATTAAATATTAAATTATTACATTAATTAATTAAACTTCCAAATATAAACAAATAGATTAGCAGAACATGAAGAAAGAAAGAAAAAAGAAATGAACAATGACACGTCTCCGTCGACAAAATCCTGTCAAGGCAACTGAAACCGAGGCCAGTTCCTGACGCTGGTTGGAGAAAAGGTGGATAAAAAAAAACAGAAGGCTTGCTCCTGACAGCTTAAAAACAGACATTTCCTAAAAGGAACGTCGAGGTCAAGGTCGTGTATGCAAATGAGGCATAAAGGTACACAAGGTGTAGAGACATAGAGGCAGGTTAAAAAATTAATGAATTTACTTGGCGAATGATAAAGCCTCGGTCACAACCGGCCTAACGGGCTCTTACGGGCTATTTGCGTCCAAATTTTGAGCAGAATCTCACGTCCCACGCAAGTACTTCTTACGTAATTGCGAGTTCGCAGACAGCCCGTAAGGACGAACTGAGGATGTTGGACGTGTCCAAAAGATTCTACGAATAGCCTGCTAACAGCGAGGCCGCAAGCGTAACTTGCTCCCCTCGCACGGAGTTCCGCGTTGTGGAAGAAGCACGTCGCAAGCAATGAAGGACCAGGTGCCCTTTGTGTGTTGAGTAAGGCGCACGCCCTCAGAACTAACGAACAAAGTCGAGTCACACGTGCGCCACTGCCACTCCTGGTGTATGCAGCATGGTGTCTTTACAATGAACGTCGACTGTGTAACGTGTACAATTTTTCAAGATTTTTAATTTTTTGTTCAATTTAGTACGCCGTCAGTACGACACCACAAACGTGTGAGGCGAGTGTGAAGCAAAACTGACGCAAAGGGCACTACTTTCGCCGTGCGTTGCATTCTCTTCGTAATTGGTGAGTGTTCATGTGCCACGTTCATAGGAAGCAAGACAAACTCAGGATATGAGTACAATTTCCACGGTCATCGCTCCTTGCAATTAGCGTCCCTGCTTGAAAGGACATCTCATGTGGCCTTTGCGACTCACAAGGCAGACTTTTCTCTACCTCTACGAACTCCACGGCCTCCGCAACACCCAAAAATCGCAAGGGACGTACGATCCTGAAATTCGTGCGTCCGTTTGTGACCGAGGCTTTAAAAACTAACACAAAGTGGGTGTTAGAAAAAACATGACAAAATTGTTCACTTTGCTCTCTGGGAATGAGGAATACCAGCCCGCTTGGCGCCAGGTGTCGCTAGTGTGAATTCAGTCCTTCCACAGTCGCCATGTTGGATATTGTATACGTTGGACTGTGGTACTGGCCTTAATAAACATGCCTCAGTATTGTTGTGTACCTGAATGTCAAAGTCGGCAAGGTGGGCATAATTTTCTTGAGGATTCAGGGCTTCGTTTGAAGTGAAGGGTTGCCCATGTCAACACACCTTCCATGTTAAAGGGACAGTTACAACTTGACCCAGGCACAGTAATTAGGCCCCTAAAGATAGACGAGTTGCCTCAAAAAGAATACACGTAAAAAGGTTAATTGATCTTGGCAAAACTTATAAAGTTTTGGAAAGAGAGCTCCATAGCAAGAAAGTGCCCCTAGGAAGTATGATTTATCAAAGTGCGTTTTCTTATGTCCGTAATTTCAGAAGAGTTGTCAGTAAATGTATAGAAGTGTTGGTAGCCTACTACCCGCATAAGGTTGTGTTATTAAGTAATATCCTTTTTTATTGATGTATTTAGCATGACCGGTAATGTTAATTAAATAATTATTTTTATTTAAAACCATTATTCAGTACCTCGTAAGAATCATAAAACTAGGTATAGTTAGATAATTTATTTGTTCATGTATAGATGCAATTTCTCAGCCAATGGAATAATGCATGTTTGGAAATCTTTTTGTAACAGTTTAAGAAATAAAATTTAAAGAAAGAAAACATTTTATAAATGAACAGTTTTTGTTCTTTTTTTTTACAAAATAGCACTTCTGGATTGTTTTACTTGAGTAGAAACACCATATTATTTCATTGCTCTGAAAATTCATTAAAAAGCAGCAAAACCAAATATTTTATTTAAAATAATTATTCAGTCCATAGTAAAAACCATGAAACCATGTAATACTTGGATAATTTATTTGTGCTATAACTTTCCTGAATATATAGCTGCAATTTCTCAGCCAATGGATTACTGTAGGTATGGAAAACTTTTTGTAACAGTTTAAGAAATAAAAATTAAAGAAAGCAAACATTTTACAAATTAACAGTTTTGTTCCTTTTCACAAAATAGTACTTATGAATTATTTTACTTGAATAGAACCACCACATTATGTCATCACTTTGAAAATTCTTTAAAAAGCAGAAAAACCAAATTATTTGCTGTAAATACAACTAGCAATTTATTTCATCCCACTAAAAATACTTTACAAAATAGCATCATAGGTTTTTTTTTTTCATTACAGTTAAATATTATTAAAAACAGCATAAACACATAAGTACTTTTTGAAAAGAATATAGTACCACCAAATTATTTCATTTTAGTTAAAACATTTTTTAAAATTGCACTTCAAAATTATGATTGCAGCTAAAACCATCTCATACAGGGGTACTTTCTATTAACTAGTTGACACATACTTCCTATAGTGTTTTTCATTTAAAAAAGTTATCCTGAACAAAATACATGTAGAAAAATATCCAGCGTCAGAATGAATCAACCCCACAAACAGATCTTTGAATGTAAACACAACAAAATAGCAGAATGGGCGATTTGTAATGAACATCTGGCCTTCTAACTTAGTATAGTATTCGCAGGTTTTCTTTAGGCCCAGATTCGTGCACGAGATACACATTCCAAAAAGGGAAAATTGGGTCCGGGTCCAACTGTCATGTGTCTGCAATGGTTTTGGACACAACAATGATTCATACAGTTTGTTTATATACTTCTTCTCTGTAGCTGCAATTATCTCTCCAAACCTGGAAGCAGTGATCTGCCATTGTCTCTCCTTGTGTCAGATTGTGCTCTTTCCTTGTTATAACTTGCTATGCTCAGTGTCCTTTGCTGTTTGTTCCTCAACCTGAAATATTCATATCCCATTAAAGCATGGTAGATGGTTACAGCATAAAAATAGTTAACATACAATATTATATTTCTATGAAGTCAGACATCACCTAGTTTGATAATTCTTTCTCATATTTGGGCCTGATTCTTAATATTAGACATCTGTTTTCACTTACATCATTCCCTCTATCCATGCATTATTGTTTTCATGGCACTTGGCAATAGTTGTTGTCCATCACAGCCGCCTGTGAGTCAGCTTTAGGGTAGGCATAACTGGTGGCTACATCAATCTTTGCCGCTGATGTGAAGTGACGGGTAAGATTCCTGAAGTAATCATTTTATCCTGCTCTTGAAGCTGGCTGTCCTGGGGTCCTGAAATCGACAGTTTCAGGCTTTGCCCCCAATATATGGACCTTCTTTGGGTAACCTTATAAAGAAAATAAATAAGTACATTCACTAAGTATACACAATCTTCGTCTTTCGTGCTACTAAAACAAAATATGAGCGTAGGCCTACTCGTACCTACAGTAGTCTACATGTACATAACATGTCAGATTTGACACACACACCTCGACTAATGTTCGATTTTTTTCAAGGAAAATAGTTAGCATTCGTGTTTTTCAAGCACTAAATGAAAAGAAAACACATACCTTTCAGTCAATTCACATTTTCATCCAGATGTTATGGCACCACATTCAAGTAAATTGCGTTTGAGTTGGTTCACTGTCAGCGACGCATGCACACGCTCCATGTTAAACTCTGGTGTAAAGCCGTGAGCGAGATTCTGCGAGATTTGAGAAGGACTGCTTTCACCCCCACGCCATCTAGCGGCAGACCCTTAAAGCGGGTATTCCCCATTACATCGTGTATGCTTATTCTATGATTTCAAGTATTACAAGAGGTGGTACATTACAGGGTTGAGCCAGATTGTGGAAAATGTTGCTGAGGAGACACTGTTGGAAGTTGACATATTTTTTGACTGAGTGATAAAAATCAGACGAAATGACATGGTTGTTGCTGACAAGAAGAAATATGAGACAAATGTAATGTTACTGGTCATTTTAGACTAAAAGAGAAAGAAATGGATAATTCGATGGTATACAGAACACAAGAGCAATTGGTGAAATTGACGCTGCCTATAGGTTAAATAATTGGCTGGCATTACTTCTTGCTGACCATAAGATGATAGATAATGTCAAATATTGTTGTATGGTTGTAACCAATTGTGTTAAATTATGTTAGAGGTGACTATGCAGTGGGTCCCTCTAGTGGTAAACAAGGAGTGAAGTGAGTAGTTTTTCCATGTTGGAGGGAGTGTGGACTCCATGCGGTGTGATGTTGTGACATGTTTGTTGGTCACACGTGGTTTGAATGTAATGTAAAACTGTAAAATAAAAAAAAATTGAACCAGAGCAAGTTTTTATTTACTTTTAACTTCAAGAGATAACATTAAACAAACGACTTTACTTGGATCGGCGGCCATTTTGCGAAAGCTGCTGTCCATCTAAATTCAGTGTTACTGTCAAATACCAGTGTAATTACCAGTAGAATCTGTGTTGGACATGTAGCCAACAGCAACAACAACAACGACAACAACGTTAACAACAAAAACAACAGAATATAATAAGAAGAAAAAGAAAAACACTCAGAAATGGAAAGCGTTTACCATGAAATTAAAGATGATTTACATAATGTGGGGTTTGAAAACTTTATTCGAGAAAGACGCCTATGTATACTGGTTAAAACTTACGTGAGAGCTTCATGGTTGTTATGTTAGGCTTCACGTCAGTTGTGATGGGCATCTCGTCAGTTGTGATGGGCATCACGTCAGTTGTGATGGACATCTCGTCAGTTGTGATGGGCATCACGTCAGTTGTGATGGACATCTCGTCAGTTGTGATGGGCATCACGTCATTTGTGATGGGCATCTCGTCAGTTGTGCTGGGCATCACGTCAGTTGTGCTGGGCATCACGTCAGTTGTGATGGGCATCACGTCAATTGTTTTTGCTATCGTAGTGGTTGTTGTTGGCGCCGTGGTGACGGTTGATGGCGTAGTAGTCGGACGTGTTACTGCTATATAATTTGACTCAGTGCGGTCCTTAAATGCAAAAAAAAAAAAAAAACAAAAAAACAAAAAAAAAAAACACATTTTATCGCACAGTTCGGGACCGTCAAGCCTAAACTCTAAGAAGCTCTTTCCCCTGATACAAATCTGGGGTAACCAACATTTTTTTATCCCACTCATGCCAAAATACCGCAAAATATTGCTAAATTCTTGGATGTGTGGTAAATGAGATATAGTTGTATTTTATTATCTATGAATTGTAAAATACAGTATATCTGAGGATGATACTTTTAAAGGTGTTTAATGTTTAAAGAAAATGCATGTAGATTGATTTAGAAAAATTTACTAAAGAAACGTTAAATTAATTAGGCGAGATGCCATTTATTAGTGTGTTATTTAAATTAACTAGGTTATTGTACAGATTATTGAAAAAAAGTCTGCCCATTAGATGAATAAATATAATATAAATAATAATAATAATAATAAATAAATGCATGGATGTTGTCTGGACCAGGTCCTAATTTGGATGTGGCCTGGGCAACTAGGAAGTAGACTAGATTAGGACTGGGCATGTGGCATAGGTCTCTACATCAAACAAAAATAAAACAAGGCTAAAACCCCCTTTACACTGCATGGGTCCTTTCTGCACCCTCGTAATACGCTCCCGTTTCAGAGTAAAAAAAAAATACTTCACGTGCCGAAAACTGGCCAACTCATTGAGAATTGTTTCTTTAAAGAATACAGTGCTTATGCCTCCTTTCTACGATCACAGCGGTAATTAACTTGCATTTTTTATTTGAGTTTTTATTTTTTCATTAACCTCCCGTGTCGTTTAATATCACTTTTATTTAGTAAAAATGACATTCTAAGTATTTTCTTCATTTTATACTTCCAAAATATTATTAGGAAAAAAATATTAAATTTTAATAGTTAAATAATCACTTAAATAACTTGATTTCCTGTCCATGGGGAATAAAAAAGTTAAAACTATAACATTTCATTTTCATCTAAGATCTTAAAAAGACTTGTTTTATACGGAAAACCTTTCTTTTTATTTACATATACATGCACGCCCGTCCTCCCATGTATGAGACGCCGATTATTTGACTATTTATATAGCACTATTTGTATTTGAAATAAAGTTGATGATTTGAAATAATTTTGATGATTTGCAATAAAAAAGTTAGATGCTAGAATTAAATGGACCTTTGACTTACCCAGCATGCCAAACCAAACAAAATTAAATCAACAATTATTTTTTCTGTCTATATCATTTCGTTTGTGGTATCGCTATCCCTTCTTTGCAACTTAGACGTGTATTTTTAACGATTTGTATCAATTATCTCTCTCACACTCTCTTTCAAACTATAGTGTAATGAAAATAATAGAAAAGACACATATTTTCTTACCGATGTGTAGTAGACGCAGTTTTCTCCCACTGTTGCTGAGCTTTTATCAAGAATCTGGGACGACATCTCACATGTCCCTGTTATCTTGTCAAACGCAACAGAGACGCAGGCGGGGAGATTAATGCAATCTTTAACGCAGCACAATATGCAACCTGCCTCAATGTCGGCAAAGTGCACAGAAGGCTCGTGATCATAAGTATCCTGATTTCGTGGACATATTTTCTTAGGTTGTCTTGTGAAGGTTACACATATGTCGCACTGCTTTACGTGGTTGGATTGTCCTATAATTGTAAACAACACGAAGAGGTGTCCGAGTTTTGTCATTAACACCATGGTCTTCTTTGGGTAAGTTCTTCACCGATTGTGCATAGGTAGCACTTTCTGTGGGCTTCTTTTACACGGTGCTATCACTTTCAAATAAAGAAAATCAGCGTTTTAATAATCGGCTACATAATTTTGTTATTTTTGAATAATATTGACTCTGGTTGCTTTAACATCGACGCCTGATATCACAGCTGGTAAAACACAGTCGCCGCTTTAAAACGTCCACTTATACCGTTACTCATACGCGGTATGAAAGAGCGTCTGTATCTATCTAGCCAGCGCTCGTTAAGCGAAGCTTTGCATCCTCGCTGCTCCCTTAGGTATTGTCCCCATAATTGTCCGCATGGCAGAACCTGTTTGTTGAACCCACACGAAGCGGCAATTTTTTTTCATTCACGTCCACTTTTGTAGAGCAGATCAATGAAAAGTCTCATTTTCTGAGGCCTTTTTATGACTGATGACACTTGGTTGAAATCTATCATTACGTATTTAGTTATTGATTTTGCCTTTTTTTAAAAAATCACACAAAAGGCGATACACCGTATAATCTCAATGATTGCATTTTTATTCCTTATTGCCGATCCATGTTTTTTATTAATTTTTCTGTTTGTTTGTTTGTTTTGTTGTCTTTAGCGAAAAAGGAGCATTTTCAAGATGCTGTTTGATGACGTTTTTGGTGTGTTATTACTTATCTAAATAACATTATTAGCTTTTCTGATTATTCAATTCGAGTAAACAAAGTGATATTTTGTAAAAAAAAAAAAAATGCTATAATCATAAAATGTTTATCTACAGATGGGTTTTCAAACATTTTAATAGTCCAGTGTGTCTGCCATTGCAGACAGAGAAACGGCAATAATGTTATACTGATTAAAACGGAGCTTTAAGTTACAAGTTACGTCAACCCCTTAATATACATGTAACTGTGCGTGGAAGAGTGAACGTGTGCAACTACTCTATTGCTGATTATTTGCTAATCAAACGGACACTACCATTGGCTATAGAACGGAACTGTGAACAGCTTAGGCATAAAGAGGCAGACCAGTTGAACTGTCCCGCTCAGTGCTACCGCCATGCACATGGTGAAGACCCAGATGTAGTCTTCACCATGTGGGCGTGGCTACATACACGGGGACGAATGCCAGCCATAGGACAAGGGCGGTGTAGTTGGTAAAGGCGATGTGGCATATTTCATAGCCAAGTGTATGGAAAACTTTAAAGTAAAGGAGGCAACATGCATAGAACATTGTACACATGTGAACGTTTACCAATATTCTTAAGTCAAATGACGGCTATCTTGGAATTTCTGAAATTCCCAAGCGTATGCACACTTGTTGTCCACTAGATTTTAAGTTAAGCAACAGGGAGTTTACGATGACCATTCACATAGTGAAAACCCCTACCGACACATATCTGACCTCTGACTTAATTATCTTTCACTTGACACTAATAAACCTTGGTCACCCTATCGGTATCCACAGGTCAGAATTCAACAACAACAAAAAAAAAAAAAAAAAATTAAAAATAATGCTAATAATAAAATGATAATTATAACGTAAAATGTTTTCACAAAATCAGGTTGTAATTTGCTTACGCCGATTGGTAATCTATGATAGAGCACCAAAAACGATAAAATTCCCCGTGAAAGGTAATGAATAAAAAGTACAAACAAGCGTGAAAGTGAGATAAATTGCAATTCGCTGTGATCAATCACAATAAATGGAATAGTAAATTTAACATGAGCTTTCTTGACTGTTTTATGTTACCTTTTGATGAGTTTTGACAAAAAAAAAATGGCACACTACACATATCTTGTGTGTTCAACTGTCATTCTTAATGTGCGATATGGTTCGTTTCCGCAAATGGCGTCTGATTTCTTGCGAAGCAAGTGAAGCTCTTTTTTCCACTTTGTGAGGACCTCATTTTTTCTTTTTTTTTTTTTTTTTTTTTTTTGTAAGCTGTTTTGTTTGATTTGAATTAATGGTTTTTATTCCTGAACTGTGATCCCCCCCCCCCCCAATATGGACCTTCCTTTACGGCATTTCCTTGCCGTACTGGACTTAGGTAGGCGATCACACAGTGCTAACTAAAGATAACCATTCGCTACATATTACTGCGGTATTATGGTCAAGAATATGCGGACACCGATAACTGCTGAATTGATGATACAGGTACTTCATTAGTTGACAAAATTTTCATCCATCTACTCTGATTTTTTAAAAATTATTATTTTTTCAATGTTAAAGGCCTTATATGGATTTTAGAAAGACAAGTTTTGAATGTATGTGATGTTTCCTTCCGTCTAAGACAACACTTTATTGATTTTAATTATTTTAGGGATGCAAGCATAATTGTTGTTTTTGAGAATGAATGTGAAATAATACGCGTTATACAGCTCAATGAAAATACCCAGTGCATTTAAAACAACTGCTTGTGAAAAACGACTTTCTAGAAGGTGCCATGTAAGAAACTGGGGTAAACAGTGATCCCAGCAGGCATAATGACGTTGGATCAATGTTGAAAACAGGTTGGGGCGTTGAATTGCCGTTGATCTACCTAAATTCAACGTAAAATCAACGTTGATCCAACCACGTCAAAACACCATCATAATGTGACGTTGACTCAACGTTGTATTTTAGTCATCGACTCAACATTGTTGTTTGGTCGTCGTGATGCAAGACATGGCTTGAAATTTAAAATATTAGTTATGGAAAACATGATACTTTGTTAATCAATACTGTAACTTTATCAAAACATTAAAAATGGTGTTTTACAGTAAAAGTGACGTTGTTTTGTGTCTATAGTGAACAAGTGAATTTTCTGAACTTGGTTATTCAGATATACATTCCAATTAACTTCCTTGCAAGGTCAGCTAACACTGGGATGAATAAGTCGCTGTAAATGTGATGGATGAAGTAAAAAATGTTCACGGTACCATGTTATAGATAGGCAGGTTGAGGTGACCGTGACGTTCTTATATATATATATATATATATATATATATATATATATATATATATATATATATATTGCAGGTGCTTGGATGTTATTACAGTGTACGTTATAATTTTATATCTGTGTTTGGTACCAAAATTGAAAAAAAAAACATTTCAGGTCATATATATATGTATTTTCATGCAAAAATGTTGTCTAACGACATATATAATCCCAGTGGGCACTCAACGTTGATTCAACATTGAGGATAGGTTGAGATGATGTTGATCCATCAATATTGATAGATCAACAAGATCTCGACATTGAATCAACCTTTTCTTGTCAACCAATTGTCAATGTTGATAGATCAACAGGGTCTCAACATTGATTTTACCTTTCTTTGTCAATCAGTTTTCAATGTTGATAGATCAACAGGATTTCAACATTGAATCAACCTGTGTTTGTAAACTCTTTGTCAATGTTGACATATCAACTGGATCTCAACATTGGGTCAACCTTAACTTTATAACCTTAATCATTACCTTGATAACAGTTTTAAATAATTATCTCACTAGAGAGGTATGCATAGGGGTAATTGCCCCTCATAAAACGCTTGTTTTACCCCTTTTTCATTCAAATTAATTTTGTGAAAAAAGCGGTCGTCAGGTTTTTTAAACTTTCCACATTTGATGTTCAGGTTATCTTTAAGAAAAAGAAAAAAACATAGGGTCACCAGCCTTGCTTTATGGCAAATTGACAAAATTTTACTTTATTTCAACATTGATTCAACATTGAGGTATCAATGTTGACTCAACATTGATTCAACCTTGATGGTTCAACGTTGAGTCAACTTTCATAGTCAATGTCATATCAACATAGTTTCAATGTTGACTGTCAACGTTGATTCAACATTGAAACCTCAAGTTTGATTCAACTTAAATAGTCAACGTCATATCAACATAGTTTCAACGTTGACTGTCAACGTTGATTCAACATTAATACCTCAAGGTTGATTCAACCTTGATGGTTCAACGTTGATTCAACTTTCATAGTCAACGTCATATCAACATAGTTTCAACTTTGACCATCAACGTTGATTCAACATTGATTCAATGTTAATTTGCCCGCTGGGATGTTGTTATCTGACGCTGATACAACGTTGTTATCTGACGTTGATCCAACGTACAAATCCAAAGTTTATCAAACGTCTTATCAACGTTATGGTTCAACGTCGTTTCAACATTAAAACAACAAAATTTGCCCGCTGGGATGATTCCTTGTCATCATCATCTTGAACCAGGTATCAAAAAGTGTGTTTATATGACGCATCAGACAGCTACGCCATAGCAAACGTACGTTAACTTGGAGAGCTTAATTACGTTTTTTCCTTTTGGGGCTTTCGCTTATTTGTTCAATGACTCATGAATGCTTGGAGGCGTGAAGAAATACCCAATATCATTCTCATTTCAAAATGTATTTCCTTAATTTATCAAATGCGACTGAGCGGGTGTGCGACCATGTGAACAGTCCAAAACAGGTGAAAACTTTTATGTTCGTCTCATGTGTTAAGGGGAGCTGGTGAATTTTTCATTGGGCAAACTATGGGAGATCACGTAGCAATTTATCAAATGTACGTTTGATAACTCCAGGGGTTATTCAGCAAAACGGAAAGGTTTTGGAAAAGGAGACACTGGCTCAAACGGTCGATATCGTAGTTACACAAGCACGGCGTAGGTATTATCTTGTGCAAATAAAAAAATGTATGGGAGATGAATTCAAAATGGAAATATATCACAGGAAAGTAGTTTTTGTCCGAAATCGGTAGCATTTCCGAATTCAGTCATTCATTTTCTATCTTTTACACGATCTATCTTTCGAAGGGTTCTGTGAAATTTTGTCCTAGGGAGCATTCACATTCAGAAATAGCACCAGCTAGATCCTAGACCAGCTAATTAAGCGGAGCGCTCACGAGGTTAATTACCCCCTATCTGCTCGCGATATAGGGGACTTGTCAGACAATTAATCTGATTATATTTACTGCACCTTTAGCAAGAACTCTTGCAGAGTTGGATCGATCCAGCTGGTGCGAAGGCCGAATCTGAATGCTTCCTTAGAAACCATGACATCACTGGGGGTACACTTAAACCATTTTCATGATCTGTGACCATAATTCTGAATCGCTCCTTACGTTGCCGAACTGCGTCAAAATCTTGGGTCAAAATCAGGGCTAGGCTCACCTGTACAAATAAAGAGGAAGCGGACTCTGTTATGGGGGACTCTCTTGCACCGTCCAGTGAAAAGGGATTTTAAGTTTACTCTCGACGGCGTCCTTTCTGTGTCTCTAGAAACGCACTCTCACAATCAGCAGCTTTCCTGTATTCTACTCTACGTCAAGTGGTGGTGATGGGGGGGGGGGGGATATTCAGCAGTCAGCGAGAGTCCCGAGTTGGGTCGACCCCGCGAAGACCCATGGTGTTTATGGGTAATATATTATAGAAGAGTGACATAGATATAGACATCAAACGTTTCCAACAAACTATCTTTGTTTTAATGGAAATAGCAAAATCCTTGGTATTATTGAATTCAAAAAGAACTATTTTGTTAGTGCCTTTCCCATTAAAATATCAGTTAACGTAGATCTACCCGATTCCGATTGCTGAATGAATTCACATTTGCAGATTAACACGCCTACTATTGTTTCCAACGTATTCGTATAATCATTCGTACAATAAGTCTGTAATCTATTCACTGCCAGAAATATAATAACAAAGTAATCATGCACTAATAATGCACTGAAATCTCGTGAGGGATGGCTTGAAAGCTATCTAGATTATCAATCTGTTTTTTCTAAATGTTTTAAAATGATCTGCATAAAAAAAGCGCGTTTCCAGGCGGAGCTTGCCGTCTGGCCAGACGGGGTCAAAGTCCACAACAGGGAAATCCCATGATTCATCAGTCTCGTGAGCCCGGGAAAATAAAGGTAATGACGGACAGAAAGGTCAGACGTCGCCGAGTGGCTAGAGAATATACACTAGCACTGGGGAATTTGCTGGAATTAGTCATTTTATTGTCTGCGTTTATTTTAGACCAAGATGACTTTCATCGAGGGTGAGGGGAAGTGAAATTTTCCCCAGTAAAATCTAACCTATCTGGGCTTTATCCCCCCCCCCCCAACACACACACACACACACATCATTAAAACATCATTTGTATCATCTGATTCATTACTTCTGTCTAATATACACTAATTTAATTTTCTATTTTGTCTTAAATATTTTATTTTTGTTTGAAAATAATTCTGAGAAACTTGTAGCTTTGTCAAATTATGTTTATACAGGTAGCAATCAATTGATTTCTCTATTTCGTTTAAACTTCTGAAACTTTTGTCTTTAATGTCACGGGGAGCATTTGACAATGCCAAACGTTTTACAGAATTAACACTTTGAATGTTGTGTGCAGTGGCAGATTTGGGGGGGGGGGCGGGGTTGTCACGGGGTTCCACCGCCCCCTTCGATTTCTGAAAAAAAATCATCAATGGTCCCCTCTTGAAATTGAAACTGCTTGAAATTTTGTCTAGGTGAATCATACTTCTAAAACGGCCCAACTGGCACGGTGACCCCTTTGAAATAACAAAAAAAAAAGTTGGGCACTTCAGCGGCCCCCGATCCCCACTCAAAAGGGGAGGAGGGTCGGCTTCGAACCTCCCCCCCCCCCTCTTCAAATAATCCTGGATCCGCCTCTGGTGTGAACGGTTTTGAATGCAGGTAATTGTGTTTAATTATTTACTAAAATACAAATGATTTAATCACATTCACATTGTTACTATGCAAACCTGGAGTTAAATCAAAATCTACCATCAACTACTAGAAAAACGCTCAGATTTTCATGATTTCTGTACGCTCATCCCCAAGTTTAAGGATATTGTAACCCCTTATTATCACCCAGAGCCAAAAAGGAGTTCAATAGCGCATCTATAGTGGTGCTTATTTACAATAATAGAAAAATCCTCGGAAGTATGAAATATTGATGTTTATATTTTTCGTTGCAATACATAGGCATATGGTTTCATCGTCAAGTTAAAACCTTTCTATTTTTAGGTGAGATAGCAATCCGTATGGGGCGTAGGTTCCTCCAAGAATATGACTTTATCGCGAAAAATGGCAGATATGACCAATCCCTTGCCGTCATTTTGGCAAAAATGTTTTTTGTCGTGGAGTCATGACCCCCAATTATATATTTTCATAAAACAAAGAAATTATTTTGTTTTATCAACGATAAAATCTGAATTACGACTTTTAAGAAAAATTGCCGGCAGGGTTTTGCAGTACTAAATATTGTCATTACATCAGCGTTGAAACTTTGATCGTGGGTGCTCAGGTAAAAGAGAAAGTTGAGGAACCGATTTTTCAGTTCTTACCCCAAAATCGCAATCATGACGTCACCCGTAAGATGACATAAGTGTAAACGATAATTAATTTAGTCACTGAACACTGAAGATTTTAACCTACTGAACACTTATTTATTGTCCAAAATAATAATAATAATAATAATAATAATAATAATAATAATAATAATGCATTCAAGACAGTGAATAATGAGTTTTGTGCGAAAGGTGACAATATTCTTATATACCATGACAGGTTAGTACTAGAAAAAGCAAATTTAATTTTCGTATCAACTAGCCTCGAATGAGTTAAAAGAAATTAAAAAAGGAAATAATGTTAATAATGACGTTCGTTCGTTGACGCAGATCTTCGTCTGCTTAAAAACATCTGTATATAAAACGTAAAAAAATGTTTTCTTTCGATATCGAAAACGCCCCCCCCCCCCCCCTTACACACACCCACTCATCTCCACAATTGGTCATGACCCGACAGAAACATGCCACATGATGTAGTTGACATTTGCAGAGAAGTCAATTATCTCACTTGGCAACGAACTCGTGACCTGAGGAGGCAATCTCTTGTTACACTGGGATACAGCGACTATAAATAAGTCTGTATCCCCAAAGCCGGACGCATCCTTATTTTCTGAAGAACCGAGGAAGAGCTGTCTTGCCTTTCTTAAGGAAACACTGACAAGGTAAGAGACATATTTGAGGGATTTTAGAACTGTTTTGGGGGTTGCTTAAAACTTTGTATGCTGCTGCATGATTTTTGTGAAGGGCATGTTTTACTTACTCGGGTAGTATGGTAACCTGAGAGTGTAAACTTATTTCCTTGTTTTGGTTTGTGTTATTGGAGTTCGTCTCGTTTGAACATAAATGCATTGCAACTAATGATATAGTTTAATAATAATTAGAAAGAAAAATCATTTTCATAAGAGACAGAATTAGATTATGTAATTTCAAATAAGATTCTACAAGAATCAACCACTCTTTTACGTGTTTGGGTTTTCAAATGTTCAGCTAAATTCAAAGTTATCATTCTGACGTCTTTTCAACACCTCTTTTTCACCTTCTTCAGAGAAAGATATTTTTAAAATCTAAATCAATCTGTCTGTTTGATACATGTCGTTTCCTCGATCATTAACTTGAGCGCAACCATCTATAAGGAAGAGGTGACAAACGCCAGATTATCCGGACAATAATAATCTGATCGAAAATTTGATAAAAAATTATTCTAGAAAATATTATATTATATTATATTATATTATATTATATTATATTATATTATATTATATTATATTATATTATATTATATTCATCGTCATTTAGTCCTTTTAATAATTTTAGACATTGTGTAAGGTGCTTTAAGATTTAATTTAAAACGCAGTAGGACATTATTATTATTATTATTATTATTATTATTATTATTATTATTATTATTATTATTATTATCAGCACTATGTCTTACCTGTGGACCGCCCTGCTGATCCTAGCGTTCCTGAACCTGACCGAGGGTTGTGTACGGGTCAAGCAGACAACTGACCGGAAAATGTACCACAAGGTCCGCTGTGAAACGCTGAGAGGGTGTTATGTGGAGATGGGCATGAAATGGTAAGGTGTTGTTAATTTTTATTATTTTTCTTTCAATTTATAACTGACTGTGAAGTGGGTAGTAGGTGATAGCTGAAAGCTAAAAAAAAAAAAAAAAAAAAAAAAAAAAAAAAAAAAAAAAAAAAAAAAAAAACAGTGAATATTGATGGTAATAACTTATCAATTTTACCCATATATTAATGAATGAAACAAAGTAGTTAGTATCATATAAGATGGAGATAAGATATTATGTAAGCTTCAGTTAGTTAAACTGGATATGATATCTGTTAATATTGAGATGCATGTGTATTTGTATTCTGAATTAAACATTAAAATGCCGAAAATGATAGTAAAGTTTGTTTCGAGTAAGAAATGTATCATTCAGCTGACAGTTAAGCTGTAGCGCGTTCCCTCTGAGTCAAAGGGGCCATTCAGAGTAGCAGATCAGAGTATCAGCTGGTCCAAGGCTCAAATATGTCGGACCCTACATGAAAGAGAATTGAGCCGAGATTTAATTACTGTGCCCTTGCAGGGGCGACGCATGAGGAGGTGTATGAGAGATGGAGAGACCATTATAAGATTAATCAGTCTTCCTTTCGTGTAGGCTCCGCCATATTTGAGCCTTGGGCCAGTTGATACCCGGATTTTCTACTCTGAATGGTCCCTAAGCGGCAGGTCGCTGTAATGTAAACACTGCCAGATACGGCACATTGTATTGACAATGCAATGTAAACATCCCTCCATATCCAGTCATGGTTGCCATTTTGACACTTCCGTAAACTATCAGCTAGCGTCCTTTCCTAGGCTCTATCAGTTTGATAACACTGCGGTTTAGCTAAGAGTTCAAGACAGAATTTTATGATACGGGCCAATGGACTTAATGGACTTAATTTTTTATCATTTTTAACTCTAGGAACATCTTTTGTTCACGGAAAAATGTTAACGCTTCACCTCGATATTATTTTTTGCACAGTACTGAATGTTCAAATTTCGACAAAATTTTCTCTTTGGTGAAGCGTGACGCCATTGCGTCAGATTTATGTATCTCTAATTTAATCAATGCGGGTAATTTCATACATTTATTTTCTCTGATTACAAGTGCATAATTATATTTTTCTTCACATTCACATTTATGTTTTATCAACATGCTTTCTACACAGGCGTGCCAGACGATCAACCACCACTGACGTCATAGGGCCCCTCGTGATTCCTTCCAACGAGATCTCGCGACTCTGTGACGGGAATGGCGACAATTTCCTTGAGGAAATAGAGTACCGCACCTGCTTTACCGTCCCCGCCTATATGTCCGAGCAAACTTTTAAAGAGTTTGATAAAAACAGTGAGTATCGAGGGAGAATTGCCTCTCTAGCCAAGTTGTTGTGTCTTGTCTTCATTTAGATTTGATGACTTTAAAAATTACTCGAAAGAACTCCCTGGAAATAAAGAGGTCATCATAGTTAAAAAGAAAGAAAAAAGTGTCAAAAATGAAACGTCACTTTTTAAAATCTATTTAAAATTTAAGAAGTCATGGATATTATGTAGGCATAGACATCTCGCTTTTAACTGAAAAAAATATTGTGATAATCACATGCTCTGATTTACTCTCAAGGTGACGGGAAGTTGGGGGAGGCGGAGGCTACCTCATTGAAAATCATTCTGACAGGTAAGTTACACATGGATGGTCAATAATGAATTATTTTTCCCAATTTATATTGACCCATGTTCCACTTACCGGTAGATACATATAAGCTAAACACTGATCTTCAAACTTGTGTAAGAAATACACCAATATATTAAGAGCTCTAAATGCTTTATTTTTCACTTCCTTGAAAAAAAATCCACGCTTATATTAGTACAATTTATACTTTTATGATAGTTCAGTTTTTCATATTAAAATAAAAGCAATTGAATGGTCATAAAACAGTTTACTAAATGGCATAATTAGCACATCTTTCTTTCGCAGGCGGCGCAGACTGCTACAAGACGACGATAAAGCGGTGTACACTGCAGGCGCTGCTCACGTTGAGAGCCACCCTGAACATTTATAACGCTTCTCAGGTAGGAGCACGTGTGCCGTCTGTTATCATTGCCTTGGCTGTGATTTATTGAAACATTCTTATTCATTTATTTATGGTCACACTTAAGGTCCTTGCGCGTGCGCCAATTCCACTTTTGACTAGTCGACCGGTCCACTAGTACACGACGAGATTGCAGGAGTCTACGACATATTTTTATCTATTTTCTTAAATATAACTTAAAATTGACTTTCAACATGGTACAACGTTATTTAAGGTCACTGTGCACATCTCAGCTGTCCATCGTATTGACGTCGCTTTGGTTGTGTTTTCACTGTTGCCATTGACGTTAGGGCTGCCTTTTTTTTTTTTACATCTAATCTGGGTTCTGTTTTCCATTGGCCGAGGGACCTCACGCGTTATGACTTTATAAGAACTTTAATAAGTTTTTTCTTTCGTATTTATTGAGCTGCTATTTAATAATTATCCAAATGAAGCTCTCCTCTTCCTTCAGAGGGAAGATTTATAGTATCAGTTTACATTTGCTGATATTTTGACCCTTCTTGAATAAATGACGAGTAGATTGCGTTAGTTGAGACAAACGTATTCTTGGTCACAATTACCTGAATGTTTTCTTGTTTCAGGAATACACCACTTGCCTGGCGGCTCCCGAGTGCCACGAGTCTGATTTGCAAGCGTACAGTTTCGTCGTGAAACGTTTCATTGATGATCTTTCTAACAGTGGGGAATTTTGCGGACATCTAGGTAGGAAGTAATATAATTACGTCGTTTTGAAACTTGTTAACCAGCAGTGAAACGTGTTTGGAAATAATTGCGTAATTTCCTATCTTTGTCAAAATCTCACTCTAAGGTATTGTTTCTATTACGTTAATAAAAATACCTGTATAAAATAGCAGTTGGAAACTTAATTAACTTGGTTGACCTTTTTTTACTATTTTCCTTAAAGATGCATGCAAAGTCAATTTTTGTCACAAAATCCAACCAAATGCCAGCATATAGTTTCAAGTAGTATAACTAAGAGAATTACCAAACGGCATTGTTTAATTTTACCCGAAAATGATGTTTGGACGGATTTTTCTGCTGGCATTCTAAGCTGTATGTCAATGGGGCAGGAAAGTAGGTCACGAAAGTAGGTTAAATTTACAACCAAAAATTTAAAGAAAGGAGCAGTCTAAAGGGCTTTTATGGCTGATCGAGTGATCTATTCAGTTTATCCCTTGGCATGTCGAATTTATTTGAGTCATATAAGAATCTAGTAGAAGTGGTTTACATGTGTAACTGGGAATCCACACTCCACCGATGCTCGGTTCGTATGTACCTTTAAGCAACCACTGAACCTGTCATTATAAATTGGCTAATTTTGAGTATTTTTTCCCATTTTTGTCTTCTCATTCTCCAATTTTCCCCTTTTTATTGGTATTTCTATTATTTATTGTTTTATATATATATATATATATATATATATATATATATATATATATATATATATTCTATTTGAAAATCCTTTTTAAAATGGGTCTTTTGTATTCTATATATTTTGTAGGATCAGACAATACCTCTACCATCGCTCGCTGCAGCCAGACCAGCATCTGCCATTGTGGAGACCTCATGGTCATTGACCTCAAACAGGGCGTTGACCCCTGTGACGTCATCAGCTCCTTCCGGGAGTGCGTCCAGGACTACACATTTGGGTGCGAGGACGCGCTGTCTTACCATGCTCGTTCAGGGGCCGAGGCCATGGTGCAGGTGTACTCCCAGATGGGTCTGTGTAGGGGCGTGACCATCTGACCTTGACATTGACCTTTCACACAACCTTGACCTCTGATATATAACTACAAAAGGTTACAGGATGCTTGGTATTTTTAATTAATAGGATGTTACTTCATAGCTGTTATGGATTTTAAATTGTAGAAATAGTGGCATGACAAATTAATATTATGTTGACTGGATGCGATTCTGATTTGGTAAATTCTTCATGTATTTAGCAGCCGTTTATAGCTGGTTTTCATTCTGAAAATAGACGATGAATAAAAAAGCTTGAAAATATTAATTTGTTTGTTTTTTATTATTATATCATTAAATTATCACTTAAATGCAGTTTCCGGCCATGGAAAACATGGTTTTTAACTACTGATCACCAAATTAAATTATTAGTTTATAATAATAATAATAATAATAATAATAATAATAATAATTTAAACCATTATTGAGCAATTCTTGCAAAGCAAAAGACAATCATGTTCACACAATCATGTAGTTTAAAATGACATATCTTTATTTTTACCATGGCAGCCACTGAAGTTGGGCTCAAATGTTACAGTCTTCAAGTTAAAATTTTACAGAATATAAATAAATACTCGTAACTATATTGCAACGTCCGCCAGCCGACCCAATCACTCTTCTTATCTGTCCATTATATTTATTCAAGCTGATATTTCAGCTCCGTGTAAAGCCGTACAGACGTTTTTGAGAATCCTGCATGACAATAGAGGGCAACACCATCTCCCGAAGCCCCGGCAGTAGGTGGCACTTATATTTGTCTCTACACATGTATCTACAATCTGCGTCATCCTAAAAATTCAGTCTCAGCTTTTCTTCTTGAAATGCTCATGACAAATGAGGAAGGACTGGAGTCCGCCAACATCAAAACGTCCAGAAATCTCGGTGGCGTATACTGGAGCTCTGAGAAAGAAAAAAAATTATTTATCTGTAAATGTGGCTCAAGAAAAGAAAGACCTGCCTGGAGCAGTAGACGAGCTGTAAGGCCCCATTCAGAAGGCAGGAGACAGTCAGGTGCTGACATCTGGTGGTGCTCCAGTCTCTTGAAATACTTGCATGAACCACACAATTCATTTTTCCTGACTTTTACATCTTTGAATGCATACAATGTTGATGATTCAATTCCCTTATTGAAATACCGGTAGTATAATGCTTTATTAAGCATAAAGACACAAAACACCATATTTTACCTTTGGTATAAATAAGCAATAAAGTTTCCAGTTGCATCTCTTGCCTTCAATGGCATATCCTACAGTGAAAAAAAAGTTTCTAAATAATCACTTTTCAAAATTTTCTAGTCTTTCAAATTCTTCTGTATTCTGTTAATAATGTTTTATACTAAATCAAACAATCACTTTCTTTAAAAGATATTGAAATTTATTTCAGAAGTCTGTTTTTTTTTTTTTTTTTTTTTTAATTATACTGTTTTGAAAGTGTTGATATTGAATATTTTAAAGATTAACACTGCTCATAAAATTGAAACTAAAATCACGAAAAAAAACCTTCATGCTATCTAACAAGAGAGCTCTTCATTTGCATAACTAAAACAAGTCAAGAGAAATCACACTCTGTTTTCCACACAGATATTTTCCTCAGGTCACAGATATTTTCCTCAGGTCACCATGCTCACCTTCTTCTCCTCTAAGAACTGAGACAGCAGTGGAAGACACTTGGATGACAAGAAATAAAAACATGGGCACTAAAAATAAAGGATAGAAACTGGTAAATGAAAAAAAAATTTACACATATATAATTTATTATCTTATTACACAACATTCACTTTTACTCCAATTTGAAAAAAGGAATCGATTTCAAGCACCATATAGTACAGATTCCAGTGAAGCCGTCATATAATTTGGATATTCCTAAATCATATATATATATATATATATATATATATATATATATATATATATATATATATGTACATATGCTTCAAAAAGGAAATTAATAGAGAAAGATAATTATTCTGAATCATTGGACTACCATATACATATTGTCACTCAATGAAGTGGTTTTAAAATAATCAAACAGTGACAGAAAAACCCTCACGCCTGGCAGTACTTATGATTTGATTTATAAGTAAAAAATACATTTTAAATTGCAGTCAACTTTTGAGCTAAATCAGCGTCTACTACCTCTTTCCTAGACAAGGTCTCTGTAGGCTGGGGTTTTTCAAGGAATCCAACCACCTGATTCTCTTCATTCAGTTCAAGAATCCCATACTTATGAACCTCTGTAAGTGGATGAAAATAAATTATTTTAATGACAGATATATTGCTACTGAGGGGGTTGGTAAAAATGTGTTATTAAATTACTCTGAGAGAAGAAGGAAACAAAATAAATAAATAAATAAATAAATAAATCCTGCTATTTGCACCATGTTAAAATGAAAAAAATATGCCTTATGGTGCTTGTTAATTTGTATCCGCACTCTTTGTTCTGCTTGGTTTCCTTAACATTTATTACTGGTATATGCTTGTTCTCCTTGCTTTATTTTATTTTTGTTTATTTCAATTACACACCTAATTATTTTCCCTTACTTACCTTCATCTGTGCATGTCACATAGACCAGCATACTGGCATCAGGGTCTTTGGTTTTAAATGACTCAAATTTCTGGACTAGCTGAGTCAAGTCGAAGTCATCAAAAAATAGGGTGTCACTGTAAAATTAAACATAACATTTATTAAATTACACTAATTATTGCTACTGGCTAAAATGTATAAGATAAATTGACTGCTCAATGTCTGACTCATTAGATAGTCACTGTAGCAAAAAAATGTGTAAACCTTTGAATTTAAATGATAACACTTTTCTATTTAACAGAAAAATTATCCAGGCTATATTTCAAACACTACATGCTGCTTGCAACACCCATGCAGGTACTTCTTGCCAAATGATAAGACAGATAGTAGACATTGTATTGAAGCCTCCTTTACACTGGAGGGCGTCCTCTCTGTGTCCTGTAGTATGGTCCCGTTGGAGAGTAAAAAGGAAAATACTTTACGTGCCGACAACTGACCGATCATTGAGCATTCATTTGCGACCAAACTGAAGCCTGTGTCTCTTTCTTACGATCACAGCCAGTTTCATGCTTGTATAAAGGACACAGAAAGGATGTTGTCTAGAGTAAAGGGGGTTTAATACTAAAGGACAAACTGGACACACCGCTCACCCTGCTATGACCAATATATCATCTTGGACATTATGTTGTCGGACATACAGTTCTAAACATCCCACTGCCCCTGGCCTGCACTGGTGACATTATGAGAGAAAATAACATCATCTTTCAAAATATAACTGTTTGACATGTTGTCTTTTACTTTCTATATTTTGTTTTATTATTTTGGCAATTGAAAAAGTAAGTCTTATTATACAATAAACACATTTTCAAAACAAAATTTAAACAAATAAAGTATGAGAAGATATCACAATGCATGGAATGTGTGTGTGTGTGTGTGTTAGCGTGCATGTGTGTGTGTTTGTACACATCATGCGTTCATGTGCTCTGCATGACTTACCTCATTCGACGTGCTCCCATCACACACCAGCTGCACGCAGCTCCAGTCCTTGGCCCACGTCACAAACTTCTCATGGTTGGCACCATTGGTCTGGAGAGTGAGGTGTAATTTTATTTTAAAACATTATAATGTACAGTTATTGTTTCACAACTTATTTGTTGCTGCTTTTCATGAAAGGTTGATGATCATATCTTCAAATAAGTATGTTGCAATTACAAACAAAATGTTTTCATTGCATAACAATATAAGTGCATGTATCTACTTCGTTTTCTTTTAATGATCAAACTGCAAATGTTAAATTATCATTTGTCAAATGTCTTACTCTGGAGGTAAAGGTGTTCAGAAAAACTGCCCCTTTGGCCATTTAATGTCAAAATATAAATGATGTGTCGTGTCATTTTTTTAAAGTTTGTTCAACTAATTGGGGTATGAAGGTCTGCATTAAATTTTCAGAAAGAGACCCCCCCCTGTAAACCCCTAGTTTAAACCCAGTATTGTCAGTATTGAGTAAGTATACTGAACATGTAAGCAAAGACATCCCCACTAACTCCATACTCACCACCACATAAACACCATCCAAGCTGGGCAGAGTGGTCAGCACCTTTGTCCAGTGTGATATCAGTGGACAGTGTCCGATGGGCAGCAGTGGTTTGGGCACCCCTATCAGATGACTGTACTTCCCTGAGGTGTCAGCTTTCAGATCTCTTTCCAGTCTGGTCCCATAGCCTCCTGCCAGGATTACTGCCTTCATCTGAGAAATAAAAGGAATGAATAAATAAATAAATCACATTTTCAAGGAAAGATACATTGCATGTGTTATTTCTTTAAAACTAAATACATCATATTGGCAGGACATGGTACATTGCGTGTGTTATTTATTTAAAACTTTTTTCACATCATGAAATTCCATTTTAACATTTTGTTTTAGAAGTATAAATATTTTGATGCATCTAGAAAGATCTACATTATAGTTGTTGAATACAGTCCGAGCTTTCGGCCCATGGGTCTTCTTCGGGGAATAACATGTATGAATATACTTCTTTTATTACCAAGATCTATACGGTGAATCAACATGAACATTTTGTTTTGTGACGTACCACACCTTAGAAAACGTTCACTTCAACATGTTTATATATCGTAGCATGTCCCATTTTACACAGCACTAGAGATAAGAGATACGGCAGACAACGAACAAAGACTCTATTCTTTAAAATCGACCGCATTGAGTTCACGAGTTCCATTACCGATTTTGCCTAAGGCTATAATTATAGGGTTGGGTAAATAATAACTCTTTTTAGGAAATCTCTCAAGGAACAGATGATTATAAAGGCAAAATGGGCCAAAAAGTTCATTTCTGATTAGAAATTTGAGCTAGGAGCATTCTTTAGGTCGGTTATTTTACTATTTTTGGAAATGCATACAAAGCATATACAGTAACTGTAGTAATTATGTGTAAATAATTGTATTGAAAAGTGTTGAGTGAAGCACAAATTTTTCTTAAGTGAGTGTTTTCTATGGCCAAAAATGATGCTAAACATACACGCGCAACTATTTTTTTTTTTTCACAACAGCCATTTAGGTTGCCAAAATGACAATTTTCAAAATGGCGGACAAAACGCCCTAACAAGAGTTTCAAGATCGACAATTAAAGAACCCATAGTTTATAATATGCCTTTTCTTATGTTTTAAAGGTTTTAAAATATTTGTTCTTATGTTAACACTGCCATTGTTACTTTTTAAATTCAGTTTGGCTACCTTGTTTGTTGACAGTTTACTGTCAAGCTTGACAGAAGAGCCAGATCTCAGTCAGTCAAAACGAGTAATGATAAGATATCTATACGTTCTGCTGAATTTGAATTATGAGGAAGAATCAGAGTTATCCTGACCTCAAGCAACCAAAGGGTGAATGTCTTTAAATTATTAAAAAGAAATGGATGGAATATTTTTGTTCTGCCAATAAGAAGCCGGGGAATCAATCATTATCATGTACTGAGACCAACAAAGAAGTTGTCAGAGAAATATCCAATGTCTGAATGTCCAAGAATATCATTCTTCTCTTTAAGAACATTTACTACATAAGAACTGCATATATTGAGGCTACATATAAAAAGCGTTGTGCTTATATATATATATATATATATATATATATATATATATATATATATATATATATATATACTGATGCTCATAAGTTAAGCAACACTTGCTTATTTCTCAAATTTCTCAGCAACCAAGCTTTTTATGTAGCTAGATATTTCTCTTGTCTTTATTTTGACTTATAGACCGTGACATTTGAGTACTATTTACTGTTGGACACTGTAGAATATGGAATGTGGATGCCATTTGCGAAAAACACAGTTTGGCCATGGCACGTGGAGCTTCCAGTTTGGCTAGTTTCATGGGCACAATTTGTTATATTGCACCAACCAATGGTTAAAGGAGGACTCAAAGAGGTAATCAGATGGCAAATAATAGGAAGCCATTGTGCTGCCAGGATGCCAAAGAGACAGATTGCAACCGCGTACTGCAATTATCTCCTGTAGATGGCGCGACAAGCCTTCAGCACGGGTTACAATTCTGTTTTGTGGGATATTGTCCTATTCATCCTAAAGAGCGTGGCGGAATTGGTCCAGATCATTTGGGGATTGGTCCTCCTATGCAATGCACATTCCAATTAGTGCCACAGGTGCTCAGTAGGATTAATATTATGACTCAAAGACGGTTGTCCCATCCTCAGAGAACCGTGTTTCTGCAACAAATCGCTTGCCAGATGAGAACTATGAGCAAGTGCGTTGTCACAATGAAGGCAGTAGCATCCCTGAAGTAACTTCTTGCAAATGAAGTGAGCTGTCTGTTGAGAATGTTACATTAAAATATACCCCAGTTACGTTTTGTTCCAAAAGGAACAATGTACTAATACCATGGGCTTGGAATGTTCTCCAGATGCGGACTGATCTAACACCTCAGGCAATATTATCCTGCACACACCCTTCCAAGAGGCATTTTCAACATGTCTACTGACCCTCATTTGACTATCGATGGAATACGAGAAATAAATTGATTTTGCATCAAAACAGACTTCATTCCAGTGATGGATGTCCAGGTTCAGATGCCTGTGGGATCACTGAACGTTGCATTCTCAGCTGATATCTCACTCCATCTTCAAGAACTGACTTTGGGGTTGACTAAAAGGCTTCATCAAGACAGCACACTTGCTCACACCTCTCGCCTGGCGAGTGATTTGTTGTAGAAACACAATGCTCTAAGGAGGGAACCACCAACTTTGATTGATGATATTAACCTTACTAATCGACTGCGACATAAATTGGAGTGTGCAATGCAGAGGAGAACATATCCCATAAAAACGTGGAACAACTCCCCCAAGCTGTTTAAGAAGAATGGGACAATATCCTACAAAACAGAATTGTTACCCGTGCTGAAGGCTTGTCGCGCCATCTACAGGAGATAATTGTAGTAAGCGGTAGTAGCACACGCTTTTAGGCTTCGTTCACATGGAAAGTCTATTTTCTAAAGATCTATTTTCTATTCGCGGTATCTTATGATCACAGTCTGTGCCCTGAATATCCCGCGGCGTAATTACTGGCAGCGCGAGCCAGTTACTTATACAAAGCTGTAATTAATTCTCGGCTGTGCTCGCATTCTATAAAATCTTATACTCCGTTGCCGCATCGCTTGCCATCGGGTCATGGCGGTTGCACTCGTATCTGTCGTGTGTATAGCTTCTTCATCTTCTTCGTCTTGTTCTTGCACAAAATCGACAAACACATTTTTCAAAGCAACCGCGAACGCCATTAACTATCTAACTTCCTACTGCGCATGCGTCAAGGTATCAGACTCTCCTCCGAGCACAGCCGAGAATTACAGCTTTGGAAGTAACTGGCTCGCGCTGCCAGTAATTACGCCGCGGGGTATTCAGGGCACAGACCGTGATCATAAGATATACAGCGAATAGAAAATAGCCTAAGGCTTTGTTCACATGGAAAGTCTATTTTCTAAAAATCTATTTTCTATTTGCGGTATCTTGTGATCACTCCGAGCACAGCCGAGAATTAATTACAGCTTTGGAAGTAACTGGCTCGCGCTGCAGCAATAACGCCGCGAGGTATTCAGAGCACAGACCGTGATCATAAGATACTGCGAATAGAAAATAGATTTTTAGGAAATAGACTTTCCATGTGAACGAAGCCTAAGGCACGTGATCTTTAACGAGCACACCTTAATGCTAATTGTGTGTAGATTTGGTTACATTTGATGGCCTCCTTTCAATTTAATAGACATTTCTTTACATCCATAGAAATTACAGAGGGGGTACCTGTTATAAATTTTACTTAATGGTATAAAATTTGTATATTTTAACCACTAGGGCCTATTTTGTATTTTTTGAACCATTAATCATGTTAGACACGGTATCTGGAATAAAAAGCACTATTTCTAACAATTTACAGTGTGAGGTGATCAATTTTAAATAAAAGTACATGGAAATGGGAGTGGGACAACCTTTTTAACCAATGTTGTAGTTTATACTATCTTACTATCCGCCTTGTGCTTGCTTTGTGCAGCAAATCTTTCGGTAGATGTAAATGGAAATTAAGACTGGGCCCCCCATACCCTAGATCGATCTAACAAGATCGATCCATATCCAAGGGGTTTCTCGCTAAATTGCAGTCAACTTAAGCGGCTTAGATGTCTGGTATGCCTTCTGAAGCTGCTAAACGATAGAAGCTTCACTAGGCGTGACAGTGATCTAAGCCGCTCAAGTTGATTGCAATTTAGCGAGAATCCCAGTAAGTACTATTCCCAGTTAGATCCACGGTTAGTACTATAGGGTCTGGGAATAGTTCCTTAGTCTAAATAATACGTCACAGTTCAATTGTCAGGAATAATCATGAACAGAAGTATAGGCCTAAAGAAAATCCATAAACAATATTTATCACACATACCTTTTTTCCTTTGACCAGGTCACAGACTCCTGTAAATGTACTAGCTAATATGTATCGTGTAAACCGGTTTTGTATGAACAGCTTGTTTATTTGTGCCTTAGCACGCTATATACCTATTTTGTTCGAGGACAGAAAGTGTGACCCACTAGTTATATATATATATATATATATATATAGAAAATGCACTTTCTGCATTCGCTGTATAACAATGCGCAATATTACCGACAGGCACATGGCCTGAATGCTACAAAACGTCCATAAAAAAGGATGTAACCCTAGTGGTGATGGAAGAATTACCTTTGCTGTTAATACGTCTACAGTTATTGAACTGTGGAATAAAAGGAAATGTCTTTTAAAATTCTGGGGATGACGTATAGAGCTAGGTGATTAACTGTAGGTATATACTTTTTTGCTATTTTAAAAACTTTTTTTTACCTTTTTCGATTTTTGTCTTATCATTCTCCAATTTTCCCCTTTCTGTTGGTATTCCTATCATTTATTCGGTTTATATATATATATATATATATCAAATTGAAAATCCTGCCTTTTTTAAATGGGTCTGTTAATAGTCTTATGGGTAAGAACAAACGCGTAGCGCACCCACCCTCAACGTCTTTGAAAGACCTAGCTGACAGCATGGGATATCTTTCTACATCGCAAAAATCAGTAAATATATATGGCGAACTTGAATCATTAGAACAGACAGTTGCAACACCATTACATCCCCCGATCTCTTATCTTCTCCCGAAGCCTTCACTCTTACTTACTGCCTTTGAGGAAGCAACGGAAGACGAGGTGACAAAAATCATTTCTAGATCTAAGAAGACAGCATGCCTCCTTGACCCTATGCCGACAACACTGCTCTCCCAGATTCTCCCTGCAATCATTGGTCTCATAACTCACATTGTAAACATTTGCTTTAAAACCGGGAATTTTCCTGAATTGTTTAAGTCTGCAATTATCCGTCCACTACTGAAAAAGCCTAACCTAAATGCAGAACTCTTGCAAAATTATCGACCTGTATCTAACTTGTCATTTCTGTCTAAAGTGGTAGAGCGTGTGATCGCCACAAGATTGTTCAATCACTTAGATGCAAATAACTTGGTTGAGAAAATGCAGTCGGCATACAAGGTGAATCATAGCACCGAGTCAGCACTCCTTAGAATTAAAAATTATTTGCTACGTGCGGTCGACAGTCACTCTGCTGTGTTACTTGTTCTCTTGGACCTATCGGCCGCATTTGACACTGTTGATCATCAGGTACTGCTGTCATTTTTGGAAGAAACTGTTGGGATAAAAGATACAGCACTAGATCTTTTCCGTCCTTACCTCACAGGCAGATCACAACAAGTATGCGTGGACGGAGTTCTCTCTGAATTAGCTCAACTTGTCTTTGGTGTTCCACAAGGCAGTGTGTTAGGACCACTCATATTTTGTATTTATACTTTACCGCTTGGTGCAATCCTTCGTTTTCATGAGATTGGTTATCACATTTATGCTGATGACACTCAGCTTTACACATCCTGCAATATTAGAAACCCTGAATCATGAATTACTAAAATAGCCAACTGTATTTCTGATATAAGGGGGTGGATGATCAGAAACAAACTCAAGATCAACGACGAGAAAACTGAATTCCTAGTAATATCTCAACCACACAACAAGAACATTGCCCGCAGTCTTAGCATGTCAATAGGTGCCAGCGTGGTACAAGTCTCATCTCACGCCAAAAATCTGGGAGTTTATTTTGACAGTACATTGTCCATGAACAGGCAAATTTCTAACGTATCTAAAACATGTATGTTCAATATTAGAAACATTGGTTCCTTACGAAAACATTTAACCGACTCTACTACAGCAACAGTTATACATGCCCTGGTTACATCAAGACTTGATTTCTGCAACTCCCTTCTTTATGGATCTTCAGAGGAACAAATCAAACGGCTACAGCGTGTGCAGAATATATCTGCTCGCCTACTGACCCGCACTCCAAAAGACAACCACATTACTCCTGTTTTAATGATGTTGCACTGGCTCCCTGTCCGAGCACGCATTTTATTCAAACTTTTAACATTTGCACATGCAGCATTTTATAAACTTGCACCTTCTTATTTAAATGAGCTTGTTTTACACTACGTGCCATCAAGAAATCTCAGATCAGGTGATCACCTTCTTCTTAAGGCTTATAAGGCAAGATTAGTATCATACGGTGATAAAGCTTTTAAATTTGAAGCACCAAAAGAATGGAATATTTTACCCATCAGTCTTAGACAAATTGTGGACCCTGGACATTTTAAAAAGGAACTAAAAACCCACCTTTTTAAACAATATTATCTTTACAGCCATTCCACGAAAAAGGGTACAATTCTGAATAATACCTGTCGCAGCTTATTTTCGGTAGTAAAAGCATCTGCAATTTTGCTTTTTTTAGCCTTTTTTAGCAGGACCCGATGTGTTCTACTTAAAAAACAACAATTAATATAGTACCACTTGCTTTGACGGGAACCCCGGGGGTCTATATGCCGCAAAAAGCACGATTTCGACGTGTCGCTTTGGTATTATAGCTGATTTGCCACAAGAAAAAGTTAATATTTCCCCGTGTTTTAGTGTTTTTAGTCCTCAACTAATTTGAATTCATGTTTCTTTTTATCATACATGGTGTTCTCTGTCGAATTTGTTGGTTAGTTACGTCACTGTCATAGTTTAATCAATGTCGCTCAGTAACCCCTAACCTCCGTAACGCTTTTTTAAGTCAATGTAAGATTAAAAGAAAATGCTCTTAAATGGCCTTCCTGTGCATTTTTCAAACTCATAATACATGAAGTTTAATAAAACAGTACTATTTGTTAATTTTGAATGATGCGTTCCATCATAGAGAATGTTAACTCACAAAAGTCGGGGTGTCGCATTTAAGAGCCTAACCTCAGTAACGGACCAAATTTGAAGAAAATGTTGCTTTAGAAAGTTAAAAATATCATTTTTGTTAAGCAAAGACCAACTTCTTCCTAAAAAATTTATTCAATAGTTATGCAAAGTTATCCCGAGGATAAAAACTGAAAAAGAATGCGTGTCACCTTACGTCCGTTATGCTAACCTCCGTTACGAAATAAGTTCATTGTTATAAAAATGACTGTTAATACTTTAAAACGTTATTTCTGTGGATTTGTGAGTTAATTCTGATCATATAAGTAGTTCTACTTCTATGTTCTGATGTAGTTTGCATTTATACAGCTTGCTGTTAAAGACATTAGGCCCCCTACCCCGCATTAATATAGATATAAAATATACATATATAGTTGATAATTCTATCAAGAAAGGCTAATAATTTAAGTTTTTACTTCAGTTTGCTATAAAATCGAGGGTAAATCGTGATTCGTTTTATCGAATTGATTTCCATTTGTCACTTGACGATGCCTTTTTTAACTTATCATTCTGATTTTAAGCGAAATGAGTAGTTTTCAGGACTGTCTTGGCAAGAAAAATGGTACTAGCTGACATCAGTACTAACGTGCATGTAGCAGACATTATTTTCGCGGGAGACATATGGCGAAATATATTAAGCATTGAAGCAACAGTTACATTTATCAGGTAGAACTGCGGGATTATTAGGTCCTATTTTACTATTTCAGTAGCACATAATAGTTTTTACCATCTTCTAGATGCTTCCAGTAACTTTAAATGGACAGTTATTGGCACACGTCGGCCTACTTGATTGTATGCATTAACTTTCTCGGGTATTTTGTTGTTTTTTATTGCCTATAACTGCGATCATGTGCATGTAGGTTTAATGTTTTGTTATACAGACACCAATATGCCACTTACAAATACAGAGCGACAAAAACACTACAGAGAAAAAAATCTAATGACCGCGAAGCTTTTCTTGTGAAAGATTTTGAACGGTTTAAATGTATGACATAATTTAGACTAGAGTTTTACCTTACCTCTGTTACTAAGATTATAAACTAAACTCTTACTCTGGTGAAATATGGAATGTGAATTCTACAGATACATAGATCAACATATTAGCGGTGAAATGTATCCAGTAGTGGTAAATGTATTTATGTAGTCCTTGGAAGTAAGCAAAACAACCCGTTGTAACCATTTGCCATTTAATGGTTTGAATAAACATGTTTTATCAATTTTTCTATGTTATTATGTAAATTTGTCGTATCTGTAATACTATAAATTCCAAATTCATCTTCTAAAGTCTACCTTAAGCTAAAAATATCTAAACAAATATATGATCGCTGACCTATGTAGAATGACCTAACCTCCGTTACGAAATTACTCATTTTTCATTTGAACACTGGATATGTGTGTGCTCATTGATTGATGCTCATATCATAATAGATTGATAGAACTTTGTTCGTAAACTAATATTATGATAAAAAAGCAAGTCTGTCCCCAACAATTAATAAAATGTTTAAATTGGAATATCTCAGCCTTTGTATTTATAGAAAACGAGCCACTTATTACCAATGTGTTTGCATCGCATTTTCTATAATTGAAGAGAAATCTTAAATGGGCAATAATATTTTGAATACATACAAAATCTTAATAATTGAATCAAATATGGAGCCTGCACCCTGAGCTTCAGAGCTAACTTGACACTAACCTTTTCACTGTAGCCTATCTCCATCGTGTCAAGTAACCTCTGACGAAAATAGTTTGACCTAGTTTATATACTGTAGTTTAGAGAGCTTGTAAAATGTAAATGTACACATTTTAATGCTCAATAAAATTATTATTATTATTATTATATAAGCCAATCGAATCCATGTTTCAAAATTTTTCACCAAAGTTTGGTGAAAACGCTGATTGGTTGATCGTCAATCGGCAATCCTCGGCTGATTCCGCAAGCTCCATACTAACAACATAGTTATTGTCGAGTACGGAGACATCCGAGTAGTTCCGAGTGGTTCCGAGTGCATAACAGTACACAAAGAAAGCATGGCGTATATCGGAATTGAAACCAGGGGCGGTATTCTCGAACGTTTTCGACGTCGAAATTTTTTCGTCTTCGATTCGTTAAAAAATTCGTGAACGATTCGTGGTATTCTGGAAGCTATCGAAACGAATACGATTCGAAAACGAATCGAATCCTTGTCGAAATCGTGACCTAATTCCAGACTCGGAACTCTCCTCTCTCATGAGGCGAGAAAATACATCAAAATAAAGGATTGGAGCGAGCAGTTTCCTCATTAAACTCTTAATTATCACAAAGGTGACTTGAATATTGATATATATATATATTTATTTTTTAATTCTATGCTTAATTTTTTTTTTTTTTACACACGGGGAATTACATCATTATGCATACCAGCAGCATACTGAAGAGAATTGGAAACATTAAATGTTTGTTTTGTTATAGCAGAAAAAAATTGTAATATCTGTTTGATTTTCAGAGTCAATGGTGTAGGGATAGAGAGGAAAGAGGTAAAAGATATCAGAAAAAAATGGTCTGATTTTGCGAGCTGCACCAAGAAGAAGGAAGCAGAGAGGAGGAGGGAAATCAACAAGACTGGTGGTGGGGGGTGTCAAATCACCCTAACTCCAATACAAGAAAAGGTAAAATAATGTTCGAAAATTTATATATATATATATATATATATATATATTACATGCATACATATATAAATTGTTTTCATTTATTACATATAAAATGATTGATGACTATTATTTGTACTTTTGTTTTAGGTTGTGTCAATTATAGGAGAGACAGCGATTAGTGGCTTTCAGGGAGGAATCGACACTTTCGAGCAGAGTCAAAATGGCAAGTATACCAAAGTTATCATTCATCTTTAATTTTTATTATTTTAGTATTACATTATATTCAACCATTTTTATGAAAAATTCACATATAATAATTAATAAGCGTGAAAAAAATATCAATTTTATGTTTACAGCTCAAACAATCACTACAAATGATGATGAGGATGATGCCCTCAACAGACATTGGAGAATGGAATTTTTGAATGAAAGTAAGTTTTATTATTATACATTCTGTAATCTTTAAAAATAATATTTGAGCTACTCTTTCCTCCTTTATAGACATATGTACAGTACCTTTATACACTAATACCATCACTATGCATGTTGGCAGTGTTTCTAAATGGCAAAGTAAGATGCTGAAGTTGAATAAAAGTCTATTCTGGAGATAAACTACATTTTTCAGACATCAACTCAGGGGAATATGACATGATAGTGCCAGGGACACATGAGGCAAGCCATGTAAGAGAAGAGCCAGAAGGTATTCTATTAATATCAGTAATCTTAAGACTTATTTTTTATATGCATAGAACAATGTTATTACTAATTTTTTAACATAAGTTATTTTTGTTACCAAAATAAATGTTATGTTTTTGTTAATTTTTTTCAGAAATCCCAGCTACAGTACCACAAAGAAAAACATCAAGGAAGACAAGTAAGAATTTTTAAATATAACTTCAATAATAACCAGAGGAGCACACATTAATTGAAATGTGTTCTATAAGCAAATGGTGATTTAAAAAAATATGATTTGTATTACATTTTTCAGAGGACTGCAGACTGGACAAAGTGGTAGATGTTGAATCAGAGAAACTATTGTGTTTGAAGAGGTTGGTGGAGTTGGAAGAAGAAAAGTTACAGTTGAAGAAGGAAGTGTTTCAATTTAAGAAAATGAAATGGGAGGCAAAGGTGGCCCAAATGAATTTGCAAACAATGCTAGAATGAATGTTAATAAATATTTATTTACCTGTGCATGGCTCCTAGTTGTTTTATGCAATAACTTGCAAAATGAAGGGGTTTTGAAATTAAATAAAAAATCCCAGTGACCATTTTACTGATTAAAAAAAAATTCTTGGAAATATGAAATGTTGGCGTTTATAATATAAATAGGTAAAAGAGAAATAGGAATTTTAGAGATCATAATAATGATAAACAATTTGAATCTTAAATCCAAATTTGTTCAGTAGAATTTATAATACAACAAGATAAAAATGAGGCTACTCAAAGAAAATGAAATAAACTTATAAAATCAAGTAATGTGAAAGTTTGAAATGTCACTCCTTCACTCAGTTTAAACAACAGATGTCAAATATGTATCTGCTTTCATCACCAACACGTTTCATTGTGAGAAATTGTTAAATTTCAATAATTTTGGCATAGCTTTTCTGAGAAGGTTTGTTGGTGGGTAGTCATCAGCCAAGGCCTCAACACATAGGCTGAATCACCGAGGATAAACCCAGAGGGCATATCCCCTGACTCAAATGCAGTCCCCAGGCCAGACTGCCTCCATATAAATGAATCATGTGTGCTGCCTGGAAACTGGCACACAACATTAGTAAACCTGAAAAACAAGGCAACACTTAGTGATTTTCCTATGAAATTAATTTTTGGGGGTTTCTATGTCAAGTAACTTTCATACATAGGCAAAAATTTACAGTTTTTTCTACTATATTTAGCATATACACAAAAAATCACAAATCAAATTGTTTGGGCTTTTAACAATAAATTGTTATTTTGTTTTAATATCTGACTGGTAAACAATACAATCATTTCTTAGTTTTTTTCCCTAAATACTTCTTATAATAAAATACTTTGTCAGTTTTTTTCTAAATGTAGATCTATGTAAATATGAATAAAAAAGGTTCTACTTACAAGAGACGGGCATCACACACTGCCTGAACATTAATGGCATGATACCCCTTCCTACACACGTACAAGTATTCATCATCATGGGGAGCCAGTATAGGGACCATGGTTCCATCCAGGCATCCCAGAACTCTGGGAAACCCAGCGACCCTGAAGAACTCTTGCTGTGTTCTTCTCACATCCACTGGGTCATGTGGGAAAGACACAGCAAGTTCAGGGTCGTCTGATGCAGCGATTGCAGCTGCCACAGCAGAGATTGCCCTTGAAGCCGCCGGCTGACTGATACCGTGCAGGTCACCGATTGCTGACTGAAAGGTCCCAGTGGCAAAAAACCTTAAGGCAGTCAGAACCTGCTGCAACGGTGTCAGTGCCTTTGACCTCTTGGTTGGTCTCTCTAGGCCACCTCCAATCAACTGCACCAGTTTCTGGATCCCCCGTTTGTTCAGGCGATACCTGGATACAACCTCCTCGTCAGTCAATGAGTCCAAAGGATCGCTAGGGCGCTGCGCCACCACTCTCCTTCCATTTCTTCCTCGTCCGAGTAGCAGAAGATACGCAGCCATCGCTATCTTTGTTATGATATCATCGGTGCTGAATAGTACCCATAGTATGACCTACCACGCATGCGCATTTAGTTTCGACGAGCTTTCGATGAGCTTTCGACAACGCTGAGGCTGTCGAAATTTTCATCGAAAAATTCGTTAACGATTTCGATGAAAAAATTTTCGATAGCTTCCAGAATACCGATTTTTCGGATTCGATTAGGATTCGATGAAAATTTCGTTTTCGATAGCTTCGAGAATACCGCCCCAGAGCAGTATGATGCCCTGCATCATTATCTACTGAGGGATGATGTATTTTGCGTGCTGCCCACAGGTTACGGCAAGTCCCTGATATTCAGCCTTATCTTTGATTGGTCCGGATTTGCCTCGTTCGCGTTCATTGGCTAGATCGTTCAATGAGTCATTGAGTGCGGGCTTTAAATTTGATTGGCGGGCGGCGGGGGCACTCGAATCTGGTCAGAGGTTACTTGACACGATGGGGATAGGCTACAGTGAAAAGGTTAGTGTCAAGTTAGCTCTGAAGCTCAGGGTGGGAGCCTGTGACCTGTGGCATGATTGAAATATAACCTAATTTAGATGTTGCCTAACCTCCGTAACAAAAAAAATACTGTACCATGTTTACACGTGCATATTTCTTTAAATACAGTAATGGTGTGGGTTAAAATTATTCTACTTCTCTCTGAATACCTCTTCATCAAAATAATATGAAAAGTTTTCCAGTTTTGCAAAGTTCATATCGCTGCATTTCTTGTTTTGGAATTGTACCCCTTTTCGTGGAATGGCTGTTTAAATTCTTGAAAAAACACTTCTTAAGAAAATCTGTTCTTAGTCATAGTTTTAATTTTCCCCTTTTTTATCCATTTTATATATCCTAATATTTCATCTTTAATATTTTTCTATAATCATTTTCCTTCTTTTTTTTCATCTTATAACCATTAGCAATATTTTTCTTTTAATTTGAATTTAATAATTTTTGTAAAGTCTACTGAACACATGTTGGATTTTAGACTATAAATAAATATTATTATTATTATTTTATATATTTGCAGGATCGGACAACAGCTCTACCATCGCACGCTGCAGCTACTCTAGGCCAGTATCTGCCACTGTGGTGACCTCATGGTCATTGACCTCATGCAGGGTGTTGACCCCTGTGACGTCATCAGCTCCTTCCGGGAGTGCGTCCAGGACTACACATTTGGGTGCGAGGACGCATAAAAAAGTTTGAAAATATTATTTTCTTTTTTTTTATTATATCATTAACTTTTCAAATAGATGCAGTTTCTGGCCATGGAAAACATGAAATACTGATCATCGCCCTATTAAATTATTGGTTTTGTACTATAATGATAATAATAATAACAATAAATATTTTAACCATTATTGAGCAATTCTTCCAAAGTAAAAGGCAATCACGTTCACACAGGGTGGTTTAAAATGACATATCTTTATTTTTACCATGGCAGCCACTGAAGTTGGGCTCAAGTTTTACAGTCTTCAAGTTAAATTTTTACAGAAAATAAATAAATGCTCGTATCTATAAAATAATATTGCAACATCCACCAGCCAACCCAATCGCTCTTCTTAGCTGTCCATTATCCAAGCTATTTTCAGCTCCGCGGGAAGCTGTACAGTCAAGCAGACATTCTTGAGAATTCTGCATGTCAATAGAGGGCGACACCATTTACCGGGAGCTCAGCTGCAGGCGCCACCTATATGTGTCTCTAAGTACTATTCTGAAGTACTGTGATGTATAAAGAGACATAAGCTACAACTATGAGACCCTCAAAGACCCAATCTATGAGTGCTTTCAAATTATTTTTTTTATCTACTACACTACACGTGGATCTACAATCTGCATCATCCTAAAAATTCAGTCTCAGCTTTTTTCTTGAAATGCTCATGACAGATGACGTAGGATTGGAGTCCACCGACATCAAAACGCCCAGAAATCTCCGTGGCATATACTGGAGCTCTGGAAAAGAAACCAAAAAAATCTGTAAATGGGGCTCAAGAAAACTGGGGAAAGCCCTGTCTGGAATAGAAGACCAGCTGTAAGGCCCCATTCAGAATAGGGGACTAACTAGTCTGAGGGTCAATATGGCCGACCCACTTGAATACTTCCCCATGGGATGTCTATTCAGTCTCTATTAGCAGATAAGACAGTAAGCTTTGTTAGTGGGTCACCGTATTTGACCCTTGGACTAGTTAGTCCCCTGTTCTCAATGGCCCCTAAGAGTGGAGCTATTTTAGGAGCCAGTCAGGTGCTGACATCTGGTGGTGCTCCATTTTCTTGAAATATCTGCACGCAAATGCTGCTGATTCACAAAATTGACCGTACAGATACATTTAAGCTACAAATGTTAAATTTTGAAATCCACTCACTTCCTTTTTATTGTCTTTTAAATATAATGAAGCCAATGTCCTAGTTGCTGATTCAATTCCCTAGTAGAAATTGTACATGACTATGCATATAAGACACAAAAACATCATAAGACACAAAAACACCATATTTTACCTTTGGTATAAATAAGCAATAAAGTTTCCAGTTGCATCTCTGGCCTTCAATGGCAAATCCTAGAGTGAAAGAAATACAATATTTAATAAATAACTTTCAGTTTTGACATACTTTTCTTAGACTAGTCTTTTAAAATCTTCTAAATATTGCTAAGTATGATTTATACTAAATTAGACAATGGGTTTTCCTTAAAATAAATTGAAATTTATTTCATGTTTTTTTTTTTCTTAATTTATAGATCTATGCTGTTTTAATAATGCTAGCATATATACATTTTTGTTAGGAAAACTGACAACACCCATAAAACAGAAACTAAAATCAGGAAAAATCTTTATGCTATCCAACAAGAGAACTCTTCATTCACATAACTGAAATAAACTGAGTCTAAAGAAATCACACTGATTCTGTTTTCCACACAGATATTTTCCTCAGGTCACAGATATTTTCCTCAGGTCACCATACTCACCTTCTTCTCCTCTAAGAACTGAGACAGCAGTGGAAGACACTTGGATGACAAGAAATAAAAACATGGGCACTAAAAATAATGGATAGAAACTGATAAATTAAACAAGAAAAAAGCTAATTATGTACCCTTTTAATTATCTTTATTAGACAACATTTACTCCAATAAAAAAATAATAAAATAATAATAATAATAATAATAATAATAATAATTTCCAGTGTCATTAAGTACACAATTAGATGAAGGCATCACATATATTGGACATTGCAAAATCATACACATGTATATATTCATAATTCTTCAAAGCAAAACAAAATTAATACACAACAATTCTATTAATTCCATCAATTACCACAGACATACCAGTTTTCTCAATCAATGAACTGGAGAGTTAACGTTACCAAAGTGACAGAAAACCAACTGTGTTCCAATTTATCATATGTGGCAGTGTTTAATATGATTTATTGATAAAAAGTAAAAGGTCAATTTTTGAGTTAAATCAGGATGCACTACCTCTTTCCTAGATGAAGTCTCCTCGGGTTGAGGTTTTTCAAGGAATCCAACCACCTTTTTCTCTTCATTCAGTTCAAGAATCCCGTACTTGTGAACTTCTGTAAGTGGATCAAAGAACAGCAATTTAGATGTCATTGAATTTAACATTGTGATTATCAAATCAGGTGCGGATTGAGGCCATCTTCTGGGTCTTTCGGAAGATGCTCAGATTTTCATGTACACATTGACGAGCATCCATTTTTTTGTCGGAAGACGGTCAAAAATGGGAGATGGATCAACAAGGAAAATTTGGAAGACTATCAAAAAATATCTCTGGATCCGCCCCTGCAAATGGCAGATATTGTTTACAGGAATGGCTGATAAAATGTTCCATTAAATTATTCTGAAATTAGGAGGAAACGGAAAGTAGTCATATAAATTAACAAATGCTAAAATTTAAGTTTTATGTCTTGTCCTTGTATAAATATATAACATACTGGTAACATGTACAAGTAGTGGTTAATTCTGGAATTCAAATTATATCATTATCAGAATATAAGCTCTCTCTGTTCTGCTTGTTCCTTTTTGATTTATTATCTATTTATTTTTGATATTTTTGTTTATTTCAATTACACACCTAATTATTTTCCCTTACTTACCTTCATCTGTGCATGTCACATAGACCAGCATACTGGCATCTGGGTCTTTGGTTTTAAATGACTCAAATTTCTGGACAAGCTGACTCAAGTCGAAGTCATCAAAAAATAGGGTGTCACTGTAAAAATAAACATTACATTTACTTAATTAAAATTGATACTGGTTGAAATAAAATGTATAAAATAAATACCAAATTGACTGCTCAATGTCACTAGACAGTTTATTACAGGTACTGTAGCAAAAAATTTTCTAAAGCTTTAAATTTAAATGTGTCAATTTTCTATTTAACCCAAAAAATTTCCAGGCTATATTTCAAACAATACATGCTGCTTGCAACACCCCTGCAGGTGCTTCTTGCCAAATGATAAGACACTAGTAGGCTCTATACTAAAGCCTCCTTAACATTGGACAGTGTCCTCTCTGTGTCCCGTGGCACAGCTCTGTTTGAGAGTAAAAAAAAGGAAAATACATGCCGGCAACTGGCCGATCACTGAGCATTCATTTTGACACCAAACTGATGCTTGTGCTCCTTTCTGCGACCACAGCCAGTTTCATGCTTGCATAAAGGAGGCAGAAAAGGATGTTGTCTAGAGTAAAGGGGGTTTAATACTAAAGGAAAAACTGGACACACCACTTACCCTGCTATGACTAGTAGATCATCTTGGACATTATATTGTCGGACACACAGTTCTAAACATCCCACTGCTCCTGTCCTGCCCTTGTGATACCAAGAGAGAAAATAACATCATCTTTCAATACATACTTATTTGATAGTTAATTGTCTTTTGACTTTCTAATTTTTGTTTTATTATTTTGGCACTTGAAAAAAAAATCTTATTATGAACAAATTTTCAAAATAAAATTCAAGCAAATAAAGAAGATATCACAATAAAGACATGAGTCAGAGTGTGTTTCTTGGTGCATACATCATGCATGCATGTGCTGTGCATGACTTACCTCATTCGACATGCTTCCATCACACACCAGCTGTACACAGCTCCAGTCCTTGGCCCACGTCACAAACTTCTCATGGTTGGCACCATTGGTCTGGGGAGTGAGGTGTAATTTTATGCACAATTAATGTTACAATTTACTTGCTGCTGCTTTAATGAAAGGTTGATGATCATATCTTTATAAAAATATGATGCAACATTATCACAAACAATATGTTTCCATTGTGTAACAATTAAAGTGTGTCATTTACCTTTTATAAATTTTATATTTTACCAGTAAATAATTATTTGTCACATGTCTTATTCTGGGGGTGATGGGGTTCAGGGCAACTGTCTCTTTGGCCATATAATGTCTTGATCAGAATATAATTAAATGATGTCCTGTCTCATTTTTCAAGTGTGTTTAACTCAAGTTGACATTAAATTTCAGGATAAAGAAACTTTGAACTCCCCTGTACAACCCCAAATAGCAAAGAAATTTCTAGGAAATGACCCCCCCAATACCCCTAGCTGATACAAACCAACATGAACTTGTAAGTAAACCAAACATGTACCAGGAGCAGACAGAAGCTGTCCTCTGGGTTTTCCAGAAGATGGTTAGAATTTTTTTTAAAATTTATATTGATGGGCACGTATTTTTTTCAGAATATGGTCAAATATGAAGGACGGATCAACAAAGATAATTTGGAAGACTTTCAAAAATATCCCTGGATCTGCACCACTGAGTACCACAGTTAGCAAAGACATCCTCACTAACTCCATACTCACCACGACATAAACACCATCCAAGCTGGGCAGTGTGGTCAGCACCTTCGTCCAGTGTGATATCAGTGGACAGTGTCCGATGGGCAGCAGTGGTTTGGGCACCCCTATCAGATGACTGTACTGCCCTGAGCGGTCATCTCTGAGATCTCTCTCTAGTCTTGTTCCATACCCTGCTGCCAGGATCACTGCTTTCATCTGAGAAATAAAGGAATACATAAATAAATAGATCATATTGGAAAGACATGGTTATTTCTTTAAAACTCTTCACATCATGAAATTAAATTTAAACATTTTGTTTTGTTGTGAGCACACTTCAGAAAACATTCACTTCAACCTGTTTCTATTGTAGCATGTCCCATTTTTACACAGCACTGGAGATAAAAGAAACGACAAACGTTGCACATAGACTCTATTGTTTAAAATCGCCCCAATGAGTGCACGAGTTCCACTACTGATTGACCCAAGATTTTTAGACTAAGGCGTATGTGTACGCCACACAGTACTGTAGGGATCGACAGCCTGAGAATTAAGTCACTCTTGATTACTGAAAAGGTAGGTACCTTCTAGTTATCTTGTTTAAAAGATACTTCTCCTGCTTTAAATGGTCTTGAATTTTCTGTTATCTCATATTTATTACCACGATAGCAGAGCCGGCGTGTGAACACCAACCACCTGTTGACGTGACCTTGACATTGTTGACACAGTCTCGTTTTGATAAGGCTCTAGTTAAAAGGTTTAGAGCCAATCAAAAATTCGCAGACGAAAGTCAAGGAAAAATTGGCCAATCATAATCCTGCTTACATTTTACCTGTAAATGTCAATGCCCAAGGAACGTGTAAATAATGTCGGTTACTAGGCTGTCAAGTTGAGAATTTTCCGTAAAAAATGAGGTCCAAATGGCTCTAAATCAAACCAAGCGTGAGTGTATGCTCACTCTTAGCTTACAGACACATCCACTGTACTGACCCAAGCTGTATTAGGTAAGTTGGCGATGGTGTAAAAGAATTTCGAGTGGTACACAGTACTCCAGCAGTAGTGATGGTGAGTGTGAAAATACTGATTTCTTTGATAACATCAAAAAGGACCATCCCAAAGGGTTTATTGCTGCCTACATAAACATTAACAGTTTTCGCCACAAAGTAATTCACATCCGTGAATCACTGAGACGAGTACCAGTGGATCTACTAGGCATAGCAGAAACCAAGGTGGACGACTCATTCCCAGATGAGCAGTTCAGAATTGATGGTTACCGGCTGTTTCGACGAGACCGTGATGAAAAAGGTGGCGGTGTCATGGTCTACATCAGGTCGGATATACCCTGTCGTCGGATGAAATGCCATGAGACCGAAGCTGTGGAAATGATAACCGTGGAGGTAGTGCCTAATAAAAAGTCAAAGTATCTCCTCATGTGCGCTTATAAGCCACCTAGTCTACAAAATGCAACCTTTACTGAAGAAATGGCTAACATTTTGGACAAAGCTCACAGTAACTACACCGACATATGTGTGTTAGGTGATCTCAACTTCGATTTGCTACATGACGCCAAAGGTGAGCCATTAAGAGACTTGTGTGATCAGTATGATTTAGAGCAGCTGATCAAACAACCTACAAATCACACTATTCATGGATCTACTCTTATAGATGTGATACTTGTGAGCAGAGCTGACAAATGTGTTAAATCAGCAACCATGAATACAGGATTAAGTGATTCGCATGACATGATATATGTTGTGTTCAAACTGTTTGCTGCCAGGCTGCCAGCAAAAACAGTGACTTATCGCAATTATAAGCAATTTAACATGGATTTATACATTCAGGAAGTGAACTACATTCCCTATACTGTATGTGAAATCTTTGAAGACCCATCTGATAATTACTGGGCTCTTCAAACTATGCTCAGGGAGATTATGGATGAACATGCACCCCTGAAAACTGTCAAAGTGCGAGCCAAAGAGGCTCCTTTTATGAACAAAACCTTACGAAAGGCTGTGCGAGACAAAAAACGACTGCAAAATAAGTTCAGGAGATTCCCTACAGATGCTAACTGGGAAAAGTACAGATCTCAAAGAAACCGTACAACTCGCATAAGGAAACAGGCCATAAAGGACTATTTCAATGCCAAGTGCAGAAATGGACCTAAAAACTGTGATTTCTGGTCTACGATAAAGCCCTTCCTCACAAACAAAGGGTCCAGCGATGGAAACTCCATCATGATACGAACAGAAAATGCCATTGAGACTAAGCCGCAGGAAGTAGCCAATGTGATGAACAATTTTTATGTGAATATTGCATCGCAGATTGGGGGTAACCTTGATCTAGATCAAGGGATGACCTCCAATACAGACTTTGTACAACAGTGTGAAACTTACTTCACTGATCATCCAAGTGTGCAAAATATCAAATCTAGTATGAACAATTGTGATTTCACTTTTGAACATACCACACCAGATGATGTAATGAAAATCATTAATGACATGGACACTACTAAGGCAACAGGTTGGGACAGTGTACCACCGAGATTACTGAAACCTGTAGCTACATGCCTTAGTCACCACATCACGTCAATCTACAATCAGTGTGTTGATACTTGTGTATTTCCGGATGGTGCCAAACTTGCTGAAGTGGTGCCACTCTTCAAGAAGGATGACAATCTTATCATGAAAAACTACAGGCCTGTTAGTATCTTGCCTGCTATGTCCAAAGTACTGGAGAAGATACTTCATCATCAGCTGGCGCCTTTCCTTCAACGGATCCTGGATCCCAGGATGGCCGCTTATAGGAGAGGATACAACTGCCAGTATGTGCTTCTTCGCTTGATCGAGGACTGGAAGCAGTCCTTGGAAAATCGCAACCACGCAGGAGCCATCCTAATGGACCTGAGCAAGGCGTTCGACTGTTTGCCGCACCAGCTCATTATCGCCAAGCTCAGGGCCTACGGCATGTCGCAAAAAGGTTGTGCCTTGATATGGGCGTACCTTTCGTCACGCAGTCAGAGGGTTAAACTCTCTGGACATGTCAGTGATTGGCTACCGCTGGTAAAGGGGGTCCCGCAGGGTTCCATCATGGGACCGATCCTCTTCAATGTCTTCATGAATGACATTTACGCAACGATCACCAGAGCGTCATTATACAACTATGCTGACGACAACACTCTAGTCGCTATGCACCCAACCCGACAGGAGGTGATAGAGACTCTAACTACAGAGTCAGAGACTGCCATAAAGTGGTTCAGAGACAATATGATGGAGGCTAACCCATCTAAATTTCATGCTATTATGTTAAATGAAACTACAGATAGAAACACTATCAGTATTGATAATGCTAATATCACCACAGAACCACATGTGAAACTATTAGGTGTGAATATTGATGAAAGACTTAATTTTCATTATCATATCAGTGTACTATGTAAGAAGGCAGGTGCTCAACTTAAAGTGTTACAGAGACTTTCACAGTACCTTGATGAAATGTCTAGACTACAAGTCTTTAGATGTTTTATTTTATCACAGTTTAACTATTGTGCTTTAGCTTGGAACTTTTGTGGTGCTGTAGATTGTGCAAAGATGGAACGCATTCAGTACAGAGCCTTAAAGTTTGTGTATGATGATTTTGAGTCTAGTTATAGTACATTACTAGAGAAAGCAGGGTTATCTACTCTTGAGCTTTCTAGGAATAGAGCTGTAATAATTGAAGTGTTTAAATCAGTAAATAAGCTCTCCCCACCTTTCATGTGGGATTTGTTCAGTGTTAAAGAAGTACCTTACAGCTTAAGGAACTCAAATCAGCTGCTTCAGAAGCACTGCAGGACAAAATGCTATGGATTAAATTCATTAGCCTATAGTGGTGCTAAACTATGGAATATGTTGCCAGTATCAATGAAAAATTGTAAAGATCTGGACACTTTTAAAGGTATGGTCCAAAACTGGACACCCCAGTCAAACTGGAAATGTGAATTGTGTGCAAATGTATAGCCTAAAAGGCATTCTGGTTTTAAATCTCAGGTAGCCTCTAAGGCAACATCTCACTTTTATACAATAAATAGTGTTAAACACTTAAATACTTTTAATATTTTCTCAGGTAAAACAACTGCATATAAAAATAAATTATTTATTTATTTAAATTTTATATCACTATTATAGTACTTCACATTAATTTATTTCATTTTGTCGGTGATATTAGCCTGCTATGGCTAGTGTTGTGCTTGTTGGAAAACTGACGTGAAATAAAATTATGTTATGTTATGTTATGTTATGTTATGTTAGCACATGCTAAATTGCTGCATGTGTTTGAGACGGAGTGCTGCAGCAGAAAATGGCTATGTCTTGCCGTGCGGTACTAGGCATGCACATGACTTTCGTGAACCGGTTTTGACGTGCCGCTGTTTTAATTTCTAGCTTTCTTTTATCATTGCAAACAATTGATGCAGTCTTTGTGGGACATAAAGTGAGGGATGTTTTAACTAAAGATCTGTGGTACTATTTCTTCAGATTGACGTTGATTACTAGTAGTTAGATAACTTTATATTTAAAAATAATGGAAATAAACGCATTTAAATTTGGGACAATACGATAACCTCTATCAGCATTTATGCAGTGCAGGGTTGTAATTGAATCATGTACTTTGACAAACCAAGTTTTTTCTGATAGGTACTGTATTTAATTTATATAGTACAGTGGGTATATGTTCCTGTAGTTGCATTTAAGGTTTGTTCATCAGTGAATCATGGCCTCTATAAACTAGTGGCATACTAAATATGCATGTATGTCCATTGCATCATTGCATTAAAAATAGCCTGTACTTTATTCATTGATTTGTGTTTTTTATTTTGTAGATCTTTCCACATCCAGAAGATGACCAGCCTTGATGATTTGGTGGCTGGTGACGCCATTGCAGCTGCGATGCAAACAAATAAATACACAGCAAGTTTCTTTGAGAAATACGATACCTACGACACGTACGAGCTGATAGCATGCACGCACTCGCACTGGTTCCTGTCCAGTGAAGACCTGAAGGTCAGCGTAGAAATGCCCCTGGGTTTGGTCAAGAAGATGGTCCCCCTGGGCCAGAACGAAAACCAGTGCTTGTTCCTCCTCCCCGAGGATGACATGGAGGGCTGTGACCCGCTGGATTTCCGGGAACTTCACCAAATTATTCGTGAAATGACCATTGGCATGTACGTGTTCGGTCAACTGCCGTCCATTTCTCTGGAAGCAAATTTCGACCAGAGCACCTCGTGTCAGCTGCCCCAGGCTTACGTGGACACCCGTCTTGGACAGGTGCTGATTAATATTGACTACATGATGAAGGCGCTCTGGCACGGAGTCTACTTCCCCAAGGAGAAAAGGACAAAGTTTTCTGAGAAGTGGAGAAAAAGTTTGGATGTGAATTCCCAAGGGAAACCTGAAACGAAGAAGCCCTTTATTACAGAGTTCACCAGTGCAGGTAAACAAAATTCTGTTATTGTATGTCAGCCGTTTTTAATTGACCACCAGGGTAAAGAATATCATGGAAATAATAGATCTTTGTCTAGAAACTGGTTTTCAAATTAGATTTTTCTACTAGTAAATTTTGAGCCATTTCCAATGAATTCTGCTTGGAGGAAGAGTTAATATTTCAAATTAAGAACTCAAAAAACTTTTCTTAATCATGTTTGGTAGGGTTTGTGACAAAGTGCACATCGCTGATATTTCATAGAAAGTTGATTCACATGTACTTAAAATGTGTTACTTCATTAGTTTTGAAAATATTCCTGGCTTATTTTGGAAGTTGTATTTTTAGACAAGTAAATTAATTAAAAATATTAAACTTGAAAAAAGAAGCTTTTGATAATTGGGCATTGTTTTTTTATTTTTTGTTTTTTTTTAAATTTTTTATTGATACTGTACTTGCATTTATAAGTAGTTTATAATTATTTATCTCTAGTGACTTTTGCATAACCAGAAACCCACTTAAGTTTTGAACAGTTTAATGCCCAACTGATATTGTTAAATCTAAGGGGACTCTTCTGAAGTGTTATACAGTAAATGCTGCTTAAACCCCTGAAATGTGTTTGCATGTCGCATTAAACTTGCGCAAAGCTTTAACAGAGATCTACGAGGGTAAAATCTGTCCCTTGACTTAATGCAGTTTTAACTTTCAGTTGCAAAGCAGTGTTTGTTTACACAAAACTTTATGTGTTGACATAAGGAATATATCACATCTTAATGTTTGCACAAGTCATTTTCCTTCTTTATTAAGATCATTTTAAGCGGCAGCCAATGAATTTTTATGAGGAAAGGTCCACTGGCACAGTGACACCTGTTCTGTTGATCAATTTAAAACTCCTAATTGAATATGAATAATACAACAGTCCACCTATTTAACTGTTTAGGCTAATGGTCCATTCAGATGCCAGGGGCCATTTTACAAAATAACTGTATCCTGAAAATTGGTTCAAATTTTTGGACCAGATTTTGAATCTACTTCAGTTCTACATCAATCCATAGCAGCCCTAGTAAACAAACAAGTAAAAATTACTAATAATTTTAGCAACACATTTAAATCTGGACTCTAGGCAAAATGCATAATTTCATTTAAGAAATGTCATCCCCAGTGTGATTTTCGTCATTTGTGATGCAAAGTTTGATTTTCTTAAATAAATGAAGATATAAAAAAAGTTCACTAGACTAAGTTTAGTTTATTAAAAAGACCATGTGTGTCTGAACTTTGTTCATACCCCGTATATGAACATAGAGTTAACTGAGATTTTGATTGATCTTAATCATTGCCAGATTAATAATTTATAAAAAGTTAATTAAATTCTTGGCATCTTTGTGATGGATTTTACATGTTGACATCACTGAACCTTTTAATAATGAACCTACATGAACTATTTGACTTTGACCATGCCTTTCATGAAACATAAAGCCACAATATTTCCTTTCTCTAATTAATCTCTTTGTGAAACATATTCACTGACAAGCAGTTTTACATTTTTAAGTTGAAAATTAAAGCAGCACTGTTGTTTACGGGTACTGAGAAATGGTTTATTATATAGAATTAGAAATAAATACTAGTAGGTGAAAAGTTAAAGCCAAATAAATGAATAAATAAAAATAGAAAATGATTTTAATTAAAATTTATAATAATAAGAACCGACTTCAATGTCTTAATTTTTGTTTCAAGTTTTTGATAATGAAACAGACATGTAACCAGTGAGTATTATAGATTTTAAGGGTTACATAGACTTGGACAACCTTGTATTAATATTGTCACAGTAATTAAAAGTAAACTTAGTCTAGGATTATGTTGTATTTACATGTTGCCTAGCAACAAGACCTCTTGCAGCCAAGAAGGGTTTAAGGTTTGCAAGTAAGCTGCTTAATAAGATTAAGATTATTGTAGAAACTAAGATCAATTTACCTAGCAGTTGGTCCAAATTTTGTTAGCCATATACAGCATTTGGACCTAGACTAAAGTACTAGTACTGGCTTATTTTAAGTCCACAATTGCAAATAATTCTCTTATTATTATTTTTTTTTATTCATTTTTTTTTTATGAAGGAACTAGTAATACAATTTCTCTATAAAATAAATCAGTGGTGCCATTATAGTTACTAGTATATTGATGTTCACATTATTGTGATAGGTCAAATTGTCCTCTTGTATCTAGTATGGCATGTGCGTGTGTGCAGAGGTACTGGCACTGATACATGCTCATGAACATACAAGCCCCTATATATATTCATGTCATAATGTGAAAAGTTTCAGTGGATATTTTGCCTTACATGCCATAATATAGAAACAATGTTTTACATATATATTGTGTTCTTATTTTTAAACCGTTAAGATTAATTTTGATGCTGTGAAAATTAACAAAATGTGAAAGAAAATGGCATGGGATATTTAACATCCACTGTTAATCATGCTTGGATCATGTTTTCTGTCTCTACGTTCGCAGGCATGTTGGACATCACTAAAGATCCCGACTACTCCAAGGCCTACGAAGACATGCCAGAGGAAGACCAAAATAACGTCACTGTCATGGAGGACAAACGTTTCTTCATGAGTCATGTAGACGATATCCTGATGCAGATGACTGGCTATCAGAACAAGGTCTATCAGGACCGCTGCACTTTCCTCATTGACGCAGACTGGTCCGTCAGCAGTGTGATTAAGCTAGCAGAAGACGTGCTGGACCACGATGGCTACATGCGTCTTAAATCACGGCTGCGGAACCAGCAGATCGTGATAAAGCAGTCCCTGGGGAATAAAATTGAGATTAAGCGTCAGCTCAAGTTGCTCAAGTTTATCAGCTTCATGGTGCCATTTTTGTGTGCAATGCGGAAGAGAATGAAGATTCCTGATCTGACCCGACTACTGCCCAACATGACAGGTACTAGTACAGTAATTACTTTTTGAGATACCACACTTTGTTTAAGGCTTCGTTCACATGGAAAGTCTATTTTCTAAAAATCTATTTTCTATTCGCGGTATCTTGTAATCACAGTCTGTGCCCTGAATACCCCGCAGCTTTATTACTGGCAGCATGAGCCAGTTACTTCCAAAGCTGTAATTCTCGGCTGCGCTCGGAGTGATCACAAGATACCGCGAATAGAAAATAGATTTTTAGAAAATAGACTTTCCATGTGAACGGAGTCTAAGTACTACTAGTATTTCAATTCTCCAAGAATGAGGGTTTCCTGATATTCACAACTATGTACTTTCTAACATTAAGTCAGCTAAATTTGCAAAACTTTTCCATAAACATGTTTCAGTATAAAGCAACTTCTTTTTTGGGGAGAAATAAATTCATATTGATCAAATCAATTACATAAGAAGAAAGAAATAAACAGTTTTGTATAGTTTTAAATGTGTCAGTCTTCCATTTGGCCTGTAGGCCTGAAGAATGTATACATGTTAGAATAACAATAAAAATATATGGTAACTAAAAAGTATGTAAGGGTCAATCAAATCATATATAATGTTAAAAATAAGTCTGAGAATGACATTTGTAGAAAATAAATAATTAAAAAAACTAATACAAAAAGAACAGTCAAAATGTATGTCCAATGTAGAAAATTGATGGTGATCATAGTTTTTCTATTTTTTTTCCTATCAGGTGATGAGGTTAGGACAGAGAGAGAACTCCCCCCTCTTATACTTACTAATGACTACAAGTGCAAGAACTTTGGTTTCCATAATCAGTATTTCCACCTTCATGGAGGTAAGCTATGTAACGAACGCTTTATTTATTTTGATTAACATTTTATATTGGATTAATTTCATCATTGCTGCTTGAAAAGTCTTAAACTGAATTTCTTATAGTTCTAAAACTTAAGTCGTCCTGTCCTTGGTGCAGTGGGGTTGTTATGTTTATTATTTTCTTTTTCTTTTTTAGTAATTATGTTAAATATCTTTCTGTTTATTTTTTCATTTTTTTTCATCATCTGAATCCTATTATCACCAGGTATACAGTTTGCATACGAGACGTCCAATCCAGAGCCGCTGCCGTCAGCCATCCAGCAGGAGACGCAGGCGCTCATGGAAGCCGCCATTGCTCACAATAACAAAATCCTCGACCCAGATGTTCCTGTGACAGACTTCTATCCCATACCTATTAAGGAGATTGATGGGAAAAGGTACTAGTATATTTCTAATAAAGTCATATTTTTTGCCTATATGATCTTAAGTTACATTTTTAGCTTTTCATTAGGCAGTTATTCATTGAAATTAAGTCACTTTTAAAAGGTCACATTTTATTCATTCATTCAAATTATGATTACTTATGAAATAGCACAGTTTACTTCATATGAGAGAACTTTTCAGATAATTATTTGATGCAATTTGACAATGCATAAGTTGCATAAGTTCTCTGTCAACATTTCTCCTCCCTTTTTTTTATGAAGTGAGTGGTATGGCTATGCAAGTGGGCAAGATACATGTATATGTGTAAGCTTTCATTGTTATCATCTTTCAGTTCTAATTCAGATACCACATCTGTGTGTGGACTATGATAATTTACACCCTCCCCCTTACTATTACTGTGAACAGCAATGTTGAGAAAGATTACATATTTTACATTGTTTTTTATCATTTTTTTACAGATACTACGTCTTTGCTCTGGACTTCGAGACCTTTCACCCTGTCCCGCCTCAGAAGCCGAAATGGGTCAACGTGATGTCGGAGAAAATCCGTGACTTGAAAATGAAGCGTCCTCCTATGTCTGAGCACCAAGTGTTTGAGTACTTCAAGAAGTATTTTGGTTATAAAAAGGCAATGAAGTGTAAGGTGAGAGAGAGAAATAAGATAAATGAATAACAGAAAAAGTAGGTCAAGGTGTTAAAGCAGATAAAAGGGGATAAAATATGTGTTGGTGATAGTTGAGCTTGATCTTTGTTTACATACTTCCATGAGTAGATATTTTCTAGGAGATGGAGTCAACTTTTTGTTGGTTGGAATTAATAAAGTTTTCAATATAAACACATGCCTATTTATAATAATATAGATATTTTGAAATTCATATAGTTTTTATTTGCTGTTACACAATTATACTTTTATTTAAATAAGATAAAATTGATAAGATTAATTTTTGAAAAATAAAATTTCAGTTATTATGACAATTTTCAACTTTTCCATTACCCAGACCCCCCAGGTTGGTTTACGAGAGGCTGCCAGACGAGGGTTGGTGGCTGCCTTCCACGGTCTTCTCCGGCGTTGTCCCATCCCTCGGCTGTCAAAACCTGACGACCAGGGATTTTATCTAGCGCACCATGCCGCCATGTTTAATAACCCTCATGTCCTCGGGTGGATGATCATACAGCAGCTTGATGTTACACAGAAAAGGTTCGATAACTTCGCCTCTGTAGGTAAGTGTTGGATAATTCTATGTCCTCTAACTTGGGGAATATATACATGAGAACACAAAATTTTTAAATTTTATACTGTAAGTTTTAATTTTTTTGGAGGAATGAAGATATGTTAACACTAAAAGATATACTGAATTTAAATTCATAGTCTGAGCCAAAAATAAAATGATCATTTGGAATGTTTCAAAAAATTTTTCTGAAAGTTATCCATGCTGTTTTTTTTTTTTCATTATCCAATATTTTCTTGTTCTTTTATATGCTTTGAGATCATAGATTCCAAATGTTTCTCTAAAGCATATTTTACAGAATGTTTTGTGTAGAATTAAAATTTTAACAGCTTCAGCATGTGCTAAATTTAGTTGCAGCATGAAAGGCAATTTATACAAAGTATTATATAAATATTATATGATGGATGAACAGAGAGATATTTATTTAGTAGAAGTACTAGTAGATGTAAACATTGACAAAGCATTAAGTTTTGCATGGGTGCCAGTAAAAAGCATGTGGTTGAAATCATCAGATAGTATTGTGTATGACAAAATGGATATAACAGCATGAAAACATTAAATTTCACTTTGAAGATAATGAAATATGACAACAAGGTCATAGGTCATCAAGCTTTGAATGATATCATTTTTTTTTCTGATGAAGATGGCATTTCATGGGTTTATTTTATATAATCATAGACATGTAGGAGATGATTCAAACAAAGAGAACTGCAATCAAACAATGGTGACTTTATCAGCACATGTGCATGCACCCACACTCTCTCTCACACACACACACACACACACACGTGCAAATTCCATCATTTAATATAGCAGTCATACACATGCAGACATACACCCCATTTCCATAGATTAGATCGACCTACTTTAGATCGACCTAACTCCCTGGGGGTTCACGCTAAAAAGCTGTCAGCCGAGCAGACACGAAAGTTAATTACCCCCTTACAGCTTGTAGTAGGCGGGACAGACATTTAAGTCGGATTATCTGAAAGTAATCTAGTGAGACTCCCCGCGGGGATAGATCGATCTAAAATCTATGGAAATAGAGCCATATACTGCTATAGATTTGTTTGTACACATGCAAAAGGGAACACTTAGAATGTCACAAGGACACGCCTACACACACATGCATGTGCTCACACACACACACACACACACACACACACACACACAAGTTCACATCCTGACACCTTTACAGATATCATTATATGCTATATTTTCTTGCTGCTACGTTCTGATCACAGTCGGAGATGGAGGCGAGAGTTTATTCCGCTCCCAGTTCAGAGACCTTGGGTATACATTGGCACAGCTCCAGGCTTTAGATAACAATACAAGTTTACCATGGCAGCAGCTGCAAGGTTTACAGATCACTCTATGTCGTATACTCCTCATGCACGAACATGTGCATGTGTACATGTGTGCGCGCTCTCGTGACAAGTACCATGCATGACAAAGTCACAATGTTACACATAAACCGTGTGGTTGTATATGGGAAGTTTTGTCACTATCTGGCCTTCCTTTGCATCCTGAAACATTTAGCAGCATTGATGCTTTATTTTGACAATTCTGTGTTTTTTCAAGCCTCTCTTCGCAATGCACATAATCATGTGTACACACCCCAGTTGTGGTATCATGATGGGAATACACAGTACAACTGTTACTGCACCCCCCTACCCCACCCCCCCTTCATTGCACACACAAGACATTATTTATCAAAAACATATAAAAATGGATGGATTTTGCTTGATTCAAGTATTTATAATATCTTACCACTGCACTCTGATATTTATGTATATGTATGAATAATTTATTATAAGTTATACATGTCTGGGATGCACTCTCACAATACATTATGATCACATCACCATATCACAGTGTTGTATGTTTCATTCATCCTTAGAGCACTTTCAGAACAGCTGTCTAACAGACCGCAGATCAAATATGGTGACCGGCTAATAAAAACTTGTCACTTAATTCCCAATTACACACCGAATAGATTCCCGGTTACAGTACAAGCATTCAGGATGGTCAGCCATAATATTTGATCCGCAGATCTGTTAGCCCACTGGATGCGCTCTTATGTAGAATATGATGGCTGGATTTTTACCCACAAGCCAGTAATTATTTTTGCCATGAATGAAAGATTTTTTTATTTATTTATTTATTTATTTATTTATTTATTTATTTATTTATCATAACTGAAATCATTTTTTTTTTACTTTCTTATTATTTCATTTGTTTGACAGAAAAGTTTTCTTAAGGCAACATTTGGCAAAAATCTCACAATCTGCTGACACAGTGGCGGATCCAGATATATTTTCTGACAGTCTTCCAAATTATCTTTGTTGCGTCATCCCCCATTTTTGACCGTCTTCAGATAGAAAAAAATTGGATACCCGTCAGTGTAAACTTGAAAATCTGACCGTCTTCCAGAAGACCCAGAAGATGGCCTAAATCCGCCCCTGTGACATGAATATAAACACTGAGCACCGTCACTTTCACTTTGGATTCACATCTTGTTTATAAACTTTGATATCATTCATAAGACTGAAATGTTTCAGAGATGATGTAAGAATCTTTAACACATGAAAATAGTCAATCATCAGATTTTAAGTAAGAAATATTACGGCTACACATGAGAGGCATTCATTGCCAACTTATATGCAAGTAAAGAAGAGAAAAATGCTTAATGATATTCATATATTCACATATTTAAGCATTTTGCAAATGTTCTAAGTCATGATTAAGCCCTGGAGAATTTAAAATTAATGTTCAAATGTAGTTTACTGACATGGTAATAATTATTTTCCTCACAAGGACTGGAGGTTGGAGAAGGAACTCCAGGCGTTTCCAGAGCCAACGAAGGTATAACGAAAACGTGTATGCATGCTGAAACCCAACAACACATAGTTCCAGTGAAGACTTTTGTTGACCATGATTAACGATTGAAGTAGCTTAATTAATTTGCATGCTGGTTGTATTGGTTAGAATGCGTACTTCCATGTATGGTGCTATATTTAATATTTAACACAGCTGTTTTATCAGTGTTCTTTTACAGTGTCCCAATTTGCTGATACCTGTATGGGCTGTTATTTTATTATTGATATTATTATTTTTTTATTATAATATTATCCCAAGTTTTTAATTGGATTGAGTTATACCAAGTGAATTGATCTTAGTTGTGGTTAGGATATATATAACCATTTACTATAGCTCAGAATATTCAGTATTGATGATACTTATCTGTTACCTTAGCATGGCAGACATAGAAATTAAACATGCATGCCAGCCAAAGCCTTTAAATATATTAATTTCATTTTTTTTTTTTCATTTATTAATCAAAGTAATCAACCCTGCACTTATTTGTTTACAGGAGTGTTGCACCGAGTGAAGTTTTTATTTGGTATTGTTTCACAAAATTAATGCTATTTTTCTTTTTTGATGAAAGGAGGTATTGCAGTTCATTGTAACAAAATTGAAATTCTATATAACATAGTGACATTGAAATAAATTTAATTCACATTTTTCTTTGATGTGCAATTTTGAGTCAGTGATAAGTTTGTAGGGCATTTTTTTTTCTTTTAGTCAAACCATCTCCTGGCATAAATACAAGCTACTGGTTTACATACAAATTGATCGTATGATTTTTTTTTTCTGCAAGGTGTAAAAAATCAAGGAATATGTACCTTGTATAGAACTATTGTTAAACCTGGTCTATTCTTTTGGTCCATGTTGAAAGGTCTATTCTCAGTATGTCCAATGTTCAATTCTATCAAATCCAGGCATGTACTTTTGGTTCTCAACCTGTAGATTTCATTCCATTTCATGCCAGATACTTAATAATGCATGCTACAGCAAATTGATGGACAAAACTGTCAAACTGACAAGTGAAAAAAAAAAAAAAAAAAAAAAAAAAAAATCACTTTGTAGTATTCAAACTATCACTTTATTAGAATACCTGTATCAGTTATTTTGGAATACTTGCCCTTTTCAGGTCCCACTCCCCTCCATCTTGCAGCCCGTTGCGGCTCCCTGGATGCCGCGGCATGCCTGATGAGTATGCCGTTCAGTAACCCTCTCATCCATGACAGCATTGGCTGGGCGCCTGTGCATCACGCTGCGTTCTTTGATAACGCCCCTGTGTTACAGCTGATGATCAGGAGGCAGCCGGCTCTGCTGGAGTTACCAACCAAAAATGAGTGAGTTCTGTTTGAGGGATAATGTATAATTATTAAGCCTAATGAAAGTTTCTCAAAGAAATTTTACATCGGGTTGCAACCAGATGTGTCATTATATTTGGCATGTACAGTTTTAAGAAATGGGGACTTATTTCAGTCAAGCAAAATTATCACCACATTGATCAACTTTTTTGCAAATGCTTAAAATTTACAAATGTACTTTTTAATTATTTTTTATTGTTATAAAAGTTATTTGAAAAATGATAACATTATATAATATTGAATAATATTTTAATGTTAATGGCTATGGAAGTAGAATTTTATAATAGTATTTAAAAAAGAATACTAATCAGGATCATGATCAATGAATAGGTTTTACCTTTTATATGAATTGATACCATCATTACTAAAATTTCAACCTTCCAGTCTTCGATCCCCTCCCTTGCTGCTGGCGGCAGGTGCTGGGGCACTGGACTGCGTGATATGTCTGATCAACCTACAAGCTAAGATCACAGCCTGTGACTCCAACAAGAACAACATGGTTCACCTGGCCACCCTCAAACTACACACACATGTCCTGGAGTGGCTGATCAAGTGGGACAATAAAGAACTGCCCGTATGGGACTTACTCGTAGGTATGTTGATTAGTTGGTTTGATAGCTTGTTACCATGGCAACTGTGGTGTATTTCAGACAACTTTGGACTTCCTTGGAAACGGAAAATTTAAGTCAGTGTAACTGCAACCTTTGTACTGGTCTGGGATTCAGTCGTATGTGGGTGGGTTGGTTGGTTGGTTGGTTGGTCAGCTTGTTACCATGGCAACTGTGGTGTACTGGTGTATATCAGTCAGCTGAGGATTTCGTCAGTAATGGTTGTAGTTGGCGTAACAGTAACTGTACAATAGTGTACCGGTACAGGGGAGAAGCAGACTGTTTTATGAACAGATTACAAGGATTTTCAGTTATTATATTTGTTGTTGCAATTTTTTTTTTTTTTTTTTAATTGCAATGCTGAAATTTATGTCTTATTAAAAATGTTGACAGCATGAGCAATGGGTGGGATAACTGATATCTCATGATCAATTAACCCATAGAAAATAGGAAGTAAGTACAGACTGCATACTGCAGACCGAGGTCTGTATTGGAACTCTCTCTCTCTCTCTCTGTTCTAGGAATGATGAAGAATGAGGACATCAAGAAGAAAGACAGTGCTGTGAAGTGTATGGAGACTTTGTCTACCTCTGATCCCTTACACTGGCAGTCAGTACTTAAGGCAGGTAGGTACATTTGTTGTGAAGTGTATGGAGACTTTGTCTACTTCAGATCCTTTACACTGGCAGTCAGTACTTAAGGCAGGTAGGTATATTTGTTGTGAAGTGTATGGAGACTTTGTCTACGTCAGATTCTTTACACTGGCAGTCAGTACTTAAGGCAGGTAGGTACATTTGTTGTGAAGTGTATGGAGACTTTGTCTACTTCAGATCCCTTACGCTGGCAGTCAGTTTTGAAAGCAGGTAGGTACAGGTGAGGTATAATGTAAAGGTAATGTCCAGGAATTTTTCAGATGGTTGTTGTTGTTGCATTAAGTTTATTGGTTTGAAAGTTAAAATTGAATCCATCTTTGATCTACATGTATCTGGTTGCAGTGATTTTTTTTCTAATAATTGTACAAGAATATTTCATTTTCATTGACAGTATAGTAGACAAAATGCTTAATTTTTAAAAGCGGTTCTATGTAAATTAAGGGAATTATTTGGTAAAAATTGATAATAGTAGCATCAGACAAGTGTGATATTTAAAATGTTTTACAAAAATTACAGGTGGTGTTTCTGCCCTGGTGGAATTGCTCAAACTCGACAACGAAGAAATCCAGGCCGTTGCTGCGGCTACATTATGCAACATATCAGAACACGAACCAATCAGGCATGCTCTCACAACTGCTCAAGCTGGACCAATCCTCATCAAGCTCTTATCCTCCCCTGTGGATGACATCCAATCCCGTGCTGCGATAATATTATCAGACTTGGCGTGTGTCGATAACAACCAGGACTCCATAACGGACCAAGGAGGCATTCAGCCATTGGTCAATTTATTGGACTCAGTGCTTGAGGATGTGTTGGTGAACGCAGTGAACGCGATCCGTGTGATGTGCACAAATAATAACACCAACCAGTCGTGTGTGGCGGAGTGCGGAGGCATTGAGCCACTGGTGGAGTTCCTGACTGTCAACTCAGGTGATAGCTCTTAGCAAAATGTCAGGCCTGCTGCAAATTTGTAGAAATATTGCAGCAAACTGCAATTCGTTCTTGCAAATGTGCTGCAATATGGCTGCAAATCAGCAGCAATTAATTTTTTTTCAAACCCCTGCAAACGTGTTGCTACAAACCTTTAGAGAGAGAGAGAGATTACATTTGGGAGAGAGAGAGAGAGAGTGATACATGTTTCATATGAGAGAACAGGGAAAAGAAGGGACTTCACCTATTGCATTTTGACGTTTCATATTGCAGTATATTTTATTATCTTTTAAAATTCAGCTAAAATTTTTGACTATGTGTGCAACTGAAATTTTCAGATATTCTTCAAGCTGCGGCATCAGCCGCCATTGCAGCTCTTTGCCGTGGACATCGTAAGAACCAGGATGCAGTAGTGGCAGAGGGCGCAGTCAGGTGCTTTAAATTAAATCATAAATAAATAACCCTTATCTTATACATAACAGCAACAGATCTAAAACTGAAAATGAGTTTATTTTTGTTATAACTTATTCAATTCAAAAATTTACTTGTTTTATTATTAGATCTTCATCTAATATAAAATGCCTGTGAACATGTAAAAATAACCTGTCTAGAAATGGAAAGTAAGTTTATTTTATCATAATTAAATTCCGTCCATGTTTTTATGAACTGTAGGCCATTGGTCAACCTGATTAAGGGGCGTGGCAACATCACAGTGCAGGTCAAGGCCGCGGCCGCAGTGGAGGCGTTGGCTGAGAACAACCCTCCCAGTCAACATGCTTTTCTGGAGCTGGAGTGTCCTAAAGTACTCACCAAGTTCTTTAAGGTTAGTCTATCTCTTGAATATATAATTAATAAAATTTATAAATATATACTTGAATAGTAAACCCTTTAATTGTTTTTGTGATAGTGAAAATGAGAATTTAAAAGCACATTTTTTTTTTCATAACAGTTTTGGATAGAGTGTATCAAGCTAAATTTGCACTCAAGTCAGTATAAATTTATTAAATAAATAATTTTGTCTTTGAAAGCCAAAGTTATATATGAATTGTGTTCCTTTAGAGATTTACGAAAAGAAAATGCTGTCATTTAATGTGTGTGCAATAAAATTGTAAATACAAAATCAGAAAATTGACGTTGAGTTTCTGTAAAATAACTGTTCTAATCACAATATCCATAGGTGTGGTCAGTATCAGTGAAGGAACAGGGGGCCACAGCACTGTGGGCGTTAGCTGGGCACACCCACAGACAGCAGAAGTTTATAGCAGAGAGGATAGGTGTTCATCAACTCATTGAGATGTTGTTGTCTGGGTCTGAGAAGTTACAGTTTGTAGGTATGTGAGATGCTTGAATTAGTTTCTTTTTGTTAATCCTACTACATTTAAAACCAGTAGATGGGAGTATTTCGTTAGGCATTTGTCTTGGCTATTGTATGTTAATCCACAGTTATTTTGCATTCTATTATAAGGATTTAATTACAAGCTATGAATGAGTTATTTGTTGTGGAATTAAAAAAAAAATAATAAAAAAAACTACGAGTGACTTTTTTGCAGTCATTCCTTATAACTTTCTAGACATTAGCAACATGCAAGGTCTGAAATATTTTATGGCAGTAAAATATGACAAAAAATATTTCATGTTGTAACTTATGACAAATATGAAAAGATATATTTGATTTAACACCTTGAGTGAAAGTCATGTTAATAAATTATAAGGTTGCCGAGCTGTGATTGCCTTGAGCAGAGAAAACATGGACAACCAGAGCAAGATGACCAATGAAGGCGGCATCTCACCCCTGGTCAGATTGCTGCGGTCAAACAACACCACAGAGAGGGTGCTGAGACAGGTCATTGAGACCCTGGGAACACTGTGTGTGGGTAAGGTGTCCACTCCAAACACCTTGATCTCTCTCTTTTTCTTCTCTCTCTCTCACACACACACACACTCTGACACTCTCTCTCTCTCTCTCTCTCTGTCTTTCTCTCTCTCACTTCTCCCTTCCTCTCTTTCTTACTCCCTTTCTTTCTCTCTCTCTCTCTCTATTTCTCTTCCTCTCTTTCTCTCTATTTCACACACACACACTCTCTCTCTGTCTCCCTTTTATTCACACTCTCTCTCTCTCTCTCTCTCTCTCTCTCTCTCTCTCTCAGGCATACGCAGACAGACCTATATTTTCTTTTAATTATAAAAAAAAGAAGTATGGGTGACATTTTCGTTCACTCTTATCATTTATTGATACTTATTTTATTTATCTATTTTAAAGCATTTACTTTTAAAATATTGGCATTGAAACATTGCTTATATCACCCTCCAGGCGTTGCCCACAGAAACAACAAACTGGTGCAGAAGAAGATAGCAGAAGAAAACGGCATCAGTATCCTTGTGAAGCTCCTGGTGAAGCCTCCGTCTCCAGACATCCAGGTGGAGGTGGCCAACACGCTGGGATGTATTGTGCTGTGTAACACGGAGAACCAGGAACTGCTGAAGGCAGAGACGGATTTCAAGTTCAACTTGCTGCTGGATTTGCTGGTGTCCAAGAAAATGGTAATATTTTATTTTATTATTTTTTTTTTTAATTAAAGATCAGCAAAAACCAGTTCTTACCACTTTTGACAGTTTATAAAATTAAAATCAAAAGAGAATATCTCAAAAGGTGCTCCCTGACCCTAAGTCGAATCATTAAATTCTTTAGACACAAAATCTCCTCTTTAATCACTAGTTGTTTAGTCTCTGCAAAAAATTGAAAACCAAAGAACATTCAGTGTGAAAATTATCTAACATGAGGTATGGTATATTTCAGAATATCCGCCTGAAGGCAGGCATGGCGCTGGCTGTGTTTGCATTTAACAACACCCCACAGCAGTATAACATCAGAGAGGCGGGCGGCATCAAGTACAGCTGCTTTAAAGATCTGCTGGAGAGTGACAAAGAGGACTGGCAGGCATTTGCTGCCTTCCAGGTACTGGCAGAGATTAAGTGTGTGTGTGTGTGTGGGGGGGGGGGGGGGGTACAAGGAGGACTGGCAGGCATTTGCTGCCTTCCAGGTACTGGCAGAGAGTGTGTGTGTGTGTGTGTGTGTGTGTGTGTGTGTGTGGGGGGGGGGGGGGGGGGGGTACAAGGAGGACTGGCAGGCATTTGCTGCCTTCCAGGTATGGCAGAGATTGTGTGTGTGTGTGTGTGGGGGGGGGGGGGGGGTACAAGGAGGACTGGCAGGCATTTGCTGCTTTCCAGGTATGGCAGAGATTGTGTGTGTGTCTGTGTGTGTATGTGTGTGGGGGGGGGGGTACAAGGAGGACTGGCAGGCATTTGCTGCTTTCCAGGTATGGCAAAGAGAGGCATGGTTGTCTGGGTAAGGTAGGGTGGAGATGAGGGGCTGGTACAAGGAGGACTGGCAGGCATTTGCTGCTTTCCAGGTATGACAACACTGGCAGAGAGAGGAGAGGGGTTACCTAGGGTTGGGGTGGGGTGGGGGGGTGGTACAAGATGGACTGGCAGGCATTTGCTGCCTTCTAGGTATGACAACACTGGCAAAATAGGGGGATTTACCTGGGAAAGGAGGGGTGGGGACTGTACAGCGAGGAGTTAAGGCATACTTTGCTGCATTCCAGGTACTGGTAGATAGGGGGGGGTCTGGGGACGAGAAGGGTTGAGATAGTAACACGAGAATGGTCAGCATAGAGTGTGTGCTGTTTTTTAGGTATGACAACACTGGCAGAGATGGGTTTTACCTGGAAAAGTTGGTGGCGGTGAGGGAGCACAAGGTTAATGAATTGGACCAGGGCAAAGAAATTGAAGGGATGGAATATTGGTCAGAATGAATCATTTTTTGTATGGCAACTCATATATGAAATGAGTACCAAGGAAAAGCAATAATATTTAAGCCAGTGAATTCAGTACATATGTCACATTAATAAAATTTTGAATATTTTCCTTCCACAGATTGTGGTTCTGGCCAGAGTGATAGTGGACATAGACCAGGTGACGCTGACCGCTAGAGGAGTGACCACACTGGTCAGACTGCTGGGGTCACATGAACATAATACAGTCATTCTGGCAGGTATGGCTTGACCTTGACCTACTTATTTTGATGTCTTAACCTTGATCCTATCTCTGACATCTGGACTCTGTTACTTATTCCCCCTATAATGCTATTCTGATTCAGTTACTTTACTACACAGCCACACACAACTTTGTTTTCGTTACTTCATCAGGTGGTTAATGTCAGCCTTGACCCCATTCATTAAATGGTTGATCTACACTTTGGTCCTGCTCAATTAGATGACCTTAGCCTTGACCCTGTTACTTGACCACTGAGCCTCCTGTCTTAGCTTTGTTACCATTTTCCAAGTGTCCACTTCCTAACCCATTCACAACCTTCACCAGACTTGACAATTGCAATGAATAATTCAGATTTGTCGACAAATTCCATTGTATCCTGTTCCAGTACTGTCACTTGCCTGCATCTTTACTCACACCTTCTCTTCCCCATGTCTTCCAGGCAGCTTCATGGCCAGTCTTGCCCACACTCGCGCAGGGATCCCAGATGCCATGATCACCTCTGGCGCCATCAACCATCTCCTGGAGCACCTGTTCTCTGACAGCGAGGAGGTCCGTTCGGCCGTTGCCTGTGCTCTGGGGTACCTCTCCTTCAACAAGACGGCAGCGAGGGCGCTACTTGTGGCCTGCAGGAACCGCCCCAAGTATTACGACCTGCTCATGGACAATATTGGGCTGAATCCAAAGATCAGCGCTGACTTTGTGGATGATTTTAAGCGAGCTAAGCTGGTTGGGCTGCCATCGCAGAGGTACTGTAGTTTGTTCACGAGATGTCTATTTTAATGATGCTTTTACCTTCTATTACTTTACAAAGTTATTCACATGTTTTTTGTTGAAAAAAAAATGATATATTGATAGCTAGAAAGTCGGAAACTTATCACATTGGCAGTGTATGAAATTCAAGGAAATTACTTGCCAGACCGCCGGGCAGGTAACTCTGAAAAGTTACCAGCCCGGCCATGTAGTTACCTGCCCTATTTACGATAACCCCTAGAGTTAAGAGAGGTATGCTGAGGGGGTCTAGAATGCATTCTTGGGAGAGTAATTTGGAAATGAAAGGGCAATATCATGCCTTATGCATGGAAATTTAGAAATTGTTTGGAATTTCTACTGAATGATACCTTGTCAGTGTTGGATTTAGAGGGATAGAGGGGCTCCTGACGCCCCCCTTTTAATTTCTGTAAAAAAATAACTCACCTCTTGAAATAAGATTTTCACTAGTTGAATCATAGTACTAAACCATACCAAATGGCACTATTCACCATCTAAAATACCAAAAATTTTCAGGGCCCTTTAGCAGTCGGGGGAGGGCGGGGGTAGTCAATTCAGTTTATGTTCACCTTGCAGGCTGTCTCATTTCTTCGTCAATAATTTATTCATAACTTTTATTCCGATTTCGTGATATAATTTGATCATAATTTTTGCTTTTTTGTATAGCAACAAGTATGACCAAAAATATATATATATATTGTTGTCAAATAAATCGATCTCTGTGCTAACAATAAAGAAGAAAAAATTTAGCACGTAGGGTCCCTTTGAATATCGCTTTTAAGCTTTAAAAAGCGGTCGGGAACGGTCCTGCACGCTAATGGCCCATAGACAGTCCTGTATCTCGAAAGCATTGCTTATTGAGAATAGCTATATATATCACATAGAGGCTACAATATCATTTTTATATGGGGCGAGTATGGACGAGTTATTGGATCGAGATGCTTGCGCTCGGTCGCAATGCGTGATACTTTCGAGTTACGGTTTTACGAAAAAAAAATGTTGCCGCTCGACTAATTGCAAATCGAAGTCACCTTTCCATTGGTCCCAATTTGTTCTCTTTCGTTTGGTTCTGTCGTAATCTTTGTTAGTTTTATTTCTTTCCTCAATTGTTTTTCTTTTGTGAACTTCTCTATCGGACTTGATAGAATTTTTTCATTTTTGACAGCCCAAGATGAAAGCACGTGGGAAAAGAACTACATCTGACGCACGGCGTAAACTCGTACGTTCACTCATAATTTTGGGATTCAAATTTTTTGTAAAATTCTCCTTTTATTTGCCTCCATTGCCTTTATTACTGTCGATTATAAGCACTTCATGTACCTATAAGTCGATTTAATCAATATCATAACTTTTTATACTTTCACATTTTTATTACTCTCAACCTACAAATTGCTACTCGCGGTATCTCCTCTACACAAAACAATGACGTAACGTTATCTGCTGTGCACTGAAGCTGGTTAAGAACATTGTGCCTCGTTTCAAATTGTCTTTCAACTTCATATCACACAGACAGAACTTCGAAAACGAGGCCACTGAGAGGGAGACTGTTAGTTACATTTCGATACGAGCGTTCGATTGCAAGCTATGGTTAGTTCTTTGCTTCTATGAAAGTGGGTGAAAACAGTGAGTTTATTTGATATTTTGCTGAAATCGCTTGTGAACATAGACAAAATAAAAGGTGAAAATAGGCTGTAAAAACAGCCAGCCCGTCGGGCGGGTAATCTGCAAATCTTACCCGCCCGGCCTGAAAGTTACCAGCCTCGGGCTGGCGGGCAGGCGGCCATTTCATACACTGACATTGGACATATTTATTTTATTTTTTTAATGTTAATTTTATTCATTTATTTATTTTTTTTTAATTTTTCAGCCTGGAAATTAATGGAGGGCCTCCCATTATTCCTCACAACATTGTGAGAGATGGTGAGTAATTTTTTTTTTTTTTTTTTTTTACAATTTTAGATTTATAAATTATTGAAGTTTTTTTAACAGTTTGAACAATACATTTGTAAGTTATTGAAGTAAATTACATACTTGCAAGTATTTGAACTCATTTATTTATTTCAGCTATTGAAACAGTTATATGGATAGTGTGAAAAGGAAAAAACAGTTATTTTATATGAATGATGAGCAAGTTTTAACTTAAATAATCTCTGTGAAAAGTTTGATAGAAGTGCATTGAATCTATTTAAAATATTTTTTCATCATCATCTTTTAAATTATCTCGCTCGCTCTCTAAACTACCACATGTACAGGATCTAAGCTAAAGAAAAACTTTCGGCCCACTAACTTCTATCGGCCGCCCAATAAAAAGGAGATAAAAGCTGAGCTCGAAACTTGCCGCAGCTTTCCTTTGCTGCATACTAACATGGCTACTGCTGATGCTGGGTAACATTGTTGATGTTGTCACCAATGCGGCAGCACTGTTACTGTTATTGCTACACCTCACGGAGTCACATCACCTTATAGTGACATTCTTTCCTTTATGTCAGAATTTTTTTTCACTTGTTACCATATTACACTGTTAAAACCAAATCAATTCTGACCTATAAATACTGCAGTATGATGCTAGAAAATCTGCCACTGGTTAATTTGGGCATTTTTCCAATGTTGTACTCTTTTTATGCACTGTTGCTGCTGTCACTGATGGAAACGTTGATTGCTGTCAACATACATATATACTCCCATTTTGACCCATCACAACTTTTTAGCACTATGCACTTCACAATGTTTACATTCTCCCAGTTAAAGATGTGAAAGTTTCCCACATAGCCAGTTGTAGGATCATTTAAACGTGTTAATACAGGTCGAGGTTATGTGATCAATTACGTACATATCAGAGTTAATTGAAAAAAAAAGTAATTATTGTTAAGGAAGAGGTAGACTCAAGCCATAACTTTATTTATAATGACATCATGTTAGAACTCAATTAAAATGGTCAGGTAAGAACCAGCTGCATGCTGTCACCTATACAAATAGATAAATGTTATGTAACTTGATATTTCAGGAAACAGACCTTACACCACGCACAGCTTCCGTCGTCCTCCCCCAAGTTCCCCGCCATCATCAGTAGGACGCGCCAAATCCGCACCCGCACTTCGCAACAGGACCTCAGCCCTTTCGGCAGCGCAAGATGGTGAGCAGTTCGATAATTAGTTTTGTGCATAAGTATTTTAGCATGTTTAGTAAATAATTGATTTTAGTTAATATATGTGATGAAAAAAATTGTGTGTAAGAATTGTTGATTTTGTTTAAAAGTTGATGAAGTCGTAAAAATGAGTTTGGTCTGTTAGAATTTTGGGTACAGAGTAGAGTTATGAATTTAATGCTTATGACCATTGATTTTAGTTATTTTTGTCACTATTTATTTATCATATTTTCACTTTTTGGTTATGGGATTAAATTGTATTTGTGATTTGTAATTTAGAGAAACAGCAACAGTAGTTGTTAACCAACAAGAGAAACAACAGTTGATATAAAGATACTGCAACTGATTTACAGTTGCTTAAGTATTCTTTTTAACTCTGAATTTTAAATCTTTTCAGGAAAATCATTTTTAAGTAAGCGTAGTGGCTCTCCAGTCTCTCCAGAGAGATCATCCAAAGCAGTGGGCGCCATGAAGACATCGATTGGTGCCTGGAAAAAATGACGACTGTTAAAATATTTGACAGTGTAAATATTTTAACGAAGGCCAGGGAAAGAGACGGATTAAGAAAGAACATTGTACAGGCTATTTATATTATTGTTGGTTTGCTGCGTGAGAGCTGAAGTTGGGCTGGGTTGTGAAGGAATTGGGGGGGGGGGGGGGGGGGAGAGTGGACTTGAACATTCCCTGATCAGATGAAAATGCTCAGACTTAGTCTTTTAGATGCTGGGGCAGTGGGGAGATTTTTTTTTTTGGGGGGGGGAATTAAGATATAATTGCTGTGCTTGCTTTTTTCGATAAAGTACAAAAATAGAACATAAGAAGTTTGATTTTATAGGGAATAAAACAGCTGTGATGGCCATGGTCAGTTGTGGCAAAAAAGTTTTCCTTTCATCTAAATTATATTTATATGATTATCATCATCATATACATGTATTATATTATATGTGTAAGGAGCATTGACAATGAACCATTTTATGACTTTAAATACAATCCAATTTCCTCAGAGAAAGTAGGCTCCAGTTTTCCTACATGTGTGTGTATATATATTCCTGGCACTCTTTACTGTACCCCGGGGTAAATAGAGAAGACTGTACACCTAGGCTATGAGAAACGACTCGAGAACAAGATGCTGTTTATTTGCAGGCTTCTACTGTAGCGTAGTAAGCATTATGTATCTTATCATTAACGTTATAATGGTGTCAACTTATTCAAAGAGCGCAGCTTGGTGAATTATTTGTAAGTTATTTAATTTTAAATTATGTATATTTTCTATTTTTATTTTATTGCATTGTTTTTATATTTTGTTTGAAGAAGACTTCGACTGCTTTCCCAAAAAACTGATGTAAATAGGCGTAATCTGACACAGGGTTTATCTTTGTATTGAAGCCTTATATTTTTAACAGAAATGATCATTGCTCAGTTAGAATATTGTCATAGCAGTTCTGTTGCTTTTTCAAGCTGTATACTACGCTGCATTATACTGTATAGCATATGCTAAACAGGCGACAGTTAAGTTTTTTTTTTTTTTTAAATTTATTTATATTTTACAATAATGTATATTTTGTGTGCTATTGAGTAGCAAGCTTTATTTTTAGATGTGATATTATGTATGAATACCATCCATTTTGTTATAATTTTTTAAAATATTATCTTACGTATGACAGGTTATTAAATACCCAATGCGTTCTCCTCGAGAATGTAAAGCCAACAATGGAAAAAGATGCTAAGCCGTCCATGTTTGTTAAAGTATAACTCAATGAGATATTACAATTTACGTATATATTTACGAAGAACAGAAGACACATTGCGTTTTATTACAATAAAGTGTTTCTTGTAATGCATAGTTTCTGTTCACACTGTTGGGTCATCTCTCTCTTTCTCTTTTGCTCTCAACATTAAACTATATTAAAGATATGTTGTCACCCTTCGCCCAAAACTCCTCATTTACTGCCTTACGTACATTCTTTTGGGTAATAGATAGATCGTCAGTGTTCAGTGACTCAGTTAATTAACATTTAGACATACATCATCTTACGGGTGACGTCATAATTGCGATTTTTGGGTAAAAACTGAAAAACCCGTTTCTCAAATTTTGCATTTACCTGAGCTCCGACGATAATCGTTTCAACGCTGATTTAATGACACCAATTAGTACTCCAAAATCCTGCCAGCGATTTATCTTAAAATAATAGTTCAGATTATATCGTTGATAGAGCAAAACAGTGCCTCTGTGCAGTGAAAATCTGTAACTAAGAGCTCATAACTCCACCACAAAAACATTTAAACCAAAATGACGGCACGGGATTGTAGCCTATTCACTTGTGGCCAACTCTGCCAATTTTCGTGATAAAATCTTGTCAGTCAGGGATGAAGTTACGCCCCATACCGATTGCTATCCCACCTCAAAATAGAAAAGTGTTAAATAGACGAATAAAGATTTGAGTTGCCTATGCTTATACATTGCAACGAGAATAATAAACGCCGACATATATAAATTTGACATTTGATGTGGGGGTTTTGGGTATATGTTTGGGGTAGTTCACTATAGCATGCTATGACCAAAAACCAGTGTTTCATGGAGAAATTGCCAAGCTCAAGATTTCTGCAATGTCATAAATATTTAAAAATCTATATTAAAAAAAGTAATTAGGCAGCCGCTACCAAAGTACAGCTAACCTTAGATAAATATAAAGGGCATAATTTGCCACTATGATCGGGTCTCTGGGCCTTCCTTCCTTTTTGAGATAACGGAAACAAACCTTTTTTGAGCCCGTTTGGCCATTAGCGAATTTGACCTTGACCTACTTACATAAAAGTAGGTCATTATCTGTGGATTTGGCTCAGTATCATTGACCATAAGGCCCTTAGCCATATGGCTTATACTTTAGGCCTAATGGCAATTTCAAATTTTACAAATGTTGCCTTTAAAAGCCCCTGTGACCTTGAAAAGTAGGTCAAGGTCACTGAAACTTGGTCTATGGCATATTCTTACCATGGGCTACCTATGTAAATTATTTCAGATTTTTTGCGAAAAAAAACGCGCGGAAATAATAATAATAATAATAATAATAATAATAATAATAATAATAATAATAATAATACCAAAAACAATAGTATTCCTCTATGGGGAATCCTAAAAATAAACCCCCGACCATACTCCCTACCCACTGTTTAAGATGTAGATCTACACATGTTACGAAGGTTGTCATCACAAAGCTGTGATAATTGCAGTCATTTGTACTTTCAGTCCCATTAACTGCATTTTAAGCTAATAAAATTTAACTGACAGCAGTCACTTGGGAAATTTATATGTTGCTTTATAAATTTATTTAGATTAATCATGAAATAAAAATCCTATGCAGTACGTACAGTAGTTTCTTGAAGCTGATCGAATAGAATATGCTAAAGTCTCGGTCACAACCGGACGCACGAATTTTAGGATCGTATGGCCTCTGCGAATTTTGGGTGCAGCGGAGGTCGTGGAGTTCGTACAGGTAGAGGAAAGTTTGCAATGGAAGGCGCAAGCCTGCCTTATGAGTCGCAGGGTCCACGTGAGAAGCAGGGACGCTACTTGCAAGGTACGATGTACTCATTTCTTGAGTTTGTCTTGCTACCTGCGTACGTGGCACGCACTCACCATTTATGAAGATAATACTACGCACGACGAAAGTAATTTCCTTTTGTTTCACACTTGCCTCACACGCTTGTATTGACGTACTGACCACGTAAGTCATTTTTGCCTCCTGTTCCCCCTTCTTTCTTTCCCCCTTCCTTCTTTTCTGTTCTCTTAGCTTCTTTCCCTTGCTTTTTGGAGGCATATTAGAAGCAGATTGAGCAAATTTCGAATTTTTTGAAATGTTGTACACGAGGCACAAGCGACGTTATTTGTCGAGACACGAGCGTGATCGTGAGCACGTCTTTTATACTCCTGGCGTGGGGACAACGCACTTCCGCCGTGCTTTCGACTTTGCTTTTTAGCTGTGAGGGCGTACTCAACACGCAAAGGACACTTTCTCCTTCATTGTTTTCGACGTGCGTCTTGGACCACGCACGGCTCACTTGCATATTTCTCGCAAACTCCTTGCAAGTGGAACAAGTTACGTTTGCGGCCTCGCTGTTCGCATATTATTCGTAAAATCTTTTGAACGTGTCCAACATCCTCCGTACGTGCTTACTTGCTGTCTGCGAATTCCAAATTTCGCAAGAAGAACTTGCGCGGCACGTGAGATTCTACGCAAAATTTGGTCGTAAACAGGTCGTAAAAGCCAGTACGTACGGTTGTGACCGAGGCTTAACATGCACAGGGCACCTATCCCGGTGTCACGTGTACGGTTCGTTCTGCGTGAACCATCCGTCCTGACCGATGGTGATGGTTCACGCAGCAGACGCGTGTATGAGCCGTTCCGTGAATGATCCGTTGTTATTCACCTGCAGTGTTATATTCGGCTAGTTCATTTTCTACCTCATTATATATTTACTATTATGAGGATAATTAATGTGTTAATTGATGATTTTGATAGAGAGTCAGCATCAAGTTACAGTTCGACGCATGGATGAACCTACCGTGGACGGGCCGTCGTTATTCAGCTGTTGGCCTACTACAAGTATTTTGTATTGATTTTGCTAGGCGTCATGATATGACCACCAGAGGGAAATCGCGGTAGAGGTGAACATCTATAAGATATGAATACTTCTTAAGATTTTGTTTGAATTAGCAGCATGTTCTCAACAGTGAATGTTTATTAAAGTCTAAGAATGTATTGATGACTCGATCGAGACAGACTACACGCCGCAAGTCTCTCTGATTTGCCTGCGCTTCGTGCGCATGAGCAGAACAGATGGTTAACACACCGAACGATTCATGCCACACCGGTCTAAACCCCTTTCACCCCCCCCCCCCCCCCCCCCATCCCACAACAATGTTAAAAATAACAAAACAGTACCTGCAGTTAATCACCTCTTTACGTCAGCCCAGAATTTTAAAACACAGTTCTTTTTATTCCACAGTACCATAACTGTAGACGTAATGACAGTAAAGGTTATTCTATAGTCACCATAAGGGTTACCACCTTTTTATATGGACGTTTTGGGGCATTCACATATTGATCCTGTATTAATCCTTTATCCACATATTGATTTTGCTCATTGTTATACAGCGAGTGCAGACAATGCAGTTTATATTGTATTATTGCAGTCACAGTGTCTGTCCTCGAACAAAATAGGTAGCGTGCTATTGTGCTGGACTTTTCTACGGGTTAAATAAACAAGGTGTTCATATAAAACCGGTTTACACTATACGTATTAGTTAGTACATCTACAGGAGTCTGTAAGCTGGTCAAAGAAAAAAGGTATGTATGATAACTATTGTTTATGGATTTTCTTTATACCCCCGTCAAACTAGAGGCGAAATGAGCAAGAACGCCGTCGGAAAGACAATCATTTGTGTGTTCCTGGAAATTCGAACAACAGATAGTAAGAATGACACAACAGTCTAGGATAGGTTTCCCTATCAATACAGTTTATTACTTTAACCCGTTACATATACAGGGACATCTAGGTCAGGTAGGCACAGCGCTACGGTAAGACAGTGACCCAATCGTTCCCTCGATCTAGGCTCTGATTGACCCGGCCGTCCTCAGTCCTCAGTCTCCCTCTCGTGCTCTCGTGCTCTCGGCGTTGCTGGTCACTCTGACGACCCTGGGATCGGTCTAGCGTTAGCTTTTTGGTGTAGAAATCAGGACGCCCTTTTATACTGAATTTTGAGGGTGAGGTCACTGTTTACCGTGCCTGATAGTGACAGGATAATTCTCGTTATATAAACGGTTACTTGTTATACTTGTAACTTGGCCTTAAACTTCTATTCTATATTTTGCATGTTGTTAAAGCAATACTTTCACCCGTAATTGATGATAAATAAACATAATACTGGGCACTTAATATAATATAATATATGTGCGGCCCTTCGAATGTATAATTTTATAAGGCTCGATGGTCACATTATTTTGCATCTTCAGTTAAGGTAGCACCGTCCAACACCGACTTTCAAGATAGCTTAAGATTTCTCTGTACCTTTCAGAGATTAAAGGATAATCACTTGGAATTGCCCTTGTAGAAAATCCGAGATAGAGATAGAGATGACAGCGGTGTGACTAACATATTCACAGGGAGCCAGGTGTGGCATTGGCCTATTACACAAGTTTTAATTACTAAATGTTACGTAAAGGCTCATCTTGCTACCAACTGCGTTACAATTTATTTGTTCTTTATTCTAGAGCCATTTTCTTATTACAATACCAGAAATCAAACAATCAAACTTTATTTGGAGAGATACTGCCAACACGTTTATATTTATCGCTAGTGAGTTAATTTGCCGTAAAAGCTGTAACTGATCTCATATTCAAATAAATTGAATTCTCTTATAAGCTTGATGTGAGAGAACAGTAGACGATTAAACTTTGTGATTAATAATTCGAGTTATTGTACCACCAGCGTATGCGCTGGCGGTACACATGGTTTTAGTCCCGTCCGGTCCGTTCCGCCGCCATGTTACCGTTACCGCTTCTTCTCCTAGACTACAAGGGTCTGCGTACCCATCTCTTGGATTTAGGTCGCAAACAATCTCAACTCGTTCCATGTAAAATTTGGGCATGGTCGGTGCTGGGGTCTAGGTGTGGAGCTCATTGCAATGCACCCTTGTCCAAAATTTGCAAAATTAAATGCTAATTATCTACCATACCGAAGGAATTATGGGAAAAAATTCTACAGACGGCTGACCGAAAGTCATATGTGGAGATTTCAAATATGCCATTGGATTTTAACCTTTGACCTTCATTTCAAGGTCAAACGGGCCAAAATTTTCAAAAAAAAAAAACAAACAAATTTTTACCCCCAAAAAATATATATATATATTTGCGCTGATATTCAGAAACTACACAGACCTAACCTATAATATAATTGGAATGTGTTGCCCTTTAGGTCATCTTTCATCTCCGTGAGTTTGGGGTCAATCGGTGCATTTTCACGGGAGTAGCGGCCAAAAGATACTGAAAGTAAAAACTGTCTCTAATTCGGGAACCGTTAATGCCTATTCTTTTTTGCATTTTGTACAGCATGTCAAGCCCAACACTGGAGGTGGTCTCCGTTTTTTTTTTCCCATACGGTTTACGAGTTATACTGTAACAAAAAGTACATTGTGGTGGTGAAAGCAAAATCTGCAATACGGTAATATGTAATAAATTTTGAACCTCTGGAAAATATAACACAAGGCTTGGCGAGGCAGACAACTTCTGGTCAAGAATGACATTATTTCATGGAATTTTAACATCTGGAACTTCTGAGCACCTCCCATTTCAAGAATTTTAACCAAAATGACCTTTTCTTTATTTCAATTAATATCTTTTGTAGAAAATTTATGGCACATTATTGTAACTCCAAAATTGTAACATTTAGTCCCTTATATCTCCAAAACTGACAGAGATAGGTCCATATTGAAGTTTAATAGGAAGTCATATAATAATAATAATAATAATAATAATAATAATAATAATAATAATAATCTTTATTGAGCACTTAAATGTGTACACGTTACATTTTACAGGCTCTCTACTCTGGTCATAACAAATTAACAACAATTATACAAATCTATACAAATACTTATGGAATGGTTACTGGGAAGCAGCACAGAATAAACGACTATTGCTATTGATGGGTGTGTCTTTTTTTTTTTTCAAACTTTCAGCCACGGAATGAGCAGCCACGGAATATATATATATATATATATATATATATATATATATATATATATAATGTTCTCAAGCACGATTCACTTTTTGGACTGAGCAGCCACGGAATTTTTTCATGATCTGTTTTTTGCTCAGGAGGTATCATTAGTCTACTTCTTCTGTCACTATATTCTTCCCATTTCAGTAAAAAGTGGATCTCCGTTTCAATTTCATTACAGTGGGGACACTTGCGATTTTCAGTAGGGGTTTTAGGGGACGTATAGCGGCCGCGTTCAATTTCTAATTCGTGGTCACTAATCCGCATTTTTGCAATAGTCTTCATTTCTGATGGTGTGACTTTCATTAACAGATATTTTTCAGTGGTGTAAGTTTTTTGAGTAATCTGTATGTCGTAAGATTAAAGTAGTTATTACTCTCCAGGTCTTTCCAAAATAGTTCCTCATTTTTTTTTCTTTTTTTTTTTTTTTTTTTTTTTTTTTTTTTTTTTTTTTTTTTTTTTTTTTTTTTTTTTGTTAATAGCATCTCTTAGGTTTTCAAAGTTATCTAGTGTTTGTGTATCAGTTTTATGACCCAGACCCCAACACTGTATAAATGTTAATTGTTGATTCAGACCAACAGGGTCCTTTTTCTTTTTGCTCCTGTTCATAAATGTTTTTGACCAATTTGTTGGAAGGTAGCTCTTTTAGTCTGGCACTGTATCTCTGTTTTGCAACATCAGAATAGAGTGGAAATCTTCCATATTCAGCTCTACAGGCATTGTTCATAGCATTTTTTTTTCGTCCACCTAGTGCCATTTGCACATTTTTAGATGTAGTTGTTCAAAAGGAAATTTATTTAATTTTGAAAGTGACACTTGTTTTTCCTTGAATATTTCTTTCTGACCAAACTTCACACCCATACAGTAAAATGGGCTTGATGATTTTGTCAAAAAGTTTTAAGTTGAGTGGGGGAGATGTTATCTTGTTCGAGGACAGGGCTGCTTTAAGAGCACAAAGATAGATGCATTATTGAATAAATAAATTTAGGAAAAACCTTATCGGTATCTGGATTATAATGAAGGGTTACAATATTCTTAGTTATAAATATAAGTACGCGTCCATTTATTTATTTACCGGTACTTAAAGACTTGTATGTGGGTATCATTGGTTGCCACAAAAGCACTCCCCTTTTGAATGTTCATTTGTAGTGAGAGCTACATGTAAATTTCTCACGTTAAATAAACACATACATTACTTTCTATAGTGTGCAGCGTGGACGAGTAAAACGTTATTCGTCCAAGGTCCACAAAACCTTTTTATAACCACCCCCCTCCCCTGTCTGATCCTACCCTCTACCAGGGCGACAGATTGATTTTCCACAGATATTCACAGATATGTCTCTAGGTAAATAGACAGTCATTTTGGTCTGAAGTCGATTCAGCCACAAATGTCCACAATAATAACTGCGACCTTAGTAGAGGGTAATTTGATCCCCTCTTTACACCAGTTTCCGGTGTCTGTCATCAATTTCAAAGCTAGCGGAATTGATTTTCAGAAAAAAATGGACATTTCTGATATCAACATACCTGTAACCTTGATCAAATAATTATTTAGAGTCAGCAAAAACAAAAAGTAATAAATAAATAAATAAACCCCCGACCATACTCCCTACCCACGAGCGTGATCGTGAGCACGCCTTTTATACCCCTGGCGTGGGGACAACGCACTTCCGCCGTGCTTTCGACTTTGCTATTTAGCTGTGAGGGAGTACTCAACACGCAAAGGACACTTTCTCCTTCATTGGACCACGCACGACTCACTTGCATATTTCTCGCAAACTCCTTGCGAGTGGAACAAGTTACGTTTGCGGCCTCGCTGTTCGCATATTATTCGTAAAATCTTTCGAACGTGTCCAACATCCTCCGTACGTGCTTACGGGCTGTCTGCGAATTTCAAATTTCGCAAGAAGAACTTGAGATTCGTGAGATTCTACGCAAAATTTGGTCGTAAACTGGTCGTAAGAGCCAGTACGTACTGTTGTGACAGAGGCTTAACATGCATAGGGCACCTATCCCGGTGTCACGTGTACGGTTCGTTCTGCGTGAACCATCCGTCCTGACCGATGGTGATGGTTCGCGCAGCAGACGCCTGTATGAGCCGTTCCGTGAATGATCCGTTGTTATTCACCTGCAGTGTTATATTCGGCTAGTTCATTTTCTTCCTCATTATATATTTACTATTATGAGGATAATTCATGTGTTAATTAATGATTTTGATAGAGAGTCAGCATCAAGTTACAGTTCGACGCATGGATGAACCTACCGTGGACGGGCCGTCGTTATTCAGCTGTTGGCCTACTACAAGTATTTTGTATTGATTTTGCTAGGCGTCATGATATGACCACCAGAGGGAAATCGCGGTAGAGGTGAACATCTATAAGATATGAATACTTCTTAAGATTTTGTTTGAATTAGCAGCATGTTCTCAACAGTGAATGTTTATTAAAGTCTAAGAATGTATTGATGACTCGATAGAGACGGACTGTACACGCCGCAAGTCTCTCTGATTTGCCTGCGCTTCGTGCGCATGAGCAGAACGGATGGTTAACACTCCGAACGATTCATGCCACACCGGTCTAAACCCCTTTCACCATCCCACAACACCACAACAACAACGTTTTTATACAAAAAAGTACCTGCAGTTAATCACCTCTTTACGTCAGCCCAGAATTTTAAAACACAGTTCTTTTTATTCCACAGTACCATAACTGTAGACGTAATGACAGTAAAGGTTATTCTATAGTCACCATAAGGGTTACCACCTTTTTATATGGACGTTTTGGGGCATTCACATATTGATCCTGTCGGTATTTTGCTCATTGTTATACAGCGACTGCAGACAATGCAGTGTATATATATCATTATTGCAGTCACAGTGTCTGCCCTCGAATAAAATAGGTAGCGTGCTATTGTGCTGGACTTTTCTACGGGTTAAATAAACAAGGTGTTCATATAAAACCGGTTTACACTATACATATTAGTTAGTACATCTACAGGAGTCTGTAAGCTGGTCAAAGAAAAAAGGTATGTATGATAACTATTGTTTATGGATTTTCTTTATACCCCCGTCAAACTAGAGGCGAAATGAGCAAGAACGCCGTCGGAAAGACAATTATTTGTGTGTTCCTGGAAATTCGAACAACATTCTAAAAATCCCGAGTGCATTCCAAATATTTTTACCCATTCTTGTGACCGGCCCGAATGTTCAAAACTTTCGAAGTGCATTCCAAGTGGAAAATTATCGAATGGCACTTGAATAGTATTCTAACTGCACTATGACTGCATTCTAAATATTCTTAATAACGCTGTCAGAATGAAGTCAGTATATTTAGAATATTGTTGTAAAGCAAAAGACTTACACTTTCGATAATTACAAAAACAATTAACACAGAATCAATGTGTAGGAAGTTACTGAGTGCAAGTTAAATTTCTTTAAGTGTCAACAAGTGTAGAGATTGTTCTCGAAGTAAGAAAGGATGAACATTTCAAAGTCACATATAATTGGATCTGATTGGTTAATTTTTCTATAGATTTGCACGTTTCTAACACGTGTAAAACTCATGCAAACTCGAGATGGACAAGGTCCAAGCATGAGTAATTTGGAAAATAGTGTAAATATTTAAAATTAAAAACAGGTCTCACTGAAATTACTAAATTAGGAAATGTTGAATGGCGTTTTATAATATGAGAAGGACAAATTATTTGGGAAAATAGTGTATAAATACTTGTAGGTTCTGTGAAAAAGTGAATCGGTGAATAAACGGAATATCAATAATGCTGTCAGAATGCAGTCAGTATATTTAGAATAGACTTCGAATGGCGTACTAGTGTAGTTCGATTGCTGGCTGAATTAATATTTCAGCTCATTCGAGGCACATTCGAAACATTCTTTCGGGATTTTATAGGTCAATTTGAAACTTCTTCCCGAATGTAGTACGAATTTTTAAATTTAGTCATACTAGCTGGTTCTGCTTGATTCTTGTTGATTCCGAATAAGTGTGACGGGGGCTTAAAGGACACACATGTTTAGACTCTCTTCACAGCTTATTGTATTGCTCGGGTCCATGATCATACTTCCCCATTTTAGTAAGTGGTAATTAAGGATAATAGTTGTGAATGTTTGTACTATGAACCTTTAGTCATTTTGTAACGGGACCGGTGCAGTTGTTAGGCGTGTGCGCGAGGATAGTAAGAATGACACAACAGTCTAGGAGAGGTTTCCCTATTAATACACTTTATTACTTTAACCCTTTACATATACAGGGTCATCTAGCTCAGGTAGGCACAGCGCTACGGTAAGACAGTGACCCAATCGTTCCCTCGATCTAGGCTCTGATTGACCCGGCCGTCCTCAGTCCTCAGTCTCCCTCTCGTGCTCTCGGCGTTGCTGGTCACTCTGACGTCCCTGGGATCGGTTTAGCGTTAGCTTTTTGGTGTAGAAATCAGGACGCCCTTTTATACTGAATTTTGAGGGTGAGGTCACTGTTTACCGTGCCTGATAGTGACAGGATAATTCTCCTTATATAAACGGTTACTAGTTATACTGGTAACTTGGCCTTAAACTTCTATTCTATATTATGCATGTTGTTAAAGCAATACTTTCACCCGTAATTGATGATAAATAAACATAATACTGGGCACTTAATATAATATAATATATGTGCGGCCCTTCGAATGTATAATCTTATAAGGCTCGATGGTCACATTTGCATCTTCAGTTAAGGTAGCACCGTCCAACACCGACTTTCAAGATAGCTTAAGATTTCTCTGTACCTTTCAGAGTTTAAAGGATAATCACTTGGAATTGCCCTTGTAGAAAATCCGAGATAGAGATAGAGATGACAGCGGTGTGACTAACATATTCACAGGGAGCCAGGTGTGGCATTGGCCTATTACACAGAAGGTTTAATTACTAAATGTTACGTAAAGGCTCATCTTGCTACCAACTGCGTTACAATTTATTCGTTCTTTATTCTAGAGCCATTTTCTTATTACAATACCAGAAATCAAACAATTAAATTTTATTTGGAGAGATACTGCTAACACGTTTATATTTATCGCTAGTGAGTTTATTTGCTGTAAAAGCTGTAACTGATCTCATATTTAAATAAATTGAATTCTCTTATAAGCCTGATGTGAGAGAACAGTAGACGATTAAACTTTGTGATAAATAATTCGAGTTATTGTACCACCAGCGTATGCGCTGGCGGTACACATGGTTTTAGTCCCGTCCGGTCCGTTCCGCCGCCATGTTACCGTTACCGCTTCTTCTCCTAGACTACAAGGGTCTGCGTACCCATCTCTTGGATTTAGGTCGCAAACAATCTCAACTCCATGTAAAATTTGGGCATGGTCGGTGCTGGGGTCTAGGTGTGGCGCTCATTGCAATGCACCCTTGTCCAAAATTTGCAAAATTAAATGCTAATTATCTACCATACCGAAGGAATTATGGGAAAAAATTCTACAGACGGCTGACCGAAAGTCATATGTGGAGATTTCAAATATGCCCTTGGATTATAACCTTTGACCTTCATTTCAAGGTCAAACGGGCCAAAATTTTCAAAAAAAAAAAAAAAAAAAAAAAAAAAAAAAAAATTACCAAAAAAAAAAAAAAAAATATTTGCGCTGATATTCAGAAACTACACAGACCTTACCTATAATATTATTGGAATGTGTTGCCCTTTAGGTCATCTTTCATCTCCGTGAGTTTGGGGTCAATCGGTGCATTTTCACGGGAGTAGCGGCCAAAAGATACCGAAAGTAAAAACTGTCTCCAATTCGGGAACCGTTAATGCCTTTTCTTTTTTGCATTTTGTACAGCATGTCAAGCCCAACACTGGAGGTGGTCTCCGTTTTTTTTTTTTTTTTTTTTATTTCCATACGGTTTACGAGTTATACTGTAACAAAAAGTACATTGTGGTGGTGAAAGCAAAATCTGCAATACGGTAATATGTAATAAATTTTGAACCTCTGGAAAATATAACACAAGGCTTGGCGAGGCAGACAACTTCTGGTCAAAAATGACATTATTTCATGGAATTTTAACATCTGGAACTTCTGAGCACCTCCCATTTCAAGACTTTCAACCAAAATGACATTTTCTTTATTTCAATTAATATCTTTTGTAGAAAATTTATGGCACATTACAGGGGCGTAACCAGACCTTTAAAAATTGAACGCACAGATTTTTAAAATTCCCAGCAAAATGTAGACTAACGCAAGAGATAAGGGCAGCGTAATTACAGCATATGTCATTTAGTCAGAAATGTACTTGCAATTAAAAAAGTTTCAATATTCTTATTACCCAGAACGGTATATTTATTTAAAAGGAGGCTAGCTTCGCATATGTGGAACCCCCTTCAAATAATCCTGGATCCACCTCTGAGTTGAACTAACATACGGTTTCATTCACCTTACATGTGGATGCATGGCTCCCAAAAACACCGACACGACAGAGCTCTGATACATCTAAGTTTAATTATTTGTTTGTAAAAATTGCCCATGTCACCCTGTTAGTTTGGAGGGGTAAGCTGGGTCAAGTCCGTGTCAAAATTATTTGAAGTTTTGCAGGAAAAATTCTTCCCTTGTTTCTCTAGCTCCTTCTTAAACCTGGTGTCCAGATTTTATCTAGCTGCTCTTTGAAAATAACACTCAGGCAGATTTTTACCTGAAATAAATATCGCCAGATATTCTTAAGAAAGAGGGTACAGAAGAGTTGAGGGCCACTGAACCCTCCAATTAAGAGGTAAAGGAAGTTTCAGTTAGATGGACGATTAAGATAGGACTTGTTAAGGTTACAGGCATTGTTTGTCTCAGTTTGCAAGACGAAGGGGGGGGGGGGAGGTCGGAACAATTATGCCTATGCAAATGATACAGAGGATTTGTACATACAGGTCACTTTAATAAGCAGGGGATTTTCTTTTATATTCCGTGAAAAATACACTAAATTTATATAAAATAATATCACGGTTGGCCAAAAAATTGTACGCACAGTGCATCCGTGCGTATACCTAGTTACGCCCATGCATTATTGTAACTCCAAAATTGTAACATTTAGTCCCTTATATCTCCAAAACTGACAGAGATAGGTCCATATTGAAGTTTAATAGGAAGTCATATAATAATAATAATAATAATAATAATAATAATAATAATAATAATAATAATAATAATCTTTATTGAGCACTTAAATGTGTACACGTTACATTTTACAGGCTCTCTACACTGGTCATAACAAATTAACAACAATTATACAAATCTATACAAATACTTATGGAATGGTTACTGGGAAGCAGCACAAAATAAACGACTATTGCTATTGATGGGTCTTTTTTTCAAACTTTCAGTTATATATATATATATAGATGTAATGTTCTCAAGCACGATTCACTTTTTGGACTGAGCAGCCACTGAATTTTTTCATGATCTGTTTTCTGCTCAGGAGGTATCATTAGTCTACTTCTTCTGTCACTATGTTCTTCACATTTCAGTAGAAAGTGGATTTCCGTTTCGCTTTCATTACAGTGGGGACACTTGCGACTTTCAGTAGGGGTTTTAGGGGACGTATAGCGGCCGCGTTCAATTTCTAATTCGTGGTCACTAATCCGCATTTTTGCAATAGTCTTCATTTCTGATGGTGTGACTTTCATTAACAGATATTTTTCAGGGGTGTAAGATTTTTGAGTAATCTGTATGTCGTAAGATTAAAGTAGTTATCACTCTCCAGGTCTTTCCAAAATAGTTTCTCATTTTTTTTTTTTTTTTTTGTTGATAGCATCTCTTAGGTTTTCAAAGTTATCTAGTGTTTGTGTATCAGTTTTATGACCCAGACCCCAACACTGTATAAATGTTAATTGTTGATTCAGACCAACAGGGTCCTTTTTCTTTTTGCTCCTGTTCATAAATGTTTTTGACCAATTTGTTGGAAGGTAGCTCTTTTAGTCTGGCACTGTATCTCTGTTTTGCAACATCAGAATAGAGTGGAAATCTTCCATATTCAGCTCTACAGGCATTGTTCATAGCATTTTTTTCGTCCACCTAGTGCCCATTTGCACATTTTTAGATGTAGTTGTTCAAAAGGAAATTTATTTAATTTTGAAAGTGACACTTGTTTTTCCTTGAATATTTCTTCGGACCAAACTTCACACCCATACAGTAAAATGGGCTTGATGATTTTGTCAAAAAGTTTTAAGTTGAGTGGGGGAGATGTTATCTTGTTCGAGGACAGGGCTGTTTTAAGAGCAAAAGTTGCTTTTATAGCTATTTTCTTTAAATTTTCAATTGCTTTTTTCATTGAACCTGTATTTCTAAAGGTTAAACCCAGATAATTACACTCTTTGACTGATTCAATGGCTACAATATTTATTGTAAATGTTGTTGCAGAGTCTAATTTTCCTTTTATATTAAATATTAAATCTTGGACTTTTTTCGTCTATGTTTAGTTTCCACTTTTTACAATAAGCTTGCAGTGCCGTTAGTTTATTTTGTAGACCATCTTTAGATGCAGATTTTAGGACAAGATCGTCAGCATACAAGATGTGATTCAGTCCGTTAATAGCACCGGACTGGTTACAAGAATGGAAAACCTCCTTGATGTCATCCATGTATAAATTAAAGAGAGTGGGACTAAGATTATCCCCTTGGCGAATTCCTAGTCTTGATAGAAATGGGGTAGTGTAACCTACACCTACCGAGATGCCTAATCTGGTGTTACTATACATGAAGTGAAACAGGAACTTCTGGTGATGAATAATAGGTTATAGTGCTGCAAGGTCTTGTTTTCTATCCCTGATGTACGAGTAGCTTTTTCTACAGTTTCTATAATTCTCTTAACGTATGAAAATATGCAGGTTTTCTGATATAATAAGACTTTGATAAAATCAAAACCAATAATACTTTTAAAGTCGAGAGTCGGGATAAATATCGGCAAGGTGGAGATATGTCCCGCTGGCGCTTCCGCAACAGCAAGACTGAATGAAGGGCGCAAGTTACAAAGCAAAACATGTTTAGTCAAGTTAAAGACTTAATTACCGGCTTAACAGCGGCGACAGTGACTCCCGCTGTGAGCGACATGCGCTGTCTATCGTAATCCCCCTATCATTAACACTGTCGGGGGCATGCGCACTAGCTCGTATGATGTAGACAGCGTGGGCTATTAAAGTGACCGGGGACTTAATAGCTACACGGTACCTGTTGACTAGTGATTTCAAAGTAAAGATATGATCTGCTGTTCTATAACCTGGCCTGAAGCCTGCTTGCTCTTCACTTAATTTGTTTTCATTGTTAATATGTTGGATTAGCCTGTGTGCTAAAACTGAATTAAATAATTTTCCTAAGCAACTAGTTATGCAAAGGCCTCTATAGTTTTCAGGGTTCATATTGATTTAAAAAGCGGAATTATAATTCCTAGGTTCCATGATTCAGGGATTTCAGATGTATTCAGCACCACGTTAAATAGTTCTGTGAGCACAACTGCAAAATACTGTACCCCCGCTTTCAGCATTTCATTTCTCACCTTGTCTTCCCCAGGTGATTTCCCATTTTTTAGATATTTAATGTCATTTTTAACCTCTTTCACTGTAAAAGGTTTGTCAAGTACTGCTTCACCTGATAGGCTTTCATAAGATTTAATTTCATTATCTAAGGCATGGTCACCTTCAGGAAGGATCCCACACAAATGGTAGAAGTGGTTAAACCATGTATCTGGACTAATTAAAGGACAATATTCATATAAAAATCCATTTCTCGAATTCTGAAGATCCAGCACTTAATCTATACGCTACAGTTATGTTTTAATCGATCCCCGTCATTTAAAAATTATAAAAACAATCTATTAGTAGACAAAAAGCGTTTTAGTAAACCTCACCTCAATATGCATAAACGAAGCAACAGATCTGGATCACGTGGTACTGTGACAACAATCACGATAAAGGTCTATGAGACTCAAGTGAGCTGCATGGTGCATACAGACGGAGAAGTTAAGGAAAGTTGTGTTGAACGGAGTTGAGGAATTTGCGTTATGCCTCGGTGTGTTGCCGTGGGATTCACCAAAATTGCAGCTCTCGTTGACAATCTTTCTTTGTCTGTCACGGTCTTCCGTGACTTACTAACTTCGGTGACAATAGTTGCGATGCTCTAGATCATGGTCACCTCAGGTGGTTTAGATCATATCAAGAGCTGGTAGTCTTTCAGCTTAACTGTCATCAGTTGGCAAACTTACTGATTGCTGATGCATTTTAAATGCATTGTAGTTGACCAAAAGCTCGTTTACAACAAACCTGTTAATTATGCACCGCTGCACTTCCCAACCCCGGTAATAACAGGTATCAAAATCGTCTTGGTGGGCTTTCAAATTTTTCAAAATATCTCATTTATTTCATGGGGTGATTTTATTGGTATTTGTAAATGACGTTTAATATCAATATTTAAACAATTGAGTTCAAACACCGTCGCGAACATTAATAAAAGTAATTGCTCTCAGGGTAACTTGAAACATGCGTATGCCCAGGCATTACTTCCGTGGAAGAAAACGTGTTGAAGAACAAACAGAAAAAAGAGCGGTATATTAAAGAAAAAAATAGGAACTTATGTACTAAAATGGTTCGTTATCCTAATTCGTTTATGCTTTGAGGATTTGTTTCTGAATGTTATTTCATCTGAAGTATAAAATAATTTAAAAGACTTATCATTTTATACCTTGAAATACAAGTTCTGCGTCTGTACACAAAACTTTTTGCAAATTTGTATGCTTTGCCAAACCCAAAAACATGTAGCAGATCAAGGTAAAAGAGCATTGTTTGCTATAAGTAGCATGGGAAAAATCATTACTTGAACGTTTACTAAATGTGCAGTTTTACATACGTGAGTATAAAAAATTAAAAAAGTCCAAGCACGCACAGCAAAATGTAGACTAACGCAAAACATCAAGAACAGCGTAATCTCAGCAAATGTGCCCCATATAGTAGCTTAATTTCCATTAATAATAAAATAATCATTTAAGTCAAAAATTTTCTGTCGATTTAATAAATGTTCTAATTTATCCAGAACGGTATATATATTTATTTAAGAGGAGGCTAACTGAAATATAGTTTTATTATTTGTTTATTTTGTATTTGAAAATTGCCCATGTCACCCTGTTAATTAGAAGGTCTAAGCTGGATCAAGTCCGTGCTAAAATTCCTATGAAGCTGTGCAGGAAAAATTCTTCCTCTGTTTCTCTAGCTCCTCAATAAACCCGGTGTTCAGATTTTATCTAGTACCCCCAGGTCCGCGGGGGCTGCTCTTTGAAACTAAAGCACAGGTAGATTTTTACCTGAGATAAATATCGCCAGCCATTTAACCCTCTAATTAAGAGGTAAAGGAAGTTCCAGTTAGATGGATGATTAAGATGGGACTTGTAAAGGTAACGGGCATCATTTACCTCAGTTTAAGAAAAGTATCCAAGACGGAGTGTCAGCGGTTTAATAAAAGTAATTGAATTTCACAAATAACATGGCCCTCATATGCAATAATCCACAGTACCCTTTACTCATTCAAATGCAGTGTTTTATACAACTTGGAATAACCATAATTAAATGCTCGTTAAAGAATTGACTAGACGGGAATGGTTTTACACAGCTTCATGAGGATTTAGATCCCTCGGGTAAGAGATTTGAATGAGTATTAACTTTTATCAGAAGCCAGAGAAGTCATCTTACAGGTAGACAATGCAGCTCAGTTTGACAGCTAAGCACGCTCTGTTCTCCAGTGGCTCGATTGTCGTCATCGGACCACGTGACCACGTAGCTCATTAACTCCCAGGCCGAGCAAATAGGACGTTTTTTAAAGCCAAAAATTTACAAAATGAGCTTTTAATTTGTGTATTTGGATAAAGATATCGTTAGTTGGGCATGTTTTCTGAAGAATATGTTCCGTTGAGCCTTGAGGCCATTCTGACGGTATGAAGCAAATCCTTTAAGTTTTTCTGCTCTTTATCTTGGTTTAGTTTTTTAAGGGTTTGCCAAAATGCCTTGGGTTTTTTTTTTTCTTCAAAATTTAACAGGTCATTTAAGAGTGCATTTTTGTTGTTATGTTTCTTTTGTTTAATAACTTGTTTGTACTTTTTTGCAACTTCATGGTATGTGCATGAAATGAATTTATTCTTAGGGTTATTTTGAATTAATTTGCCTAGGTACTTTACATTTCGTCGTAGTTCAGCACAATTAAACGCCGTCATACCACAGCTGTTTTCTCGTTCTTTTAGGACTTTTTTAGGCTTATTTTCAGTTCGCTTCTTAATACGCAAGGATGATTTAGCAGCATTTTCCAAGATGTCTGTAAATGAATTGCATGCAATGTGCACACCGTCTTTTGTAGCAGGGAAGTTGGAGGGAGCAAATGTCATTCATCATTGTCTCATTTTCTAGGGCCTCTATGAACTTTTCCCGTGAGTTTGACTCCCAAATGTAGCGGTCACTGAATCCCTTCACTCGCTGTGTTTGTGCAGACTTTTTGAAACCTGTTATTTGTAATGTCCGATCTAACCCGCAGTGATCTGATAGGTAATCTATCGGATGTATTGTAAAATATTTGATTTTGCTCAAAAGCTCATCACTAACAATAGCGTAATCTACAGTGCTGCAACCCTTTGTGTTGTAACAGGTGAAATATCCTAAAGGGTTGCCTCGTATTCTACCATTTGGAATACATAAGTTTCTGCTAATGCACAGTTCTAGTAGGGTTCTTCCCTGGGGGTTCACCACACTGTCTAGGTTATTTCTAGGCTTTGAGTTCCCGTCACTGATGCGGCTGTCAGGCATAGGTCCAATCATATTGTCATCTTTCACAAAGTCTTACACCATCCCTGTTATGGCATTAAAATCAACTAACAAGCAAACTGAGCCCAGGGCTTTAAACTGTGTAATTTCTTCCTCTAGTATATCAAAAGTTGCTTCATCAGATGAAGAAATGCCTGGTTTTATGTATAGTGCACAGAGAAATATATCATTTTGCATTCCGAAATGTTTACCAGTCATCCTAATCCACAACAAGTTCGTACTGCTACCATTACACATCTTGATTGCATCTCGGAACTCTGTCTTATAGTATATCACAATTCCACCTGAAGGTCTACCTCTAGCTTTCTTTTTTCTTCTAACTTTAAGGAAGTGGGCATGTGAGCCAGTAGGCAAGGCGACTTTTGACCTTTTAGTTGAAAAAGTTTCCACACATACAAAAATATCTACTACCCTCTACCAGGGCGAGTGATAGATTTTTTACAGATATTCACAGATATGTCTCTAGATAGATAGAGAAGCAATAAAGGGATTGCTCTGAAACTTGACAGGTACCTTAGAGAAGGTATGATTCGACAGCTAAGCAACACAGTTTGATATGGGATTCTTGCTCTCAGAGAAAATAGCCAGAAGCGGACAGCCATTGCCAGGCAATTCAACATTTATCAGGAATCGTTAGTAAAGTCCTCCAAAGAAATGCTACAACAGGGGCATCTACTCCAATACCTCGACCAGGGTGTCCGAGTATCACACCAAGAAGACAGGATCGGCTTCTCTTTAGAGTGCGCCGTGCTGGTCGTACAAACACAACCAGTGTGGCAGAAAAGAGTGGCAGAATGTCATTCAAACGCCCGTCTCTAGGTCCCTCGTGAACAAGAGATTACTGCAAGCCGGTTACTTTGCACGAAGACCAGTACGGAAACCACTGTTAACAGCAGCTCATATACAGCGACGTCTGCAATGGGCTGGGGACCACGTGCGTTTGCAGCCAAAACACTGGAATCAAGTCTTTTACAGTGATGAGGCCAGATATATATATATATATTTTTTTTTTTTGGGGGGGGGGGTTACGGTCGAATCCGTGTCGCACGAAGTGTACGAGAGGCATGAAACGATGATTGTGTACTGTCTAGGGTGCAAGCAGGGGTTAGTAACGTCTCTGTTTGGGGATCATTTCATGCCGACAGTGATTCATGCGACAGGCAAATATCACTGCGTGGAATGATATCCCCATCCAAACTCTAAAAAAAAACTTGCCACAGGGTATGCCATGTAGGATGAGGGCGCTGCAAGCGGCTGCTGGAGGTCATACCCGCTATTGATGACTTTTCATGATTAACTGTAATGAGTTCTTTTACTGTGTAACATATCACTGTCAGGAGGCTATCATTTTCTTTAATATCTGAGCTTAAAGTAAATACTGACATTAATCTGGTGATATGGTTTTCCGTAGTTAAATCAGCGTAAGAAGTGTTTTGGTTATTTATATAAAAAATCAAAACATTATATAATGCTTTTCCAGAATGTTTTTTGTTGACTGGGACATTATTTTGCATGGAGTTAAAAACACGCATAACGTTACCATAACGTTATCATTATATTATTCTGTACCATAACCAGCATGTTACACCTGATAACGTCATGAAAACGTTACTTGTTATCTGGATTACTACTTAAAAGGCATATTTTAAATAATCATGAGTTATTGCAAGGAAGGAAACGTGTTCGAGCAGGCTGCTCCACGCCATCAATAGCTCCACACGTTTACAAGGGGAAGTGTTTAGCCAAATTGTAGAGCCTTGTGATAAACTTGTTATGGGGTCAGATTCCGGTGAAGCTAATCACCTAGCTAAACGTGCAACACTGCTACAAAATGTTAAGCATTTTCTTCTGTGAGAGGCTTGAAAAACTAAACGTGGTGTTCAACAGCTCCACGCGTTTAGGAGTTCCACACATGTTGCAGCTCCATATGTTTATCAGCTCCACGCGCTTAGCAGGGGAAGTGCTTAGCCAATGTGTTTATCTTAGTTTTAATAGCCATCAGTATTCTTGTTTAAATCATTTATTAATTTAATCTGACTGCCTCTATATATTTATCAAACTCTTCTTGGATTGCAAGATATATAATAATAATAATAATAATAATAATAATAATAATAATAATGGATTGTTATATGTATACATACATAAATATAAAGTGAAGACTTGTTTTATTTGAGTTTATCAAGGTTAGACATGGACGTAAACCTAGAAAGGGGTACGAGTTTATCAAGTTTAAAAGTAGGTGTAAACTTTAGGAAGGGTACAAGTTTATCAAGAAGCAGTGTAGGTGTCTGCAATCTTAAAATCTCAAGATGAAGTCGCCGCTTCCCCCTGATACGACCACATGCACGTGTACATTTGACAGAGCATATAAAAAAAACCCAAAATATCCCCTTTAACCCCAAACCCGCAAAATGTCAGCAAATGTCTTAATATAAAGACACATTTAGAGGGATTCACAATAAAAGCGGCCGTCATCGGCCAAATTTCGAACATCATACTTGTGTTTGTCACTTTAGTGCTTTTTTCTATTCTTCTGACACCACATTGAACCTGTTTTAATCAAGGAGACATATGAAGCTGTTACCGCTAAGATATTCTTTCTTGTTTATATTTATCAACTACCGTTTACACCCATCACATAGTTTAATTAGTGTCTCTTGAAGAGGAACCACCAACTCAAGTTTCTCTGAAGTTTGCCTTTTGAAATTTAAGTTGAAATCAAACGGTGCATTTTCAGCCTAGCTTGTGGCCTTATAAGTTACTGCAAGATTGAAATTGCTAGATATGGTAGGTCCCACTCCCTGTCTGTCTATGGTATGATTTTATCCTTTTGGATCATCATATATTTCAGGTTCAGGTACTGAAGAAAGGAAGCGTTGTGTAGTCTGACCACGAGCAGCCTTACAGCCTGTTAGCAGAGCAGTAAGACAGTATAGATCCCTATCATCGTGACCAAATTCGTAAGAATCGAGTTGCCTTGACGCTAGACATGGTGCCTGACCCAGATTTAGATTATCTGTACAAGGAGGAAGTTTTTTACTGAAAACATGATTGAAGGAATAAGGGTAATAGAATATGAGGTCCTTTTTAACATTGAGCGGAACAATTTGCTGTACATCAACAAGTTTGACTGGTCGCTGACACTGACAATTTATTAAGCCTATGCATATATTAAATTTTTGAGAATCCATTACCGTTTTATAGCGTCAGAGTGTTAAAATGATTAAAACATACAATAACACTACAGTGGTTGTACTGCAATTCACACGTTCGCTTACACTGAATACGGTTCACTAGGGGTTAAATCGATATCCCTATACTCCCCCGCACCGAACTCTCTCACACCAATACTTACCCGCAGCATTTTTTTATTATTAGAAATGCGACGCCAAAACAAAATTTTAGATTAAAAACTTTTCTGTAATATGTTTTTTTTTTTCAAACATATAGGGACCCAAAAGTGACAAATTTTATTCGGAATATTGTAGAAAAATAAGGAAACAGATACTTAAATCGGTCTGCCTCGTAACTTAGAACATAGTCGACCTTTCATGACAAACTTTGTGTGCAGATCGGCTTTATAATTTTTTAAAATGTCTGTATACTTCACTTCATTCTTCATCAGTAATTACGGTATTCAAATTACACTTTTTATTTATATATCTATTAATTTTACTCAAAGCAGAAATGTTTTATCTGAAGATAAATAACACACCATAGTCTTTTCTTCAGGCACCTCTCAATTTGTTGAATTATTGAGAAATAAAAAAGCAGTGTTTCATTTAACTATAAAATATCTACTTTGTCTACTTGGACATGTGAGATTTTACAAATAATGCTCTCCTTGGGCGATTCTAGGAACCACTAGACAAGTTAAATGAGCTGTAATTATTGTTTCTTTTCTTTTACATTTAACTTGTAACAAAAAATATCTAGACCAAAAATTACCGACCTAAATATAATATCAGGAAACCTAAAAAATGGTGGAATATTGTGGATTCCTGGAACTCATGATTAACCCTTGTATCGGGATCATTATAAATAACAATTTATCGTTGACAAAGAGACACGGTGCATGTATAACGGTAATTTTACGGGGTGTGTATCGATGAGGGGATCTATTGTTTTGGGGTCGTATCAATGCGCATAATGTAAACAATTCACTAGGAAGGAGTATTGGTGCGGGGGACTAACGGTGCGGGGGTTATCGACATGACCCCTAACTAGGCACGTGGCTATTCATTTTTATTTGTTAGTATTATAAACTGGTGAGATTTACACAAATCTGTACAAATCTGTTAATCTGTGCAGAGAAATATAGTGATTTAAAACTTATATATATACAGCATCGCAATATAGTCCAAGAATTTGGTGCAGAAAAATAGGTTGAATTGTGCATTTTTACCTACGCCATACCCTGAGTGTCAGAGCAACGTAAAAGCTAGCTTGTTAAATATACCTTGTGATGGAGTCCCCTGGTATTGCTACTATGGGTTATATATGAAATCAAGATCGAGCTGGCCATACCGGAATCTAGAACCTAGGGTACTACGCCACAAATACCCGTTCAAATTAAATCTTCAAGTATATCGTCCTGTAATAGCTTAAGATATTATTTTATGGTTAGACAAAACTATGGTATGAATGAAGTATCAATATTTGCTTCTTTATGTGTATAGAAATCCAAAATAGCCTCCAAAAGTAGGAAAAAACAGTCCACTCACGGCTGAAATATGGTGAATTCACAATTTACTAAAAACTACAAGCATAAAAGTTGATATGCTTGTAAAAATAGGATTCTTAGCAATTTTGGATATAGGGGCATGTCTGAAAATTCTAATATGGCCATCAAACATTTCTTTAGAAAAAAATCAACTTCGTATTCTTATAATAGTCTTTTTTATATATTTTTGGTTTGGAATCACCTCATTATAAATGATTTATCAAAAACTGCTCCTTTAGTTATATTGAAATCTAAATTGACTGTAAAAAGTGAAACGGGACTCCTTTCGGTCAAAGTACATCCACCACATGGAGCAATTATATAGATGCCACAGGATATGACAAATGTCAAGATATTTTTACAAATTAGATTTTAATTTAAAGTTAAATTTTTCTGGTGAGTAGTTGTCGCACATTTGAGAAATATATGGGAAATTAGTAATTGGACAATTTTTTCAACAGAAGATAACGACTTGGTAGACCGAAATTGCAAGAATATATGCTTACCATTTACTTTTTTCATTTTTGATTTGCAAGGGATTTGAATGTCAAATATATATATTTTTTTACATTTCTACTTATTGGTTAAATAATTGTCATTCATTCTTATATTTGCTTTTTTGAGGCTAGGTTACATTGGTTCTTCTTTCACATTTTAAAGATTTTTATATGATAGTAGTTTGTTTATAAAGGGAAAGTCGCCCTGATACGCTAACTGAGAATTGATCTTAATGAAAATCTAGGGCAAAGGGCAAAACTACTTATGTTGTTTTAGCAAAAAAGGGACTGTTTCAGTAAATAGATAATAAATGTAACATGCGTGGTGTTTTTAGAAGGTCTGTAGGTCTTAACAAGGCTTCTGCTCAAGTAGGAATATGATGATCATACAAGAAGTTGCAAAGTCCAAATGCCTATTCACGAGTGATTATGATTCAATACAATACAATAAAATGCAATACAATGCATGTGGCCCATGGGCTTTTGAGTGCCATTTTGGAATTTTTAAACATTAAGGAGCAGATATTGATACTATATACAAACCATGGTATTTTCTAACCATCAATTGACATTGGAAGTCATTAAAAGACCATATGAATCGCTTTCACCTTCAAAGGGGCATATTAAAATTGACTGCAAAATTTTTCAGACGTGTCCTTATACCAAACTTGCTAAGAATCATGTTCTCCACAACTGTGCCAATTTTTATGTTTGTATTTTTAAGTGCATGATGAATTCACCATACTGCTACATATTTTGCTTTTGGAGGCCATTTTGTGTTTCTTAACATCTAAACAAGCAGGTATTGATAATTCATTCATAGCATAGTATTTTCTTACTATAAATGGTATTTTAAACCATTATAGGACTATATATTAGAAGTTTTAATTTAAAAGGGTAGTTAATTGTAGAAGGTATAAAATTGTTTTGAAGACAAGTATCCGAAATCAAATTTCGGCATTTTCACTGTCCGATCTGATTTTTTGAAAGCTATAGGTAATATCTTGCAACTTTTGGGGCTCGCAAAGAAGTTTTTATTTTACATTTACCGAATTGCAGACCATTACAATCTTGGTTTAATAAAATGTCTTCAGTGTAAAGATGCTGCCGTAGATAAGGTGTAAAAACATCGGTGTATTGCTCTAAAAAATGTTAAATGTGTAAAACATCGAAATTGCATATAATTGCATACGGTAGTTGGCCAGGTCTTATTTTTTCAACGTCTGCCATTTATTACAGATGCCGTGCCACATGACCATGACAAACTGTTTGAGAAAGGATACCATTGATGATATTCAAAAGAGGATGCATTGAGCTCATTGCCAGCACCAACAAGGAGTGACAGGTTCAAAACTGTGCAAGGGTACGCAGCCACAGGTTTACAAGAAATTCAATATGAGCGCAGTAAAATTAGTTGAGGTGATGTGTCTTTGCTTGGTGGCATAAGTTATCTGTATTTATCTGGAATAAGAGATCACTATCAGGGTATTAGCAGGCTTATTGATGAAGGAGCCGATGTCAATTCACAAGACAAAGAGGATATAAGTAGTATACATTTAGACGCAGAAAACGGCAGCATTAAAGTTGTCACATATCTAATTGATAAAGGATTGATCTTTATGTTCGAGACAGGGAAAGTAGAAGTAGGATATATTTGGCACTAGAGAACCGTCATGGTGATATTGCCACCAAGCTGTTTGATGCAGTTGCAGAACTGCCAGGGGAAGGATATCTATTTCCCAGTGAAATTAATTAAGGTGAAAGCACGTGCTTTGGTGAAGATGTTTAGTAGTATTTGTGGAATGTCTTTATCTTACATAACCAATGAAAAAAGAATAGAATGGTGTATTTTGCGGTAACATGCAATAACAAAATTAAAAAGCCGGAATTTCCCGATATACTGGAAGGTTATACCATTCTTGTCTGGGGAGGCTCAGTCGGTGGTAATGGGGAGCAACCGGATGCAGGCGAGTCACGTGAACTTTCTGTCGGCTGTTGTATAGGTTTAAGGGACACTTTTGGAAGCCTTAGAAGCCTTGGTTATATAATTATAACCAATTTTAAGTTACCTACTGGGTCTAATTTCAACGAGCGCCATTGCTATTGTTAGCCACCCACTAGATCTAGATGCCGTTATTGAGCAACTTGGTTTGGGAGAAAGTTCTAGATTATTTATAAATTTAAAGAAAATCATGAACACAAAAGAAAGTTCTAGAATATTGTGAGAAGTAATGCTCGGTCTCGTTCACAGAATAATCTAGAATGCGTTTGGTGTGCACGTATTGGTGTATCAGATGTTTGGCAAGTGGATTTCTGAGTATACATAGGGATGAGTGCGTGTTGTTATTGTATGAGTGGTATTATTAAACTAAGAAGGCACTGTGTCAAGCAAACAGTATATAGTTTGCATAGCATTTGATATCACCTATTGATCTTAATAGGACCGGTCTGCACTTAGTAATATGATAACGAGTGGATTCTTATCAATGCAGGTATACCCCCAAGTAATCACAGCAACAACACAGTTGACATGCCTTGAATTTATTTACGTTAATTTCAAAGACTCTAGGTACCACATACATTGGTACTGTATGCATTATAGGCCTATATCTGATTACTGTGATCTACTCTTGAATTAATTTTAACTGATCTCCACCAAAAACAATAAAGCATGCACTCTGTAGGAAAATGCTGAGTGACGAAGCTGGAATATCCTAATGACATAATATCTATCTATTTTACTGTTCTGGAATAATCTCTCTTTTTTGTACGGAAACGCTGAGTCACGGACCTGTAGCAAGTTCGAGAATATTCTATAAAGAAGTTCAGTCTTTGCATATTAATAATTAGACACGTCTGAGTAGCATTTGTTTCTCAAGCGGATTTGCAAATATGCAGAGTAACTAAGTCTCTGGTGAACATGCGTCTGTCAAGTTGATTTGCAAATATACATAATTATTGAGTGTTTAGGGGAAATAACTACTGTATTTGAATGGACAGAGAGCAACCTACTATACTGCTAATTGACAATAATAAATGTTAATATGGTTATTTCCAGCTACTAGCTATTATTTTGTATGAATTAACGTATTTAACATATAAATCCTAAAGACTTTTTTGATCTACAAGCTTGAAAACTCGTATTTATAAAACTTGGCATGATGAAATGCCCTAGTACACTAACATATCGTTAAATTGTATACCATTAGTAAAACCTCTAAGAACTTCTTAAGTTTTCCCACAAGAACAGTTCACTAAATAATATATACAGCATTTTCCAAAAACTTTTGTGTAAATGCTCTTTAGTACTTTGGTGTTAAACGTCCACACAAATGTCGAGTTTTCGCCCAAAAAACATTCAAATGTATAGTTATAATAATAAGGTCCTTTGCCATAAGAGTAAAAAAAAATCCAGTCCCGTTTTCATTGAAGTAAAATACCACCCAGTGCACACCATGTTTGTCGTGTGGGTCGGTGTTGGCAATTATGCATGCAGGGTAAGTCCTTATTTGACTATGTGGCAATGTGTCCAATGCAAATACTCATCGAAAACAAGCACTTGGAAACGGAACAGTTATTAGTAGGCAATCCAATAGTTTTGTGTTCATCTTCAATACTCAACATACACATTTCTTCATAGGACTGAAGTGTAGCTTGTGTTGGAAATCAGTGTAATTGTTTTCTGTTTTGGAAGCAATGCAGCTCTATGGAGTGCTATATGGGGCTACTGTTTATGGATGGTGGTAATTGTCCCTTGGGATAATCACTAGCTAAATTCAGAGCTATAAGATTACATAAAACACACGTTGAGATTTCCCATTCAAGTCCTATAGATTAAGCTCTCTTAACTGTGTCACATAATTAGGAATTGGTGATAATTATGCAGGTAAATGTTGTTTAATATTGCAAATAAGTTTACAAAAGAAAAAAAAAAATTGTAATGCCAACATTAGTGCTATAGATGAATAACAGTGCCTTATTATCCTCAAACACATTTGGATTATTCATATCATGTTAAAACAGCAAGATTAAAAGTTTGAATAGCAGCTTTATTGTTTTTTTTTTTTTTTTTTTTTTTTTTTTTTTTTGTGTGTGTGTTTTCTTTTTAATTTTTTTCTAAACACTGGTATTTTCAACTCCCATCCACCTGAAGCTCTTCAGATTTTCTGTATTTCCACATAAGCAGTTGCATAGGTTTTTATGTCTTGAAGCAATATGTAATATTATTTTATGCACTGTCAACATTTTTCAAATATTGGGATATTCATTATGTGAATTTGAACTCTCATGGTCCAGAAACTATAATCTTATTGCAGGGGTGGATTGAGGCCGTCTTCTGGGTCTTTCAGATGACGGTCAGATTTTAAAGTTTACATTGACTGGTATCAGTTTTTTTCTGTTGGAAGACCATCAAAAGTGTAGGATGGATCAACAAATATAATTTGGAATACTGTCAGAAAATACCTCTGGATCTGCTCCTATTATTGAGCATGTTACCTGTTGTGCATGATTAAAATTCAGTGTTGATTGACAGTGCTATTATAAGCATTATTTATTATTGCATCAAAATTGACAAAATGACCCATTTTCTATAGGTTAAGCTCTCTTAACTGTGTCACATAATTAGGAATTGGTGATAATTATGCAGGTAAATGTTGTTTAATACTGCAAATAACTTTACAAAAGAAAAAAAAAATTTTGTAATGCCAACATTAATGCTATACATGAATAACAGTGCCTTATTATCCTCAAACACATTGGGGTTATTCATATCATGTTAATACAGCAAGATTAAAAGTTTGAATAGCAGCTTTATTGGATTTTTTTTTTTTTTTGTGTTTTCTTTTTAATTTTATTTCTAAACACTGGCATTTTCAACTCCCATCCACCTGAAGCTCTTCAGATTTTCTGTATTTCCACATAAGCAGTTGCATAGGTTTTTATGTCTTGAAACATTATGTAATATTATTTTATGCACTGTCAACATTTTCAAATATTGGGATTTTCATTATGTGAATTTGAACTCTCATAGTCCAGAAACTGTAATCTTATTGCAGGGATGGATTGAGGCCGTCTTCTGGGTCTTTCAGATGACGGTCAGATTTTAAAGTTTACATTAACTGGTATCCATTTTTTTTTCTGTTGGAAGACCATCAAAAGTGTAGGATGGATCAACAAAGATACTTTGGAATACTGTCAGAAAATATCTCTGGATCTGCTCCTGTTATTGACCATGTTACCCGTTGTGCATGATTAAAAATCAGTGTTAACTGATTGTGTTATTATAAGCATTATTTATTATTGCATCAAAATTGACAAAATGACCTATTTTGCATCTTTATTTTCTGTATTTTTTTGTCTGTACATTTGACAGCTTTGCTGCCTTTTTTTTTTTTTTTTTTTTTTAATTTCATACCCTGATTAAGGTTTTTTCCATACCACGTCCTAATTTTTTTCTTGGTGACATACCAATGCCCTTGTTTTCAGTCATGTTGTATCCCATTAAAAGTTGGTCGAGTGCACATAAATATATACCACTGTACTGTTGGCTGTGAACTCTGTGTCTATGTGTATTTGTCATCATCTTTGAGTGAAATTATGTCTTGCCAACATCACAGTAGCTCTTCAGAACCGTGGTATTAATTCTTGTAAATCTATGTACATATTCTGCGTCATACAATTTATTACCAGCGACTACATTACGAGGGTCTTTAGAAATCTTGATGATGTTCTCATTTTTTTTTTTCAACATTCCGGCTCAAATCGTCCCGCTTGGTACCTCATGGATGCTATAACCAAGATGGTCTTATAAAACGGCATGAAACCTTCACATATCGAAGCTGGATGATCACATACAGTATGTATGTATCCACGGACTGCATCACGGGACGTCTTTGCAGGGTTTGTAAAAAACTGTCTGCAGCTTCTCTCTCATTGACATAACGTTGGGTTATTGTAAACAACTCCTGCGCCAACCCTGCGCGTAACCTTTGGCAAAGGGAGTTCTATGTTTGCTCAACCATGCGGTGTCTCCAATTTTGAATTTAATTTTTTTGTTTTTCATTCCCCCTGAAGGTTTTTACATACCACGTCCGAATTTTTTTTTTAAATTTCTACGCGTCCTTTGGTGACGTACCATTGCTCCTTTGTTCAGTTATTTGGTATCCCATCAAAAGCTGGTCGAGCTTATTGCTCATTGTTGAGGTCAGTTGAATACGATTGCCCTTGCTGATCTGTATGACCAACAACAACACAATTGGTATGAAATATTTTCCTGCTTTTAGCATGTCATGTATATGGATCTTGTCTTATCAAGAACTCTTTGAGTTGCTTATGGTTAAAAGTTTAATCCTTTTTCATTTCAACATGCTTTAAAAATTAGCAAGACTGGAAGGTACGTAATTTATTTTATTTCACTGACCTCTCTAAATCTCTTCCAGTTGCTTACGGGTAAATTAAAAAAAAAAACAAAAAAACTTTCGCGCTTCTTCATTTATTTTCGTCACTCTTCCAAAGCTAGCAGGGTTGGAAAGATTGTAATATATTCTATATATTCTGTATATTCTATTTAAGTCTCAAAGTGACTTAAATGTCTTGGGGCCAGAAGAAATTTGCATCTCGTCACCTTTGAGTGAGTGTACATCTAGCTAACATCATAGTTACTCACGGTAACCGTGGTATTAATTCCTGTAAAGTAACGTATATATTCAGCGACATACAAATTATTACCAGCGACTACATTACGAGGGTCTTTAGAATTTTGAGATTGAGATTCTCATTCGACCTTTTCTAGCGCTCCGGGTCAAATGTTCTTAACTCGTGGATGCTATAACCAATATTATCTTATTAAACGGCATGAAAGCTTCACACATAGCTGCTGGATGATCACATACAGTATGGATGTATCCACGGACTGCATCACGGGACGTCTTTGCAGGTTTTGTAAAACTCTGTCTGCAGCTTCTCTCTCATTGACATAACGTTGGGTTATTGTAAACAACTCCTGCGCCAACCCTGCGCGTAACCTTTGGCAAAGGGAGTTCTATGTTTGCTCAACCATACGGTGTCTCCAATCTTGAATTTGGTGACGTACCATTGCTCCTTTGTTCAGTTATTTGGTATCCCATCAAAAGCTGGTCGAGCTTATTGCTCATTGCTGAGGTCAGCTGAATACGATTGCCCTTGCTGATCTGTATGACCAACAACAACACAATTGGTATGAAATATTTTCCTGCTTTTAGCATGTCATGTATATGGATCTTGTCTTATCAAGAACTCTTTGAGTTGCTTATGGTTAAAAGTTTAATCCTTTTTCATTTCAACATGCTTTAAAAATTAGCAAGACTGGAAGGTACGTAATTTATTTTATTTCACTGACCTCTCTAAATCTCTTCCAGTTGCTTACGGGTAAATTAAAAAAAAAAAAAAAAAAAAAACTTTCGCGCTTCTTCATTTATTTTCGTCACTCTTCCAAAGCTAGCAGGGTTGGAAAGATTGTAATATATTCTATATATTCTGTATATTCTATTTAAGTCTCAAAGTGACTTAAATGTCTTGGGGCCAGAAGAAATTTGCATCTCGTCACCTTTGAGTGAGTGTACATCTAGCTAACATCATAGTTACTCACGGTAACCGTGGTATTAATTCCTGTAAAGTAACGTATATATTCAGCGACATACAAATTATTACCAGCGACTACATTACGAGGGTCTTTAGAATTTTGAGATTGAGATTCTCATTCGACCTTTTCTAGCGCTCCGGGTCAAATGTTCTTAACTCGTGGATGCTATAACCAATATTATCTTATTAAACGGCATGAAAGCTTCACACATAGCTGCTGGATGATCACATACAGTATGGATGTATCCACGGACTGCATCACGGGACGTCTTTGCAGGTTTTGTAAAACTCTGTCTGCAGCTTCTCTCTCATTGACATAACGTTGGTTATTGTAAACAACTCCTGCGCCAACCCTGCGCGTAACCTTTGGCAAAGGGAGTTCTATGTTTGCTCAACCATACGGTGTCTCCAATCTTGAATTTGGTGACGTACTATTGCTCCTTTGTTCAGTTATTTGGTATCCCATCAAAAGCTGGTCGAGCTTATTGCTCATTGCTGAGGTCAGTTGAATACGATTGCCCTTGCTGATCTGTATGACCAACAACAACACAATTGGTATGAAATATTTTCCTGCTTTTAGCATGTCATGTATATGGATCTTGTCTTATCAAGAACTCTTTGAGTTGCTTATGGTTAAAAGTTTAATCCTTTTTCATTTCAACATGCTTTAAAAATTAGCAAGACTGGAAGGTACGTAATTTATTTTATTTCACTGACCTCTCTAAAACTCTTCGAGTTGCTTACGGGTAAATTAAAAAAAAAAAAACTTTCGCGCTTCTTCATTTATTTTCGTCACTCTTCCAAAGCTAGCAGGGTTGGAAAGATTGTAATATATTCTATATATTCTATTTAAGTCTCAAAGTGACTTAAATGTCTTGGGGCCAGAAGAAATTTGCATCTCGTCACCTTTGAGTGAGAGTACATCTAGCTAACATCATAGTTACTCTCGGTAACCGTGGTATTAATTCCTGTCAAGTAACGTATATATTCAGCGACATACAAATTATTACCAGCGATTACATTACGAGGATCTTTAGAATTTTGAGATTGAGATTCTCATTCTAACTTTTCTAGCGCTGCGGGTCAAATGTTCTTAACTCGTGGATGCTATAACCAAGATTATCTTATTAAACGGCATGAAAGCTTCACACATAGCTGCTGGATGATCACACATAGTATGAATGTATCGACGGACTGCATCACGTGGTCGTCTTTGTGGGTTTTGTAAAACTCTGTCTGCAGCTTCTCTCTCATTGACATAATGTTGCGTTATTGTAAACAACTCCTGCACCCAACCCTGCTGGAGGCTTTTGTCACAGGGAGTTTTATGCTTCTCAACCTTACGGTGTCTCCCACCTTGAATTTAAACTTTGCCTTTTCAAATGTCATACTACTGTAAAGGTTTTTCCATTCCTCGTCCGAATTTTTATTTTCATTTTGACGCTTCCATTGGTGATGTACTGTACCAATGCTCTAGTGTTCAGCCATGTTTTATCCCATTAAAAGTTGGTCGAGTGCATATAAATATGCCAGTGTACTGTTGGCGGCGAAATATTTGTCCATGCAAGATCTCAAGGATCTTTTAAACCGTTGGACGGCCGAAAATTTTGTTCCAACTTCTTTGTGAAAAAGGCTATTCCTTGTTCTTTCAGGTATGCCTGAATTTTTCTTTTTGTAAATTCTGTTCCTGCATTTGATTGTAGGATTACCGGATTTTCACCTTCGGCTAAAATATTACTAAATGCTTCTTACACACTATCAGCAGTTGTTGGTTTGATGGCCACAACCTATGCATACTTTGAAAATACATCAATCACAGTTAACAAAATTTTCATTCCTTTATTATATTCTGATATTTTTCTGAAGTCAGCTAAATCCGCTTGCCGTTGCTGATCTACATGGCCAACAATATAACGATATGTATGGAATCTTTTTCTGACTTAAGCATTTAGTGTATTTGTATATTGTCTTGTCAAGAACTCTTCAAGTTGCTTACGGGTAAATAAAAAAAAAAAACCTTTTGCGCTTCTCCATTTATTTTCGACGCTCTTCCAAAGCTAGCAGGGTTGGAAAGTTGGTAATATATTCTATATATTCTCTTTATGCCTCAAAGTGACCAACATAACTTGGCGCCGGAAGGAATTTGTGCCTTGTCACCTTTGAGTGAGAGTACATCTAGCCAACGTCATAGTTACTCTCGTTAACCTTGGTATTAATTCCTGTGAAGTAACGTATATATTCCGCATCGTACAAATTATTATCAGCGACTACGGTACAAGGGTCTTTAGAATATTGATGGGATTCTAATTCCATTCATTTTTCCAGCGCTATCGCCCAAATCTTCCCAACTCGTACCTTGTGGACGCTTTAGCCAGGATGGTCTTATTAAACGGCATGAAAGCTTCACACATCGCATCTGGATGATTTTATAAAGTATGAGTGCATCCACGGACTGCATCACGTGGTCGTCTTTGTAGGTTTTGTAGAACTCTCTGTGCAGCTTCTCTCTCATTGACATAACGTTGCGTTATCATGAACAACTCCTGCACCCAACCCTGCTCGAGGCTTTTGTCACAGGGAGTTTAAAAAGTTTGCTCAATCTTAAGCCTCGGTCACAACCGGACGTACGAATTTCAGGATCTTACGTCCCCTGCGATTTTGGGTGTTGCGGAGGCCGTGGAGGTCGTAGAGGTGGAGGAAAGTCTGCCTTGCGAGTCGCAAGGGCCACATGAGATGTCCTTTCAAGCAGGAATGCTAATTGCAAGGAGCAATGGCCGTGGAAATTGCACTCATTTCTTGAGTTTGTCTTGCTTCCTGTGTACGTGGCACACACTCACCACTAACGAAGGGAATGTAACGCACGGCGAAAGTAGTGCCCTTTTGCGCCAGTTTTGCTTCACACTTGCCTCTCACGTCTGTGGTGACGTACTGACGGCGTACGTCAGTTTTGCTTCCTGTTCTTCTCTTATTTCTTCTTCCTCCTCCCTTTTTTTCTACTATGAAAGCTTCTTTCTCTTGCCTTCCGGAGGCATATTAGAAACTAAATTGAGCAAAAATTTGAAAATTTTGAAAATTGTTGTACACGTTACACAGTCGACGTTCATTGTAAAGACACGAGTGCGCGTCGTGAGCACGCCTTTTATACACCAGGCGTGGGGGTGACGCACGTGCTACGCATTCGACTTTGTTCGTTAGTTGTGAGGGCGTGCGCCTCTTCTTCATTGCTTGAGACGCGCGTCTCTCTTGCTAACTCCGTGAGAAAGGAGCAAGTAGCGCTTGCGGTCTCGCTGTTCACAGGCTATTTGTAGAATCTTTTGGACATGTCCAACATCCTCTGTACGTGCTTATGGACTGTCTGCGAACTCGAAATTTCGTAAGAAGGACTTGCGTGGGACGTGAGATTCTGAGAAAAATTTGGACGCAAACAGCTCGTAAGAACCCCTACGGCCGGTTGTGACCGAGGCTTTACGGTGTCTCCCTCCTTGAATTTAAACTTTTCTTTTTCAAATTTCATACACATGTAAAGGTTTTTCCATTCCTCGTCCGAATTTTTATTTTCATTTTGACGCTTCCATTGGTGATGTGCTATACCAATGCTCTAGTGTTCAGCCATGTTTTATCCTATTAAAAGTTGGTCGAGTGCATATAAATATGCCAGTGTACTGTTGGCGGCGAAATATTTGTCCATGCGAGATTTCAATGTTCTGTTAAACCGTTCAATGGCCAATTTTTTTTATCCATCTTTGTTGTGAAAAAGGATTTTCCTTTTTTCTTTCAAATATATCTGAAATGTTCTAATTGTAAATTCTGCTTCTGCATCTGTTTGTAGGATTGCTGGATTTCGGCTAAAATATTACTAAAAGCTTCTCACACACTATCAGCAGTTTTTGATTCGATGAACACAACCCATTCGTAGTTTGAAAATACATCAATCACAGATCACAAAAATACTGATGTAGAAACTAGAGTCTTTGGAATGAACGTAAATGAATTAAAGAGATGTCAGCTGTCGTGTTGTACCAATACTTGGGTGTATACCTTAATTGATAAGAATTCACTCGTTATTGTATTACTTGGTGCAGACTGGGCCTTTACAGATCAGTAGGCGATATCAAATGATCTGCAAACTATATACTGTTTGCTTACACTAAGCGTTCTTAGTTTAATATGATTCTAGCGATAAATCGCCACTCATACAACACTTAATACACTATAATAATTAATACATCATTCTGTATACTGTGAAATCAAAGAAAGGCTAGCGGTCATGACATTTATTTTTTTTCAAAAATGTATAGCTTGAAAGAGAAGACCATTGGCCCTCCTCACCAATCAACCGGGACATTTGCTTGATCATATTGTATAAGTCTATGTTTGACCATAATCTGGACAGTGTTTTTCTGTGTAAAATGAGGATTTCCGTTAATGCATTATCAAGTAAAAAAAGGTGTTTGCATCCAGTCAATTGTGGAGCTGCAACAAAAGTAGGATTTTCTGAAAGATGAATAATCCAGATCTGGATGGAACAAAATAACTTGTAATTATTTTATTAAAAAAAAAAGAAAAAAAAACTTCAGATATACGCACTGTTCATTATTATAAGTACCAGTACTTAGAAACTTGTATTAAAAGGTGGTTAAAGAAAAATAAATGCTCTGAATTGGTTTGACTTGTTGTCTGTTTGGTGACTTCTTCCCTTTGGATAATCTCTAAACCTAGCTCTACCAACCAATCTCCGTGAGCGGCTCTGTAACAAGGCTAAATCTTGTCCAGAAGTTCGGCCGAGCTTGGTTAATTCTTCCAAATGGGCGTGAAGCTGTTGCCTTGGCTGTGCGCGGAGAAGCATTATCATTCTGACTCATAAATGAGTGGTCATGGTCCACAAGACTTTTTCGACAAAATTCCCTAAGTTTTTGCCAGTACGTGAATGCACACGAATACCATACAGTTCAAAAATATGACAATGAATATTATGGGACTGACAAATGCAAAGAGGTAAATTTTCAAAATGCTAAAATGACAATATATGCGTGAATAGAACAAAAATCGACGACTGTCTCAATTTAAATTTAAAGACATGGCAAAAATTTAAATTTAAATTGAGACAGTCGTGGATTTTTGTTCTATTCACGCATATGTTTTAAAAAATTGAATAGAACTGTGAATTCATTCAATTTAATTTTTTGACACTTCAGCATGTGAAATACACCTCTATATTGGGTTTGTGTGTACAAGGTAACAGCTAGACAACAGAGCACTGTGTAAATGATGTGAGTTGTTAAACAACGCCGAACCAAATGTGATCATTAAAATATTCCAACAGCAATCGTGTAGAAAGAGATAAGTTTAATCAAATTGCATTCTGAAATTAATGTAGTCATCTCCGAGTATATTTTTTTTAACTTATGGTATTTTGACTGTTTAAGAGGGCATCGAAAGTAGAAATGTCGTGGGGTTTCAGCCTTACCACATAGTTTAGGGTGTTTAATGATAGCCGGTTGTGCTTAAAAAGTTGAGATTTGAATGATAGGTCTACGCGAGCCCGATAAAAATGTATTTCTTGTATCCTAGCAAGCTGTAAAGTGATAATGGATTGGGGTCCAGCGAAAAGTTCAGTTTTGAGAGAATGCTTGAGTAATGCAACACTTGAGCTGTTCTTCTGTTCTAAATTAAGACTGTTCCATGAAGACATTAGAAGTATCCCGGGCATTTATAAGTAAATTTTGTCAGGGGTGTGAGATAATACCGAGCGATATATGCATGGCATATATTCATGGCATATATCAAGAGAGGGTGACAGTGTATTATGTGACATACATACTCAGAATAAATATAGTCATTTCACCCTAAAACACCACTTAAACCGAATAAAGTGACCCTATATCACACTCTATATGGAATTAACTCGTCCATGTGCGCTGGTGAAATCCAGCCAAAGTCTTAGTGTCTGGCCGATTTGGTCAATTTTTGCTAAATAAGCTACATGTACTTGTTGTGGAAGTTCATCTCGCTTGAACAGTATTTAATAATAATAATAATAATTAATTCAGCTTTAAGCGTTACAAATTAACATTGTTCGCTGCCTAAACTACTCTATTATGCTTACATCAAACATAGTTTCTTCACTCAGAGTTTCTGTGTTTACTATAGTCATAGGGTGATAACAAACTAAATCCACGTCATTAAAGTCTTAGTCTTGGCTCCTTTCTCTATCTTAAAAGTGTAGCAAAGCCCGAAGCATTGCTGCGGCTATAATTAAAACTTTCATAACGACCTGGCTTGGCCTCCTGTGGATGAATGTTTCCTGCTCAGAAAATAAGGGGTTATAAGAAATGTGAATCGAGGACAAAGGGATTTAAAAAAAAAATTCCCCTGGAGCCGATCAAAGGTTCTTTAGTGTTGAGAAATACATTTCGGTTGATAGATATTTTGACAAGCAAATAACTTTAGTTACATTACTGACATAACCCTGAAATGCTTATCCTACACACTGCCACAGTTTTTTGTAGGGATCAACCAATCAGTGTGGCGTATACACCACAAACTCTTGTGGGGTCATTTATGACCCCAAAGAGAAGCATTGGTTTCTAAATATTAGTTTTTAAATTTTATTCAAATGTTTTGCCCACGCAACACTGACAGGAAAATGTCACATGCATGTGCTTCATGCAACCAGCCAGTGTGCCCAAAACATAGGCACAAATAAGTGGTTTGTGAAGAATGTGCTTGAAGTGTTACTAATAGTGCATCGCTGAATCTAATTTCAGTAGTTTTGTTGGAACTTGTTCTCATAACTGGGTCTCTCATTTTGACGGTTACAATTCTGGGTATTTCGGAAATCTAAAGAATTCTGTCGATATCATATTATTCATATATAACAAATTGTTTGTGTGGATTTTGTTTTACACACATATGTGGTAGTAATGTAGCCGTATGAATGTATTTTCTTCACTCGTGTTCGTCTTTTGTTTTGTCACGTGGGCGTCATCTTACTCTCTCATTCCCATTGGTCATCTTTCCCGCCTTTCGTCGCTTATAAATATCGTCGCCGCCCTTTTTCTGTCATTCTTCTTTGCTCATCGCTCTTTATATATTTACAGGTACGTGGTCAATAGTTTAATTCTTTTATGAATATTATCATTATTATTATTATTATTATACTTATTATATATTAAGATTATAGCTATTAATAACATTATTATGATAATCGCACATTCTTCTTTGCTCATCGCTCTTTATATATTTACAGATGGTATGGAATAAATAAGAACAAAGAGAAATAGACTTTGTTGTGAACAGTTGCATATGGCGCTGCGAGCATCGAAATCCAATGGGATATTCCCGAGCAGGGTATTCTAACCAATTCACTAATGTTCAACCTTGTGTATCCACATCCTAAGAGAGCGTGAGCCAGAGCGTATCGATTGAAGTTGTTAGTTCATAACGCAGGAAACGTTAGGTCTACTCTTATATGGATGCTACCACTATAACTGATATGTGTGAGGCCATTACACCCGAATGAGTGATGTTTTCATGCAGAACACCATGAAATCAAGCCACGCTGGCCATGATCTAGCCACTCATCATTTGTGAGGATAATACCGTACTAGGATTAAGAATGTTTACATTTACCCCGTGGACCATTTGAAGATTACACTGCGATTAATGCGGTGGAAATACAATAGAGAGAGTGTATAATGATAGGGTCGCTAAACGATTGTTGACGGCATATAGTAACTAGCCTAATCCCCTGGTCGCCTGGGTAGCCACGCCCCCTTAGAGTACTTATGTAAACAAACGGTCTCCCGTAGCGAACTATCCTTTTGTTCAACAGCTTCGCGCGTGCGGCTGATTATGTATGTAGTGACACTATAGCTAACTGCATATAAATTTGTGCTAGCTGTTATTTGATTCATTCTGCTGTGTCGGATGTTGTGGATCAGCCCACTGGTTCGTTGACTTATGTTTTTCTGAAGATTGGTGGCGCAGATTTTGAGTGCTTAATTATTTACCCTCCTTCTAACAAGAGAAAGGGGAAGGGAGATAAAAAGAGAGAGTGTCAAATGAAACGGGTGATGAGTAATACATTACATTAAATAAAGGGACTCGCGGTGGAAGAAACGATAGACTGTTTTGCATCAAGGTATGCCATTATTATCCGACATGGCCCATAACATGATCCATAACATGACTCATTGTTGTATGCCTTATATTTGTGCCGACTTATATTTTACTCTCGTTCATTTCGTGAAACTATTTCCTTGAATAAAGTTTTGCCTGTATAAATTAACATTGTGACATGAAGTAATTAATAAAACGCGCCTGTTGAAAAGGGGGCTTTTCGTAACTAATAAAGGTTCACTATTCAGAAAAATATCGTCGCCGTTCGTCGCCGCTACCTTCAGGAAAGCGTACCCTCCGTGTGGATCACCGGCATTTTTGATTATCTGACAAATTAGGGCAATTTACGTTTTAGCTAATAATTCTGAATTTACTAATATTTTGGACTAAATTCGATGTCAGATTCATAGCAATGACGGAGAGCCGCTAGAGTAACTGTTTAATTTTCTAAACTAATCAAACTAGAACGCGTGGCGATAAAATGTGTCGCTAGATCTTGTAAACACTCAGCGAAATGCACCTACTGACTATATTCAATGTGCCGTCACTTAATTGCTTTCTCGATTTCATTAATTGACGATAGTAATTGCAGATAACAAGGAAGAGGAAATGCTAAAGACAAAACAACGTCGGGTCTTTGTGTGACTTTCTCCCTAAACACTTTTTATGTTGCTGTCAAAGAAAAAGGAGTCTAGATAGCGATTATTTAAACCACTGCTGCTGCTTTTGCAGGTAGACTTCCTCGTTTATCATTTAAATGCTCCCCTCCCCCAGCAGACCCAACTTGATGCATGTACGTCTTGGTAGCTATAGTACAGATCTTGGTTCAAGTAATGAAAGGTTTAAGCACAAAACGATAATTTGAGGCTATTTTTTTCATTCAAGACAAAATTAAGTATCTATGGTATGTGACAATAGGGACTTTACAAAGCTTAATTTGTCCTTAAATATATATACCAGTAGCATAGGCGACCGACGTAATTGTAACCTCAACTTGAGGTATCCTCGATGAAAGCGGAGTACAAAAATTAACTTTTTTTAAATATCGATTACAACATGCTGTACAATGATATAGAGACTAAAGGGTTTAATGGATTTCTTTGTCTTAAAATCAATTCATTTCAAAATTAAAAGAAACATTTTTTTCGGGGAGCGCGGGTAGACAGTTTACGTCAGGTGATTCGTTAAAGTCGAGGAGTGTTTCACTATCAAATGTGTAAATCATATATGTCATTAAACACTATAAGAAAGTTTTTTGTTACGATCTGCAACATTTGTTCATTTATATAGCAGGGCGAAGTTAAAGCCAGAGGTAAATAGAACCTAATACCGTAATCCTCCTCGTCCATTTATTTAAATCGTATCAAAACGTTTGATACACACTGTTCATTAAATTCATAATTTTGGCGATTTATTAAAACCATATTGGTACATAAAAGTTTAAGATTAGCATAAGTTAAGCAACAACCAGTATGAAGAACAACACCCTTTTTAAATGAGGCAAGACACCCTCTTCACACTGATTATAACCTTGAGAAAGACATTATGCAACTTAAGGCAAGGGAGTTATGCAAAGTTCTTTCAACTCGTGTGTGAATACAACACATTCTTTGTCACTTTTACAAGACAATGGAGGCGAGCAAGTAGAGTAATTACAATATACAATAAAAAGGACATTAGTATAGAAAGCTTACTTCGGGTCAGCCCTTTGCTTGTTCGAATGAAAGAGATAGATATCGCGCCGCGACTCCCTTTATTAAACCTTCGTGTGTTTGTGTAAAAGTGTGAAAGACAGGCAACGGTCTTTAGTCGCTGTTGATATTGTTCGCGATTAATATTGAAGTATAACTCCTTCGCCTGCATGTAAACGTGTTACTTTTCCTCGTGTTCTCTATATTTCTTTTAGGTGGTTGAGACAATGGGATGAGATCGATAAAAGTAAAGGTTAATCTAAACAATTAGATGCGATTTTTGTGAAATGACTTATTAAGTGATGTGCATCTTGGACCTAAATAGAGAAGGACAAGAAACGCGGCATCTTCCTTTGAAGCTATGTGCGTTCGGGTAAACATTCGCCTATTGTCTCACATAATCTGTTTTGATAGCTCCACGGGCGTCTGAACAGCTTATTATCAAGGTAGCACGCGCTGTGCTTCAGTGCATTTCTATTGTTTCTCTGCATTGATAACGCAATTTCTCGCAGTCCCTCGTGGTTGCTATGATACAGCATTGCCGCCATCTTGCAGTTGCGAGCACACAGGTTTCCGTCAACACGTGGAAATTTATTGAGGGGTTTTCGGCATTTTTCCCCGTTACCTCATAAAAACGGGGTGTGAAATTTGTCTTCAATACCTGCTGCCTTTCCCTGTCCGTGAGGTAGTCTCTGACAGGACAGGAATACGCACCCAACGACCGGAAATTTCATTCCTACATGTACCAGTAGCTGTGACACCCCGGAAGATCAATCAAATTTACACAAGAACTGACTGCTGGTGAATCAGACAAATTAAAAATGGACCTTTTTAGCATGTTTGTGAAATTATATATTACCATTAGGGGCCACTCATTTCGCAGACAGCTTAAAGAAAAGTACCAAGAATCTGTGTCTGCATCTACGAAAGAAAAAGGATTGAGAAAGTCTCTCAAAAGGAAGAGTAGAATTACAGCTTGAATTATTACCTAGATTTTCAACAAACAGACAGTATGATCTTGTGCATTTATAACATTTGGGTTTTTTCACTTAGCAATTAAGATCTTAATTAGAAATTTCATCTAGGTTTACATTAATTTTAATTAGTTATTTAAGAGTCAGATTTGTCGTATTAGTAGAAAATAATACACCAGATACCAAAATATGGCTTTCTGTTTTCAGTAACTGAAAAGCAGTCGTAATTCAAGAACTTATTGTAAGTATTTATAATATTTGTTTTTTTCATTCAGCAAATATCTTTCATTTATATTTCGCTTTATTTTTCATTAAAAGTTACCCGTTTACAATATGAGATTAATTTCACCAATACTGATCTTATGGTAATAAAAAATGCATATATTTGATATAAAAAATCTTCTTTTTATTTCTTTTCACTTCCTTTTTTTTACACAACTTTAAATAATAAAAGATTTGACAAATAAGACGCATATCACTGCAAGAGGGTCAATGTCAAATGTGAGTATGAATTTTATCAGGATCAGATTTTTTAAACCTGTAGTTAGTGTATTCTGAGGTAATTGAATATGCAATTACAATCAAGCAAGAAAAAACTGTCTAAACATATAATCCATGTTTTTTTACATTTGATTTTTTTTTCATTATAAGATAGGAAATATAAAACAACTTGAGTACATTCCAATATTTATTATTATAAAAGTAAACATTAAAATTTTAAAATGCTTGTTACAAAGCTAGTGATGATGAATATACAATACATGTGCAGTTTTCTTGTCTTGTCTCTTTTTGTGAAAGTCATGTTGGAGTTCTTTCCTATTTGTATCCAAGTAGTATTAACTTATTTATAAAAGGTATAAACTAATTTCTCATTGACCTATGTGAATTAATGTCCAAATGTTTAATTAGTAAGTCTCCTCTTGGGCAATGGTGCATTGTCCAATTTTAACTTTCCGGCATCTTGTGGAGAGAATCTGGAAGAGAATAAGAATGTTTTTATCACAAACTACTATAAATGACAATTGCCTTTTTTACTTCTACTTGGACATTTGAGCCACAGGTAAGCCTTATCAAATGCATCTCAAGATTCTACCTGTCAGGTAGATTTTCCCTCTAGTTAAATTTACTTCCCTTGTTAGGCATGGACTTTCTAGATCATTATCAGCCAGGTAACTAAGCCGTCTGGCCCTTTGATGATTTGATAAAGCCAGCTAGGTGCTATCCAAAGGCATGTCTCAGGATTATTTCAAAGATTTCAAGCACCTGATAACAAGATAATGCAATGTAGCAAGGCAATTACAGAGGTGAGACTCTTATCACAAATGTGATCAAGATCTACTTTTATGACCATTACCTGAGTAAATATAATCATGAACTTTGCATGTGTACATGTCCACATATACACTTTCACTATAAGACCAATGAGGCTGTTTGTCAATCGTCTTTATTCTGTTTAGGGAATCCAATTTAAAAATGAAAAACTAATAATTATTATTCTCAAACTGGAACAGACTTTAGCCGGTCATGTGAACATACATATATACTTCAGAGTAGAGTTAATGTCAACTTTGATAAAAGGATATTAAAAGGCCCACAGGTGCGTTTTTTGTGTGTCACAATTGCATGGGTGGTGCCATATTGCAATGATAGCCCATATTAAAAGTTAAAAAAATAATAATTATAATTCTCAGACTGGAGCTGACTGGAGCCGGTAATGTGTAAATATATATATACTTTCGAGCAGTGTTAATGTCAACTTTGATAAAAGGATATTTAAAGAATCACAGTTGCGTTTTTGTGTGTAACAATTGCATGTGTGGTGTCATATTGCTATGATAGCCCATATTGAGGGTCAAAAAAATAATAATTATCATTTTCAGACCAGAGCTGACTGTAGCCGGTAATGTGTAAATATATATATACTTTAGAGCAGTGTTAATGTCAACTTTGATAAAAGGATATTAAAAGAATCACAGGTGCGTTTTTGTGTGTCATAATTGCATGTGTTGTGCCATATTGCAATGATAGCCCATATTGAGAGTTATTAAAATAATAATTATCATTCTCAGACCGGAGCTGACTGTAGCCGGTAATGTGTAAATATATATATACTTTCGAGCAGTGTTAATGTCAACTTTGATAAAAGGATATTAAAAGGATCACAGGTGCGTTTTTGTGTGTAACAATTGCATGTGTGGTGTCATATTGCTATGTTAGCCCATATTGAGGGTCAAAAAATAATAATTATCATTTTCAGACCAGAGCTGACTGTAGCCGGTAATGTGTAAATATATATATACTTTAGAGCAGTGTTAATGTCAACATTGATAAAAGGATATTAAAAGAATCACAGGTGCGTTTTTGTGTGTCATAATTGCATGTGTTGTGCCATATTGCAATGATAGCCCATATTGAGAGTTATAAAAATAATAATTATCATTCTCAGACCGGAGCTGACTGTAGCCGGTAATGTGTAAATATATATATACTTTCGAGCAGTGTTAATGTCAACTTTGATAAAAGGATATTAAAAGGATCACAGGTGCGTTTTTGTGTGTCACAATTGCATGTGTGGTGCCATGTTGCAACGAGAGCCCACATTGAGGGTCAAAAAAATAATAATTATCATTTTCAGACCAGAGCTGACTGTAGCCGGTAATGTGTAAATATATATATACTTTAGAGCAATGTTAATGTCAACTTTGATAAAAGGATATTAAAAGAATCACAGGTGCGTTTTTGTGTGTCATAATTGCATGTGTTGTGCCATATTGCAATGATAGCCCATATTGAGAGTTATAAAAATAATAATTATCATTCTCAGACCGGAGCTGACTGTAGCCGGTAATGTGTAAATATATATATACTTCAGAGCAGTGTTAATGTCAACTTTGATAAAAGGATATTAAAAGGATCACAGGTGCGTTTTTGTGTGTCACAATTGCATGTGTGGTGCCATGTTGCAACGAGAGCCCATATTAAGAGTTAAAAATATTAATTATCATTCCATAATTCGGGCTCACTTAAGCAAGTAACATAAACCTATACATATAGTACACAGCGGTGTTGATGCCACCTTTATCTAAACCGTACGTAAAAAATACCAGACCTAAAACGATGTCGGCGAGTCGAATAAATCGGAGAGGAATTGCGTCATTTCAATTTAAAACACGATTTGAGGTTAAATTATTGCCGCATGTATGGCTAATTCTTTACATAGAGGTAAAATTTCGAGACTAGAAATATTTTTCTATCGGATCATAGCTAAAGACAAGTATTCGACACCGCAGTTGTACAATTTTAAACACTCATTTTACGGCAACAAACACGATTGCCTTCACCATATTGGGCATTTTGAATTCCTCCATGAACAAACATACCTTATTCTCATCTACCATCCAAAATAGCAAAAGAAATTGTACTTACATTTTATCTCTATAAGTGTCTTGACTCATCCACCCGAACGTTTTCCTCGCGTTATCACCAGCTACCTGTCTAAATGACACAAAAAAGTCATCAACAGCCGCGATATGCTTGCTACCTGTACGGGAGGCCACGTGATCCGAACGCACATCGTTTCGCGAAGAGCTCGCGCTAAGCCGATTATCCTTTGATCTTTCTCCGCGTTACTTGTCCTTCTCTAGTTAGGTCCAAGTGTGCATGTACCTAGCATGTTTAAATTCTTGAATTTCTAATTTGTTAAATCTTTCATACACGGCCTCATATATGTATTACTCTCAGGCCTTCGATATTATTGCGTTACACGGGACTCCTGGAAACCTGAAGCACAGGTCTACGGAGTCTTGTTATCCTTCATGCAGTTTTATGGCTGGGATGAACACTGCGAAGTAGAAACAGGCTTTACTTAGCTTTACTTGATGCACGACAGTTTAAACAAAACCAGTCTGCAAGGATTGCTTTGATTTGGCGTTAACCTTACACTGGTTTTAAAAGAACAAATATAAATATGTTCGATGGATTAAATGCCGGCTTCGTTATATTTTAACTAAATGCGTTCATTTGCACAGTTACACAGATAATATTTTTAAGTTGTCTGTCGTTCAGCACGCATTATAGGCGAGTAGCTAAATAGTGACGGTGATCAATCCAAGCTCAATCTTGGCAAGTATCGTTTACAAAATAGATCATGTTGAATAAACTTAATTACGCTTTAATAAATAATCAACACACGGTTCGGTTATTGTCACTTGAAAGCTTTCGATCAAAGACGTTCAATGAAATCACAAATCATTTGACGATTAAAAAATGGACATGTTCAAGGGGCAGTTTATGTTTCAGTTAAAGGGACTTCAGGTTCAGGTAGAGGGTTCAGTTACGTGTTTCTTCGGATGATAGCATCACGCCCTAGGTCTAAGCGAGTTGAATAGAAGCTTTGTATCCAAACATCCTATTCCTAACTACTGAGTTAGGACAAAGGTCTAGTAACATGCACTGTGCAATTACTATTAATGGATCAGATGCATACTTGATTGTTTTTCCTCTGGTGTCGCACGTATGCATCCTTTCTTGAGTGATCTAAAACAAGTCGCTAGTGTACCATGTTTCTCACTGTGGCAAAATATGTTCGACATGGTGTTTCTGAACGGCAGCCGGAGACACAGTAATTGTATAGGCATGCTTTAAGCTTGTTCGAGAGATAATAACAGTCGGGTTTAACAATAGATAGCGAGCTATAGTAAGACCCCCTCCTCTTTAACTGATGATTTACACCGTACACCGTAATTGACCGTACTTTCGTATATTGTATGATCATACAGCCAGACTTCCCCCTGTTGCACGTTGTAGTTGGATTGTCATTGCGCCTATGTCAGTGCACCTCATTTAATTTCAATATTATAATATAAGCATAATATAAGTAATATGTTATTTCCTTATTCCTCTTTCATTATCATTCATGTTTTATAAATACTTGAACGCTTGAATGCAGATATTTCAAATTAAAACGTAAGTACATAAATAAATTATACATTGATAAATTAATGCAATAGGAATTTTTTGAGACAGATTGATGCTGACGCTCATGCATTTCAACCAAACAAACAATAATTAGTTCAATTTTTGACTGCAGAAATTTCATATAGGATGAAATAACTGATAACAAATTTAACTAGCAGTTTGTTAGCAACACTAAAAACCAGCTGCGCGTGCCAAACTAGTGAACAAAAGGACAGTTCGCTTCGCGTGGCACGCCTTAGAATGGGTTTAGCCTCTTCAAGCTATAATCCTACCGCCGCAACAAACAATAGGGACCTTCTGGCTGATGTATCCTGCTGTTAATTACACCTAGTTACAGCGGATTGTCACGCTCGCGCTGGGCCACAGAAACCGGCGTCATGGGGTTCACTCGTATTAAGTATTGTGTTATTCCACCTAAGCTATTGTGTTTGTGCGTTCGAATTTTGAAGGGATTTATACGGCCCTCCATTGTTTGTCCGCCCCCTTCTATTCACAAGATAGGGATTAAAACATTTCGAACGTTGTTACACCGGTGTACAACGGAAACAAAATTATTCCGACCACTGTATCAGTGTTTTTTTTTTTTACACATTTTACTCACTCATCCTACGCCATCTAAGCCTACTGCCGCTATTTTATATAGTGGTCGATGATCAGTAAATCATGTAATACAGTTGAGGATATGACGTTCAGACAACATCAAGGACCTAAGTATACAATGTCTGTGTGCTGTACATGTCTGTGTCTGGTGGAAATGAGTATACGTTGTTTGAAGAGACGATTTGGTGGAAGCGAATATCATCCAGGAGTATTGGTAGCCTTTGTTTGAGACTTTTTGATTTAATAACTTTTTCATGGATTCAGAAATGAAATGTTGGATCGACATGGGACAATCCATTCGCTATGTTATGGAATTCGCACCGGAGAAGCAGTCTAGATAATTGAGGCACCAACCTTATATCCCAGGACAATATATACGTGAGTAAAAAGGCTTACAGAATCTAACATTCTAACTAGACTGTCTTAGTTCTTTGTGTGTATTGTTCACGTGTTGCGCTTGTGCTCACCCCGCTTATATGTAGCATGTATAACAAATAACAAGACAAGGTGACGTCGGTATTATGTAAAACTGAACGTTATCAGTGTGCATATATATTGCAATACTTTTGCCAATTGTCCTGTTTGTTGATGAGTTATGTGGAATTAAACAATAACATGTATTAATAACGATCCTATCAGTCATATTTATGTGGTGTTGACATTTATGTTTGTGTGTTTGTAGATATTTTGTTTTCTATCAATTCTTCAAATTCAAACGCAATTCATTCAGTTTCCTGGCATTTGTTTATACGTTTACCTGCTTATAGTATTACCTTTAGCCATTTGTGTTGTTGCTGTAAACTAATTTGTCTTTGTTATCTATAAGTATATTGGTTGAGAACGCATCTCTGTATTTGTCATATAGTTGGTGTTTTAACAAAAACATTACTTCATTGCTGTGTCATAAGTTTTCTTTGTTATAGAAGTAATTTGGATACTCATTTGTCGTATAAAATCGCATATTATAGTAACATGTTCGGGACATTTATCAATTTTGGTGTTATTTAATAAATTCAGTCATCATATTTATTTTGATTAGGTGTACAGGTATGTAGATAATTTACTTTGAACTTGCAAATTTGTTTAGTTTTCACATTTTAGTGAAATTCCCTTGTCATAACAATTGTTTGTGGTGTTCATGTACATTAATTGAAGTGTGTGGTGTCATGTATGTTTTTGGAATGTCATAACTAACACCAAACCTTATACTTCTATATTTGTTGCATTGGGGAATAGAGACAAAGACATTAAATATTGTGCTCATTTATTTATTTAATTTTCATCTGATATCACTGAGTTATAGATTATCATTATTAATTTTTTTTTCGGATTTCTATAGTATTAAAATATCTTAGTATTAATATCACTTACCTATTTTTGCAAATAACTTCATTTAATTTTTTATTAATTACAGCAAGTAAAGTGATTATAATTCTTATTGTTTCAATATAATTGGGGTTAAAGAGTTAAATATTTTCACCACGTAAAATAAGATCAGAGTCATCTGTTTTTTTTTTTTTTCTTCACTATTTTTCTTATTTCATTTTCCATTTTATCATTTATCTCATATAGTGCTCATATCATATCTCATATTTTCAGAAAGTCGGGTGTTACGTAATTGATTAAAATTATTTTTCACTCTTTCTCTAACTTTGATATTCAATCTATCGGTTTAAGCTTCATCATTTATCAATCTATCATTTGTCATATATCATATTTTTCGAAGTTTGGGCTTTAAGCTATTAATTTTTTTACATTGCAATCACTGTCATAATTTTATGTTACATCTGGCCTCATCCTATTTCATTTTTTCTTGCTCGAGGCATTTTGCACTCACTTGATTTACCCTTTGATATATACCATTATTAGTATCTCAAAGATAACGTTATAATGGCTTCTCTGTGTGGAAGGACTGTGTGGTTGAAAGGGTTAAACAAGAAGTGTGCAAGGAAAGATATTGAAAGGATGTTATACAAAGAAGGTTTTGAGTATGACCACATTGCATTTCAGGGAAGATGTGCTGCTTTAGTGTTATTTAAAGAGTGCATTTCCGCGGAACAATTCATTGACCACGCTGACGCGGGACTGTACATAAAAGGTACTGAAGTTAAGGCATCGTCTCCAGCGCCGACAGAGGAGATGTTTATGGTGAGATTATTCGGGTTTACAGGTGACGAAAAATTAACCAAAGCGCAGGAAGCTCCAAAGGCCTCGCAAAGGGGTACGCGACCTAAAAATTCGAGTGCTTGTTTACATGGTCCAAGATCGATATCTTCCGAGGATGACGGAGAAGTCGCGGTCTCAGATAAAATTTCGAATCTTCCGTAAAGACTGATGTTTCTATTCATTCTGTTGGACCTCCTAGAATTACCTTGTTTTCGGGAGAAAGCGGCAAGGGCGAAGTCACATATAATCAGTGGAGGTTTGAAGTGATAGCATTACTAGGTGATCGTGTTTTTTCCGAACCGATTATTTTACAAGCAATCTGTAAATCAGTCCGAGGATCAGCAGCCGATGCTTTAATGCATTGCGGGGAAGGAGCTTCTGTCAATACAATATTGCAGAAATTTGACAGTATTTTTGGAGACGTGGTACCCGTAGATGTTGCATGGGAAAAGTTTTACTCAGCAACCCAATACTCTAATGAGAAAGTTGTTAATTGGGCTTCTCGTTTAGAAGCATATTTTGATACAATTAGTAGAGTAGATCCAGAAGTTAGGGAAGGAAAAAAACGTGATAGAATTTTACGATCGAAATTTTTCTCTGGATTGTTTTCAGTCAACGTTAAGCATGCATTGAGGCATCATTACCATTCCAGAGAAACTTTTCAGGAATTGATGGTAAGTGCACGTGTGGCAGAATTAGAATTTTCAGGCTCCCGTGAAACTTCCTCATACCAAGGTAAGCCTCAGTCTGATGTTTCCGTAGACTTGATGAAAAAAGTAGATATGTTAGCTTCTCGCATATCAGATTTAGAGCACTCTGATCCAAATGACATTTCTCAACGGAAAAATCGTGTTTATGAAGACAAAGATGAAAATTTCTCTGTCTTAGAAATGAATTGGAAATTAGATTTGTTGGTGTCGGGCATGGAAAAAATCGGCCGTCGGGTAAGTGATTTGGAGGAAAAAATGAGTGAGTCACGGAACAGAAATGCAAAGCCAATTGTTTGCTTTAAGTGTAATCAGGAAGGACATATTTCTTCCAGGTGCCCTTTAAACGCACAAGGGTCGTCGATTCCGGGGCCCAGACCCTCGACCCAGTAAAGCGGGCCACCATTATTGGTAAAGCAAATGAAACAAAGGTGTGTGTTGATGGTATAGCATGTAATGCGTTGATAGATACCGGTTCAATGGTTTCAACTGTATAAGAACATTTCGTGAAAGAGTGGTTAGGGAGAGAAATTATCCCTTTAAAAGATGTGTTGAATGTAGAATCGGCAGGGGGACAGATAGTACCTTATTTAGGATCTGTTGAAGTAAATGTGAGTTTGCCAACTTATCACGGCGTAAAAGAAATCCCGTCTATTTTACTAGTAGTCCCGAATAGTGGTGCTTACATACAAAAGGTGCCAGTGTGCATAGGCACTAATATTTTGTGTTATGGAAAGGGTCTGGATAATGAAAGAAAGAAAAGAGAGTTCCTTCCAGATTGTTGGGAATTGGCATACAAATCAATGGATGTTGGTAAAGTTGAAAGTAAGCTTTCAATTACAATCAATGCAGGCGAAACTAAAATAATCGATGGAATATGCAAAAGGGCAATTATAATGAACAGTACAAACGTAGTCTTGGAACCAAATGATCTTAGTCCATTGCCTGGAGGTTTGATAATGCGCCCTTCTTTAGTAAGTGTGAAAGGTAGGTCAAATGAAATACCTGTAGTTATTACAAATTTCTCAAAGAAGGCTGTTACAATACCAAAAAAGTACATTTTGTGTAATGTCAATAGAGCGTCTACGTTTCGTCCATGCTAAATGAAAGTGGAGATTCTACTAGTAGTTGTGACCATCTTCGTGTTCAGAATCAGTCACTGGGCGGAGATGACATGTTGGAGAGAACGCATTTAACTGATGCAGAACAAAGGCAAGTAGACCAATTGCTTTATGAATATAATGACATTTTTGCAAAGGGCGATACTGACATTGGTTCAACAAATTTGGTCAAACATAAAATTCGACTAACAGACCATACCCCATTCAAAGACAAGTACAGGAGGATTCCAGCAGGTATGTATGATGAAATTCGAAATCATTTGAGGGACATGTTAGATGCTGGCGTGAAAGAAGAGTCTGAAAGTCCTTGGTCGTCAAATATAGTCACGGTAAGAAAGCCAGATGGCTCTTTAAGAATATGTGTTGACTACTGTCGATTAAATAGCAGAACTATCAAAGATGCATATGCCATGCCGCGGATAGAAGAAACATTGGATAATTTAGCTGGCTCATGTTGGTTTTCCTCACTTGATTTAAAATCGGGATATTGGCAAGTTCCCATGGAAGAAGAAGATAAAGAAAAAACAGCATTTACAGTTGGAAATCTAGGTTTGTTTCAATTCACATAAATGGCGTTCGGTTTAACAAATTGTTACGCCTTCGCGGCCGAGTGCCTTATGAAGGTACAAATAACAATGTACTTACTGGTGTCTCAGAGTATAAGCACAGATAAGAAAGACCAAAAGAACCAAGAGAGCTGCAAAGTCAGCCGCAAAGAGCAAAGAGAGCGATTTATTTCACGTTACACCTTATATACAAGTTCAGATAGTACACGTTTACCAATCAGAACCAACTATACAGTGAACAGTTTTACCTTTAAGTTACCAATCACGGGAGAGATTCAAACTTGCACACCGGACAACACTTTACTTACAGAGACATCTACCGGTAGCAATATAAAATAATCTCATCTAACACACTACATCGTCACACTCTCCCCCCTTTTGACGAACAAAACTCCCCCCTATTATTACAATATAAACCATTACTTTAAATTGTTAAACTAACAATTACTACAATTCAACAAATATAACAACTGAAATCTTACTTTACATTTAAAATAAGCAAGTAATGCAATTAAGTTCATTCTTGTTATGCCAAGATTCAACATTTAACTTTTAACACAAGCAAAGTCAATCAAGTCCATCTCTCAGCATAAATGTCCATCCTTAGGAATGCAAAACAAAGTTTTAAATCCATTATCACTTTAAATCAACTTTAAAAGCAAACAAAGTGATTTTAACTCAAAGTTGCTCAAAACAACATTATTAATGATAACAATGTCAATGTGAAATGTCAAATCATTATATAGTTCATTTTTCATCCATGTAGCAAAGTAAATTCCATCCGCCGATACCAATGACTACTGAGTTCACGATCCTCTGATGAAAGTTTCTGTAACAGATGATACAAAGTTCTCCAGTGAAACAAAGTCAACAAAGAATTCAGAATCTCAGTCTTGGGCTCCACACCATTTCCATGAATATATATTTTTACAAAGTTAATGTCCTCCTTGGAACAGTTATCTGGCAACATTACTAGTCCTTCACTTTGCACATAGTCCATCAGTTCCCATATATTTCTCATATTTAATGTCAATATCAGGAAATATATAAATCCATTCACCAACTGGATCCACAGTTTTTTCTCGAATTCACCAGTTCCACACGAATGAACATCACCATGACATTTACGTAAAAGCGAATTGTCCTTTTCCATCGATCTGCAATACCAGCACACCAATCCTGGAGTCATATACCACGGCAAATGAACAAATTTCACATGACGTCCAAGATGTCTACTCAGGTCAGCCCTGGACACTAGACACAAACCACACTGGACTTCTCTCCTCCGTTTCTCCCCTCTGCACTTTGAGTGGGTAACTTCCTCCCCCTCTTCACCAATTAGGACAGTAGGATCTTCCACCAGATCAGTGTCATCAAAATCCGGAACAAAACAGGCTTCATCTAACATGTCTAGATCATCCATATCTGAAATAAACTTATACAATGGTTTATTTTCTTGAATGAACATACATGATAATGAGCTTTTCTTTCAAATGAATATTAACATAATATATTATTAACATAGTATTATAGCATAAACATAGTATTTCATTTATTACTAACATAGTATTACAGCATCGCCGCATTTACTATGTACAAATATTACTTTTATACCAAATCCCCAAGTAAAATACCATTATTAAAATGTGTAAAAAGAAAAGAATTATTACCTTGACAACCTCTAATCCGATAACATGCAAAACACATGCTAAACTGCAACATATTAGTTTGAACAGTGTAACCGTGTTAGGTAATATTTAATTTTTTTTTTTTTTTTTTTTTTTTTTTTTTTTTTTTTTTTTTTTATAACCCCAATTCAAAATAAATATCAACTTATTCATGCAATGTTCAATGTAACATGCTCAACAATAAAATTCAAACAAATATTTAAAAAACCTATACCAACTTGTACTGTTGTTTTGATCAAATTACCTGAAATATAATAGGAAGTACAAACTATAATATACTTTATTAAATATATATTTTTTTATTATGTATCTCTTTTCAATATCCGTATAATTTGTCTCTCAGAAAAAAAATTATTTGTATCATTTCTTCTTTGGAAATCTCATTATCATAAATATGCATGTTATCAATAAGAAAATCCATTCCCTTCTCTTTTAGAAGGTTTTCATTCAATATCTTTCCTAGATAGATTATAGTTCAGGCTTCATACAGAGAGTTTGGTTTTAAGTTTTGTAATGAGATTTGAAACAGAGATGAAGGATTCTCTATCCATTGTTTGGTCCATGTGATATCTATGTCTAGCAAAATGCTGTTTATGTTGGTATCATCCATCACCTAGACAAAAAAATACAAATAATTAAATTCCTTTTATTTCAGCACTGCCGAAAATTAAGGAAGTATTTATTTATATACAACTATACCTTAACTAATAACTAATTATACATTAATATGATCATTCTAAGACGAAATCTCTTAAATGAGATGGCATCTTAATTTGTCTACCAAATCTTGATCTTTTTACAATTGGTTCCACCAATTGTGGTTCATTCAATTGAAAATCACTCTCTCTTTCAACAAATTTTCTCAATCTATCATGATGTACCACTTGGATTTTTCTTTTTTTATCTTTTATTGTATAGAGAGGTGGGGATGCTTTGATAACCTCATATGGTCCTCTATATAAGGGTCTAAGTTTCTTACTTTCTCCCTTTTTATGACTTTCATCCTTCAAATATACTTTCTGACCACAAGTATATTCACTCTCTCTCAACTTTGCATCGTACAATTGTTTTTGACGTTTCTGCACACATTTCAATTTTTCTCTAGCCATTTCATGTGATCTATTTAGGCTTTCATTCAAGTTTTTCAACCATTCATGAGTCTCATATGGTATCAAATTTTCATTCACACAACCTGTTAGTAAGTGTAATGGCATAAAAACTTCTCTCCCTAACATCATCATGTTAGGAGTAAACCCTGTTGATGCATTCACAGTTGAATGTAAGGCCATAACTAATTGAGGTAAATCTCTATCCCAATATCTCACATTCCCTTCTACATTACATCTAATCATCTGTGTAATAATACCCATGCATCTTTCAACTTGTCCATTAGCACTTGCTCTAAAACCAGTTGTTCTAAGTTGTTTGATTTCTAATAGTCTACACAAATTTCTAAATAGACTACTTTGAAAATTTGAACCTTGATCTGTATATATCTCTTGTGGACAACCAAAAGTAACTATGAATTTTTCAAAAAATGCTTTTGCTACTAATTCAGCTGTCTGATTTGGCAATGCCACACACTCTATCCACTTAGTAAACTGATCTATCATAACCAAAATATAAGAATTCCCAAATTCACTTTGTGTAAATGGTCCAAGTATATCTAAATGAACCTTTTCCATAGGAAATCCTGCATGATGTAATTTCATTTTGGCTTTTGGTCGAACAGTACTATGCTTGTTTTTATTGCAAAGTTCACATGAACTTACATACAATTTACAATCTCTATTCATTCCATGCCACTTGAATGATTGTTTGAGTTTTTGCAAAGTTTTCTCATAAGCAAAATGACCAGCTGTTTTTGAATCATGACAGAAAAATAAAACTTCGTTGACCAAATCTTTTGGTACAATTAAACACAAATTTCTATCCTCTCTTTTTTCCCATTTGTAATATAACACATCATTCAAAAGAATCAATTGCTCTTTGCAATTCCACAATCCTTTCACTGCCATACTACACAAATACAACTCTGATTCTTTAGGTTCACCATTCTCTAACCAACCTATAATTATTTTCAAATCTGCATCTTTTCTCTGCAGTTTTTTCAAGTCATATCCTTTCAACCAATTGCATAATTCATCTCTTTCATTCTTGTCAGTCTTTTCATTTGTATCAGCCCTCTGACACATCAAAACTGAACTCAATTTCTCACAATTTGTTTCATTTTTCATATCACCAACTGCATTCGATTCAACTACATTGTCATCTGAATTCTTATTTCCCAGAGGAATTACATCATTCACATCAGTCTCAAACCTTGACCAATTTTTATGTACTCTCTGACAATAATGACATCCTCCACAGGGTAAGTCAGTTAATTTCACTCCCACCTTATAGCAATCACAGTCTTTCATAGCTAAAGGTATTCTTGATAATGCATCTGCATTTCCATGCTTCTTTCCTGGTCTATGTTCAATGGTAAAATTATACTGAGATAATTCTTCTAACCATCTTGCTAACTGACCATCTGGGTTTTTAAATCCTAACAACCACACTAAACTATGATGATCTGTTCGGATTCTGAACTTTCTTCCCAACAAATAATGTCTATATTGTCTACAGAAGTTTACAACAGCCAAGAGCTCTTTTCTAGTTGTACAATAACGCCGCTGTATAGGTGACATAATTTTACTTCCATAAGCAATAACCTTCTCTTCACCATGTTGTATCTGTGAAAGTTCTGCTCCTATACATGAATATGATGCATCTGTATCAAGTATAAATTCACCTTCAGACAAAGGAAAGGCTAAACAAGGGGCAGTTGTTAACTCTTGTTTTAAACCTTCAAATGCTATTTGATGTTCATCTGACCAATTGAAAACACTTTTATTCCCTGTCAACTCATACAAACAAGCAGTTTTCTCAGCAAATTGAGGAATATGATCTCTATGATAATTGATGAAACCAAGGAATGTTTCAACTTCCTTTTTGTTTGTAGGTAATGGCCACTTTCTAACACAATCAATTTTACTTTCAGTTATGCCAACACCCTCTCTACTGATTGACTTTCCTAAGAATTCACACTTTATTTGGAAAAGAAAACACTTCTTAGGCTTTAACTTCAAGTTGTAAGAACGCAATCTCTCCAAAACCTCTTTCAAATTCTTAAGATGATCTTCAAAATTCTTTCCCAACACTGTGATATCATCCAGATACACCAACACTTTCTCCCAAGTCAAACCTCTCAATACTAACTGCATTGCTCTTGAAAAACTTGCAGGAGAATTGGTAAGTCCATAGCCATTCTCTTATGCTCATACAGACCATACCTGGTGATAAAAGCAGTTTTATTTCTGTCTTTCTCATCAATCTCAATTTGAAAATATCCTTGAGCCATATCAATCAAACTCAAAAATTGATTTCCAGCCAGACAATCTAAACAATCACCAATGTTTGGAATAGGATAAGAATCTTTGATAGTTTTCTTATTTAATTCCCTGTAATCCACACACCATCTAACACTTCCATCTTTCTTTCTTATCAAAACTGGTGGGGATGCCCATTCAGAATTTGATGGCTGAATAACATCAGAAGCTTACAACTTTTCAAGCATCTTTCTCTCTTCTCCTTCCATTCCCAATGGAGTTCTACGCAATTTCTGTTTCACAGGAGCTGCATTACCAGTGTTAATAGTATGTTTAACACCTTTCATGCACCCTAAATCAAGATCATGCTTTGCAAATACATCTTCATAATCTCTCAAAGTTTCACACAATGCAACCATTTCATTTGAATCAAGCTCCTCACTTGATCTTTCAAATAAATCTTGCAAATGTTCAGGCAAATCTCTTTTCAAACTTCCCATCACTTCTTCTTTATCCATATTTTCATCTATATTCAACTTCATTTCAACTTTATTCACAGCAGACACCCTAGCTTTTCCATTTACATATTCTTTACATCTCACTTCAGAAGCAACTGTCTCAACTTCCTTAATAACACCTAACACACTACCTGCTTTCAAAACAGCATTTCTTTCTCCATCATTCACTATCTCTATAGGAACAACTTCATCACCTTTAACTAATGCACAAGATACCAACACTTGTCTATCAACACAAGGTTCTATCACATACTCTCTTTTTCTCTAACTCATAATCTGCACAAACAGAAATTCTCATCACCGTCAATGGAGGAACTACCATTCTCTTTTTCGTTCTCACCATATTTTCACAAATTTCAACTTCTTTCTCCATTTCATCAACACATTTCTCATCACTTTTAGCTTCTGTCTCACCATTCACTTTACTCAAATCAGAGTCACCTTCAACTTCTATGCTTCCTTGCACACATTTTTCTCCAATGATCAATGTTTGATCAACTAAATTCACCACACAATTTCTCTCCTTCAAAAACTTCAATCCCAACAACATATCAATTCCTTCTTGCAAATCTGCAACATACACATTTTCTTTATATTCTATCCCATCAATTTCAATACTCAAATTTTCTACTCTATGACCCATCATAAATGCATTTTTTCCAGCAAGCATTAATTTCAGAGTCTCGCAAAACTCAGGCACACCCTGCAATTTACTATAAAATCTTTTATTTACGATAGTAAATTGAGCTGCCGTATCCACAACTGCTAATGTTTTCACACCACCTACACTAACAGGAATCACAAAATTTTCTCCCACTAATTCTCCAACATTCATCATTTTCACATTTCCACTATCCATAATCCGACCTTCAACATGAAGTAAGGGATCCGAAATCCGGTCGGTCAATTCGTCCCGTTCTAGTTTACCGAATTTCTTGCACCAGGAGGAGGATTCTTTGGTATTTCTCTATTTTGAGGGCAATTTGTTTGAATGTGACCTCTCTGTCCACATTTATGACAAATCAAAATAGAACTTGGACTGGCATTTTTACTAACATTGGGATTAGGTGGATGTTCTACAATTTCATTCTTACAATCCCTTTGAACATGACCTCTTTCTCCACATTTAAAACATTGTGGTGGACCCCCTCTACTTTGATTTACATTTCCATTCTGGGGCGACTTTACCATTCTACCAGAATTTCTCTGAGAATTCGACGGTGACACCCATGCGTCATTCATTCTTTTCATCTGATCACACATTGCAGACATGGTTTTTTGCATGTTGTAAAGTATTTGATTATTACTTCCATTCTCCACACTCTGATCAGACATTCCAACCTGTCTAATATGCACATTTCTCCCACCTGTACCATACACTGCTTTGAAGTTATTGTTTGCAACTTTCACAAACTCTAAAGCTTCAAATAAATCTTTAGGCTCTTTATCCATAGCCAATTTTGCAGATTCTTTGTCACGACACCCTCTCAAAAATGAATCCACAGCTATTCCTTCACCTTCTGCATATCCCTCTCTAGATGCCATGAACACACGATGAGAAAAATCTTGCAAAGATTCGCTTTCACCCTGTCTCATTGATTGAAGTGCTCTGCGTGCAGATGAAGCAGACTCTTTCATACTAAAACGTTTTGACATCACTTCTTTCAAACGTTTATATTTGCAATTTCCAAACTCTACCGCATACTCAAGAGCTCTGTCTTCCAAACATTCAATCATTCTGCTAGTTTTTCTTTTATCATTCCATCCATATCTTTCTGCCATTCCTTCAAATTTAAATACAAAAGCTTCCCAATTTTCTCTTCCATTCCCACTAAAACTAGGCATTTTATGAACAGGTCCTTTTTCTCTTTCAACTAAAGGAACTCTTTTCTGTTCACATTCAGATTCACTTTCACTTTCACTTTCACTATCACTTGCACTCTCTGCTAGTTTCAGTATTGGTTTTTTCACAGGGGTTTCCAAACTTTTCTTTTTACTACTTCTAGGTGCAGGTGTGGGTCTACTTTTAATATTTCTAGGAGTCGGCCTTGGAATTTTTTCTAAATCATGTTGTAAATGCATTCTCTCATACTGAGTTTGCAAATGATTATGACGGGCTGTCATCTCATCCAATTCCAATTTCAAATCCATTTTTTCAATTTCACACTTCTGTAAACTTTCTACACGTTTTCTCAACAATTCATTCTGTGTTTCAACCTGTGTATGTAACATCATTTCTTTTATGGAATACTCTCGACACTCCTCTTCCATTTCCATTTCTTTTTTCATCAATACTTGTTTAGTTTTTCCTAACTCACTCTGAATTTTCACATTTCTTTCTTTCAACATATCATTTTCAATTTTCAAATCACACTTCTCACTCTCTAAAACATACTTTTCATTTTTCAACACAGATTTCTCATCTTCCAACTTTTTAACCTTAGCATCATTCATCTCCAATTCACTTGATAAAAATTCTATCTTTTCTCCAGCCTCTTCAACCTCATCTCGAAGATTTGATATCATTTCATTTTGAACCTTCACTCGCTCCATCAACTTTCTATACTTTTCTTCCCAATTCACACTCTCTTCCTTTTTCTCATCTCCAACTTTTGAACCTTCATCTTTTTCTTCCATTACACCCAGAATCACATTACCCTTCTTTTCCCATTTCTGCCATTCTGCCACACTAATACCAGTAATTTCTTCCAAATCACTCAACAGCAATTTTCCTTTTTGATTTCTCAAAGACACCAATCTATGAGCTTTCACTGGACCAATTCCTTTCAAATTTTTCAATTCTGTCTCAGACGCTGTCTGCACATTCAACACAACACTGCTTTCTACATTACCCGACGCCATTTTCACTTCCAATTTCCCACAACCTATTACACAATTTTATTGATAATAGCAATGCAGCTGTGCCACAAAAACTACACAATAAAATACTTTCACCACTACCACACTTTACTGTTTGAAGAAAGTTTCAGCAAAAAGCCACTACTAAACTTCACAGTAAATACAAACAAATTTCTCACACTATTCAACCTACTCACATGTACACCTATGATGAAACACTTTCAACACAGACGAACAAGGTAGAATAGTACTCTATTAATATATGCTATTGCAATATTGATAAAAATATACAATAAACAATTCACAATCACTCCTTCATTCAGCAAGTCAGTGAAAAACACAAATTTGAAACCTTTATTTTAAATAAATGCTTTTCTTTGTAAATAAACTCACTAAATTATGTTCTGTATTCCAATTACAACATAAGGCTCTACACGCACTGGCCTGTAATTACACGTGGTCTGTCCGACTACTACTCAGTACACGTGGTCTTTCCGACTACTACTCAGTACACGTGGTCCGCAATGTCTCCGCAGTTGTAGTATCACAACAGAAAATTAATACAAAATATCTCTAAACTACTAAAATGAATACTACTTTGACAATATTTACTGAATTGCCGCGAGTATCAAACAACAATGAAAATGAAATATCACTGCAATATGTTCCGACTAGTTCGCGTCTTGCAACAAGTCCCGACTAACACGTGTCACTATCTTTCCAACTCTCACTCAGTCATACAAGCTTTTCAAAAATTCTAATATCACTAATAACTACTAATTCTATCCTTTAACTACACAAGCTACACAAATTCTATCCCGTAAATTGACAACGTTAGATATACTAATTGAATTCTGTCAATTTAACAACATATGCTACACAAATTGTATCCTTTCAATTAATAAGCAACACAAACTCTATCCTGTCGACTGCGCCAATTGTTACGCCTTCGCGGCCGAGTGCCTTATGAAGGTACAAATAACAATGTACTTACTGGTGTCTCAGAGTATAAGCACAGATAAGAAAGACCAAAAGAACCAAGAGAGCTGCAAAGTCAGCCGCAAAGAGCAAAGAGAGCGATTTATTTCACGTTACACCTTATATACAAGTTCAGATAGTACACGTTTACCAATCAGAACCAACTATACAGTGAACAGTTTTACCTTTAAGTTACCAATCACGGGAGAGATTCAAACTTGCACACCGGACAACACTTTACTTACAGAGACATCTACCGGTAGCAATATAAAATAATCTCAGCTAACACACTACATCGTCACAAAATGCACCTGCAACGTTTCAACGTCTGATGGAAAAGTGTTTGGGTGAGTTGACTCCATGGGATTGTTGTATATATCTCGATGATGTTATAGTTTTTTCAAAAACAGTAGAAGAACACCTGGAAAAACTTAAAAAGATATTTGAAAAATTACGAAAAGCTGGGTTGAAGTTGCATGGATCAAAATGCCGACTATTTCGAAAAAATGTAAAATTTTTAGGACACATAATATCAGAAAATGGTATTGAAGCTGATAATTCTAAATTTCCGATACATGTAGGTTGACATGTAGGTTGACTGAATGTGTTCTGAGTAGCATAATTTCCTTACCAGCATTAGGGTATTCCCTACTCAGCAAGTCAGCTAATTATTCTTATTGAATTAGCAGGATGCTATCTCAACATAAGTCAAAATATTTTTACTCAAAGTAATTTTGTAATGCACGTTTTTCATTTAGTGTGGCAAATAAAAAGAGAAATATTTCTGCAAGTGGAAACTGACAAGGACTGTCTAAACACCAGTGATTGGTTGTTCTTAAAATCTGTGCTTGGTTATTTCATGCAATAAAACTATTATTACCAAATACTTATTACATTAGATCATTATAAAATACTTGTCTTAAATCCTGGGAGTAGTATAGGTGTGATAAACACTCAACAGCCTTTTATAATAAGGATCCCTGTACAGAGCACAATGGGGTCATAGATGACCCCACTTGGTCATTTCAGTCAGTAAAATAGCTTGGTCTCTTGAGGGTTAAACGTCATCACAAGGTTAAATGGAAGGGTTATAGGAATCCTACCTGGGAACCTGAAGAGAATATTTCAGATGAAGTACAGATACAACATAACAATAAGACTTTACAAGGACGAAGGATAAAACGCAGAAATACAAATGAAAATTACCTTGATCTTTTTAAAATAATCGTATTTATTACATGCCCGGCAGTTCTTCATCATACATGCCGTCTGGTCGAATTTCGGCGTTGGTTGGGGTAGAATTCCACGAAGTAACCTCGAAATCAATAGTTTCCGACTCATCATGTCTAGTGGGGTGTTTTAAGGGTGTCGTAGGGGTCGTACGGTCCACATCCCAATCGGAGTCAAAAACGAATGTATAATATCCGCTGGTCAGGGATGTGGGATTTTAAGCTTGATGGAGAGAGTTAGGTCCTGATTAGTGCTCCCCGAATAAGGCTAGCGTACCTGGCACAGCGTGCTGTAGGGTCTTGGTCTGTCTCAGTGCCTCAGTGGCGGATTAAGAGGGGGGGGGGGTGGGCAGGGGGTCCTGACACCTCCCCCCCCCCACTTCGATTTCTAGTCCCTTCTTGAAACTGGAGGTTTGACTAGCTGAACCGCACTAAATGGCAACGTTCGCCCTCTAAAGTACCAAAAATTCCTAGGCCCTTCAGCGGGCCCCTTAGTTTTGGTAATTTACGGATTTTATGTTATTAAGAATTTGCTTCGCTTTAAAAAAAGGCAAAAGAAGTGTATGTTGTAATGTCTTAGAATTCGAGGGCGAATTCTCTTGAAGAAGTGGTGTATGTTGTAAAGCAAATTTATTACACTTTCACTAATTGCAGATAATAATTTAAACGGAATCAAACAAGTAAAAGAATGGGGAGTTATTGAGTGTAAGTTAAATTTATATAACAGTCAACAAGTGCAGAAATTGTTCTTGTAATAGGAAAAGACGGAACATGTCAAAGTCACACAAACTTCGATTTGATTGGTTAATTTTTCAATAGATTCGCAAGTTTCTGACACGTGAAAAACACATGCAAACTAAGGATGGATATGGTCCAATGAATATAGGAAGTGTTGCATGGTGTTTTGCAACATGAGAATGGAAAATTCCTTGTAGTCACGCAAAGACAATGGGAAGAAAACAAATAAATGCATGATGATTAGTACGGAGAAATAGAGTATAAATACATGTATTTGTGGTATAGTATGAAAAAGGCAATCGGTGAATAAACGCTCAAAAGCTCCAGACCATCGTTATTCTTCACTATAATATTATCAATATTAATAAAGATATGATTCGAAGACTAAGACATACATATTGGTAAAGTTCATTTTTATTACAATGATTTGATGGAGGTATGAGATTTTTTTACAGTTGTTAAGGTTTACAAGTCCTGCAGATGGGTTTTGTTCAATTGCCGAATTAATAGAGGGGGTCGATATCATTTATTCTTAAAGGATGTCTTTCCGCTGTAGACGCTTAAATAGGCCTTTCTCTGAAACTTTGCCTATTTGATCCTGAACCCCAAAGCATGTCTCACACGAAACCGTTGAGAAAATAAAGGTCGAGGTATAGGTTTTTAAGATCACTTAAAGAAAAAAAGCGCAGCATTTTTTTTTTTTTCGTCTAATCTTCTCGACATTACTCCCCTACGCGTGGAATTCTGGGACTTGCCTCAATTTGTATATGACTGAATACTACTGTTTACTACGCTCTGGAGAAGACCCGGATGTCACTGCAAACCAAGATGGAGGGTAGTCCGAGCACACGTGAGTTGAAAGAGAGAGGAATAACTCTACGGGACAATGAAAAAGGAAATAAAACGGGAAATGCAGAAGCAGAGGATGTTATTTTCATTGGCAGGCCGGTGAGGTAGACAAAGCAGAAGTAGGAAATAAAACTGACAAGCGAGAAACTGACAAAATTCTGCCGGATACGGGTAGGTTATTTCGATCTCTTATCACGTTCGACTCTTTCATTGAGAACATATTTAGGAGGCGGATTTAGGGCGTCTTCTGGTTCTTCCGGAAGACGGTTAGATTTTCAAGTTTTCATTGGCGGGTATATGTAATATTTCTGTCGAAAGGCGGTCAAAAATGGAGGATGGATCAACATTACTCGGAAGACTGTCAGAATAGACCTATATCTCTGGATCCGCCCCTGTTATACTTGCTGTACGCAGAAAAGTTTATTATTCTTTAGAGCAGTCAGTACAAACAGGGATTGAGCTAAATAGTCTTTTTAATTTAAATTAAAAGATTTAAAGCGAGCACATTAATTGCAGCATCTGTTGGTAGTAAATGTTTATTCTCTGTTTACGTTTTTAAAAGTTGACTTCATGGGGAATCTCTGGAGAATGAGGATAATACACTGGTATATAGGCCTATATTTTTTTTATCCAGGTAATATGCATGTGGTAACATCTACCCCAACATCAGGTTCAAGGCCAACATAGAGCCAGAGCCAAAGTAGGTACCTGACACCCAGAATCCAAACACACAATAGCTGTTTATTTTACCATGTTCATTACACCTTGCCATCAATATCAATCTAATGCATGTTAGTACTTGGAGCAATGCCATTTTATTATAAAGTTTAATGCTGCCATGGCAGTTTAGTCCTAGAATTGTGACAAGCACAGGATATCAGTACTTATTGTGGGGAAGATTATATAATAAATTGGATTTTGAAACAAATAATTTTGATAACCATGCTCTATTCGGTGCTCTTATGTCTGGCGTAGCATTACAGATAGTGGGTGCTATTAATTTCACAAAAAATGCATTGAAGTCTTTCCAATAGTCAATGTTTTGTTTTTAGGTATACTAAGCAGCAAAGCAAGCACTCAAAATCATGGATGACAGTAAGACCTCAAGCTGTTACATAAACAATTAGCAAAAATAAAGGTACAGTCCAGTCTTACAAACCAGGAATTTGACATGAGAATTACAAGTACACATTTCTAAACAGTCATGGTGCAGATGGAACCAAGAGACTCAAGGCAACGTGGTCCTTATATGTATATAAGAATTTTTTTATCAAAATGATGATTACTTCACATAAACGTTTTTTTTATAAATCCATCCAGACATACATTATTTCCTTGTATGACATTAACTTTTAAAATGATTGATTTTATGAACAGATTGTATACAGAGTTGCATTTTACTTTTGATGTGAGAAAGGGATAAATGAAAGCACCTTGTTTTTCTATGCCTTTATTTTTTTATGTTCACTGAATGGTTGCACAAATTACAGTAGAATGAAAATAATCCTTCTACTCAGTGACTTGCATATTACAGGTCTTATGAATGTTTGGTCAGTAAACTGATACTCGTGGTAATAGTTATTCTGTGATTTTCTTCAAAGTGAAGTAATCCAGTAAAATTCAACGGCAGTCAAAATGTAGGGGACATTACAGTGAGTGGGAGATGGGCCAGTCCCATCTCCACTGATGCTGAGTCATTGCCTGGTAAATTCTCTAGCAAAAGCATCTTTATATCCAGTGCAAGGCCAGGATTTCCATCACACTTGTCACAATGTATTCAGCACTTTCCTTGGCAACACCATCATTTTCTTGGCAACACCATCATGTATGCTCTGATAATGAAAAAAATATATTCACTTTTATATCTGTCATTTCTGTTTTGATATGTACAATAGCTTACTGCAAAAATAAAATATTTGAAAATGTATGAACACTAAAATAACCATAAGGACTGGATTTCACACCACCAAATTTTATCGAATAAATTTACTTTGAAAATAAGAAGGAATATGAATGGTGTTTGTGTATTGTGAGAAACTTAGAATTTATCTTTTCAATAAAGATTTAATGAGTTTTATACCTCTTCTGTGAGTTACTGAATTCTCCATTCATGTTCTTGAGTCAATCCTCCTGATCTCACACCTCTTCCTCCTCTTTAGTACTGGACCTGGAAGTGCTATGTGTCACTGCCAACTCTACTAAACCTTTATACAGGGTTTTTTTTCTAATGAGGCTGAAATCACAAGATAGTATGCTGTAAAATAATAATAAAACTAATAATAATAATAATTGGCACTGATTTAATTGCTTACTCGTTATAATGTTATGAACTGTTCCAAATGGGTTTCACTTCAATTAATCATTGTCCTGCACTCAAGCGTATCAATTGTTATCCCTAAACTATAAGTTTTTTTGTATGTGTGGATTATTACATGTTAATAGGCCCCTATAGGTGAGGGTAAGGTGGGTCCTACACATTACTATCAAAACTAAGGAATGTGCCAGATTAAGTAAAAGGCCTGTATTATTTAAAAATAACAGAAAACTCTTTACCTCAGGTAGCTCTTTACCCTCTAGTTCTGGACTGCTCTGACTGCTTGCCTCATCAACAATAGGCCTACTCTCGATCTGAAAAGTATAATAACACATCGACTAAAAAAGCAAGATAAGATACGTGTGTGCGTAGCACAAAATTCAGGCACTCCTATTGACGATTTTGTCATCTGCACGATGCTCACCACTACTGCCAGTAAGTATCAAAATCGTCTGGAACGCATTTGTAGTCCGTGCTACGCTGTGCGTGCAAATCGCGATGTCAAAATTGCGGCTCAGAAAGCATAGCAAACTACAAAAAAAGTAACAGTCGTTCATAAATATCCAACCGAAAAGGGCTGGTTCAGTTGACCCGAAAAATATCACTTTCTCTAATTATGTCACCGGTATATTTCCTGGTACAAGTTACTCATTCGGTGAATCGGCATTGAGAATTACGGTATCAAGCACTGTTGACATAATAGGCTACACTCCGTCGTAAATATTTCCAAGCCATTCGTTGATTTTTGGACTATTTTAACCGACGAGAAGTTAAATGAATTCTTTTAATGTTTAAGTGCACAAACCTGTTCACGAACAATGAAAGGAGAGAGTTTTAACTAACGTGCATCTGTAAACGACTTACTTCGAACTCCACCGCGCCATATTTGTTTCTCCTAGTGTACGAGTGCTATTTTAGGCAACGCACTCTGATTGGCTAAAACCTTGCGGTAGACGTCTTCTCTTTTTTTGGGGAGAGGACGTTCTCCAATACAGACTCGAATGTGAAATAATTAATTATTTTGATTGCCGTCTACCTCAAAGGCGAATTTTGGTTTAGATCTTGACCTTCATACATAAGAAAAAGTTTGGGATATGTTTCATTTTCCCTCATATCGGGAAGACCCCCTTTAAAGCAAAATGCAAATTATACTCCTATATTACATAAATGTTTAGACGGACCATTCAGCAACACAATGATATATAAACTATAGTTATACCTTACTTAATATCCATATTATTAATGATTTCCTTCTCCTACCCCTATTTGTGGGCATTTGAACTAAGACCCCGCTACAGTACACACACTAGTAAGTTGCATCATTTATAAATATCAGGGGCCGGTTTCACAAAGCAGTAGTTAGTTAGAACAACTAACTACTGAACTACCTCGCTAACGAGCAAACTTAGCGATTTTCGAGGGGTGTTTCACGAAGCAGTCGTTAACTCATCGCTAAGTTCAGTCGTAAAGTTCGGTCGTTAGTTCTCTCGTTACTCACCGTAGTCTCGAAACCGTCTGCCGGAAGTGGAACTCATGCGTAAAAGTGTCACGAAAGCACTTACTCTCCAATTTTTGGTGGCTGGAAATGCATAAGAACGTCTGCTTTGAGGTCGTCGTTAAGGATCTCCACCACCTTTTTGCCGCTCTTTTTGTCACAGCTAAATTGCATCATCGTGTGTATATTCTAATAGATTCTGCCTTTCATGAAAACGTCGTAGTCTACGTTGCCGTCTGGCGGTACGGATAGCAAGAAAAGTAGCCGCCATATTGGATACAAAGACAAACGACAGACAACGGTAACTAAGCAACCTTTTTATTTCACTCATTACGCATGCGTACGATGAAACTCTAGAGTTAGCGACTGGTCTGACCAGTCGTTAAATATCCAAGGCAACAACGAGACAATAACGAGCGAGAGAACTAGCGACTGCTTCGTGAAACAGCATTATAACTAGCGAGAGGCTAACTACCGATCGCTAACTAAGTACTGCTTTGTGAAACCGGCCCCAGAAACTCTAAAATAAATCATCTAAACTCCGTGATTTTTTAAACAAAAATTAGATTTATCAAAGATATCCAAAAATCCTAGTTTGAACTCATATTCTCATATATAAAGAAACTAGACTGGTTCATGAGCAAAACCAGCTCTGCCATTTCTGAACATGTAATAGACACCGGCCACAGTATCGACTGGAATTCAACCAAGATCCTTGAATCCGAGTCATCTGACATCCTGCGTTAGATACGAGAGGCTATCAACATCAGCCGTCACCAGCCACGAACAGGGGGGGGGGGGGGGAATCTTCCTGACATTTATAAGAGGGTCCTGGCCGCTATACCACCTAGCGGTCAGTGAGTGTGACCAACTGGCTACCCGTGTCTCAACGAATTATTTTTAAAATGTTACTTTTGACTTTTAAGATTTTAAAGGGCGACTGTCCATTTTACTTAAACTCTACCATAGAACTTTTAACTCCTATCAGATCACTTCGATCTAGTGGACAACTTCAACTTAAGCGAAAAGACACTAAAAAGACTCTTAAGACATATGGACACAGAAGTTTCGAGATTTGTGCACCGATTTTATGGTCTAATTTTATCACAAGATCTAATGTGTCTCTGGATGACTCATATTACTGTTTTAAGAAGAAATTAAAAACTTTTTTATTTAAAGAATACTTTAATTTATAGCACCTTTTTAGTTTTTAAAATTTTTAAGTATTCTGTTTTTAGTCTATACTGGCTGTGGAGTTATATTTTTTATGTAAACAGCGCTGAGACGCATGTGTAGCGCGGTTTTTAAAGAAGTGTTTTATTATTATTATTATTAACTGCTTCCATCAGTCTGATGAAGGACTTCGACCAGGTTGGCCTTAAGCTTACGGTAAGGAATTTTTTAGGCTTGAATTTTAGGGTTCAATTTTACACTTCAAATATTTGACTTAGTATGACATTTGCCCCCAGTTTACAAAGACATCATTCAATTTAACGTAACATTTACAATTTAAATGTTAAGAATATGTCTTTAGCTGTATGATAATATACAAATCAATGCCATACCTTACTTAGAATTTCTATTGTGAGTGATGTCCTTTCCCTGCCCCCCCTTTTTCTTGGCAATTTAACTAAACCCCTCAGAAGTATTGGTATCAGTCATAGATCTAACATGCTGTAAGATGAAATCCCGAGACCCTGTTAAATATCTGAGATTTAGACTGCATTTACCAATCATACTCTAAAAACATTTTTAGATTCAAAAATTCTGACTAAGTAAATTCTGTTGGCTTATTTTTTAAAAATACTTCAGTTTTGACCTTGTATGACCTTTGATCCCTTTTAATGTGGTCACGATTCAACATACATTTTATTATTTATTTTTTTGAAAAATAAACACCTCCTGACGATACATTGCACATTGCATTAGTTGAGCCTTATGCAATGTTTTCAAATAAACACCTCCTGACTATCTGACATACCTTCTGGGTATGCCCGTGAAACTCAGAGTTGGGGTTGATACATGTCTCGTTTTTTTTCATTTGCTTGTTAATGTTAATTACATATATATATATATATATATATATATATATGTGTGTGTGTGTGTGTGTGTGTGTGTGTGTGTGTGTGAATTAAAAGTTGTTAGACTAACAAGTATTTAAAAAAAAACACCTGTCTAATAGTATCCTTCCTCTCTGCACGATGTGGTTGATGTGATCTGCCAAAGTATCACCCTTACCGAAATAAGATAGACAAGATAAACTAATGAATTATCGCCATATACATGCAAAACATAAAATAAAAATCTCCTTTTTTCATTTAAATGACCAATTTAATTTTTACAAATAAAAGGTTGATTAAATGTATACAAAATTATATGGTAAATCCGCTATGCTCCGTAATCACGGTAAGTTGGCTTTGAGGGACCGTAGACGATTAGGCAATATCACTGGCTGGAACGAACTATTATTTGGATTGCAAGGGTCTCTCCATGCTCACGTCACTTTCTTGAGCGAAATTGGCTCTAACATAGTGTTCCCACCGAAGGTACTGCCTATCCCACTATTCCACTGGAGGATTTTCTTGTCGTCCGCCTCGGATCCCCTTGCTGTACTTTAGTTTTTCTTAGTACAACAGTGGCTGTGTTTTATCTGTTAAATAATATTTTTGCCTTACAAATATGGACTTTGTGTCGAAAGTAACCCCACTGGTATGAAAAAGGATATGTTAAGTAAAAATAGGTAAGCAGTCTGTCGGAAACGTCAGTGGATATATACTATACTGTTTAACCATACAGGGGTATGCTTATTTGCTTAAATTTTGACACAGCTAGCTTTCTAAAACTGTATTTTCATAATTCGTACCGATTTGCGCCGCTGTATTGACTTGAGCATCGTTCGGTCGGAGAAATAAAACATACACCCCATTTCCATAGATTTTTAGATCGATCTATCCCTGTGGGGAGTCTCACTAGATTACCGTCAGCTTGGCCGGCTTAAGCGTCTGTCCCGCCTACTAAAAGCTGTAAGGGGGTAATTAACTTTGGTGCCCGCTCGGCTGACTGCAATTTAGCGTGAACCCCCAGGGAGTTAGGTCGATCTAAAATTTAATCTTTAGATCGATCTAAATCTCTGGGAAAGCACCCTTTGCTGTTGTCAGGCCCATAATATTCATTGTCATATTTTTGAACTGTATGGTAATCGTATGCATTCAAGTACTAGCAAAAACTTAGGGAATTTTGTCGAAAAAATTTTTGTGGACCATGAGCACTCATTTATGAGTCAGAATGATAATGCTTCTCCGCGCACAGCCAAGGCAACAGCTTCACGCCCATTTGGAAGAATTAACCAAGCTCGGCCGAACTTCTGGACTAGATTTAGCCTTGTTACAGAGCCGCTCACGGAGATTGGTTGGTGGAGCTAGGTTAAGAGATTATCCAAAGGGAAGAAGTCACCAAACAGACAACAAGTCAAACCAATTCAGAGCATTTATTTTTCTTTAACCACCTTTTAATACAAGTTTCTAAGTACTGGTACTTATAATAATGAACAGTGCGTATATCTGAAGTTTTTTTTTTCTTTTTTTTTAATAAAATAATTACAAGTTATTTTGTTCCATCCAGATCTGGATTATTCATCTTTCAGAAAATCCTACTTTTGTTGCAGTTCCACAATTGACTGGATGCAAACACCTTTTTTTTTACTTGATAATGCATTAACGGTAATCCTCATTTTACACAAAAAAACACTGTCCAGATTACGGTCAAACATAGACTTATACAATAAGATCAAGCAAATGTCCCGGTTGATTGGTGAGGAGGGCCAATGGTCGTCTCTTTCAAGCTATACATTTTTGAACAAAAAAGAAATGTCATGACCGCTAGCCTTTCTTTGATTCACAGTATACGGAATGATGTATTAATTATTATAGTGTATTAAGTGTTGTATGAGTGGCGATTTATCGCTAGAATCATATAAAACTAAGAACGCTTAGTGTAAGCAAACAGTATGTAGTTTGCAGATCATTTGATATCGCCTACTGATCTGTAAAGGCCCAGTCTGCACCAAGTAATACAATAACGAGTGAATTCTTATCAATTAAGGTATACACCCAAGTATTGATACAACACGACAGCTGACATCTCTTTAATTCATTTACGTTCATTCCAAAGACTCTAGTTTCTACATCAGTATTTTTGTGATCTGTGATTGATGTATTTTCAAACTACGAATGGGTTGTGTTCATCGAATCAAAAACTGCTGATAGTGTGTGAGAAGCTTTTAGTAATATTTTAGCCGAAATCCAGCAATCCTACAAACAGATGCAGAAGCAGAATTTACAATTAGAACATTTCAGATATATTTGAAAGAAAAAAGGAAAAGCCTTTTTCACAACAAAGATGGATAAAAAAATTGGCCATTGAACGGTTTAACAGAACATTGAAATCTCGCATGGACAAATATTTCGCCGCCAACAGTACACTGGCATATTTATATGCACTCGACCAACTTTTAATAGGATAAAACATGGCTGAACACTAGAGCATTGGAAAAGTACATCACCAATGGAAGCGTCAAAATGAAAATAAAAATTCGGACGAGGAATGGAAAAACCTTTACATGTGTATGAAATTTGAAAAAGCAAAGTTTAAATTCAAGGAGGGAGACACCGTAAAGCCTCGGTCACAACCGGCCGTAGGGGTTCTTACGAGCTGTTTGCGTCCAAATTTTTCTCAGAATCTCACGTCCCACGCAAGTCCTTCTTACGAAATTTCGAGTTCGCAGACAGTCCATAAGCACGTACAGAGGATGTTGGACGTGTCCAAAAGATTCTACAAATAGCCTGTGAACAGCGAGACCGCAAGCGCTACTTGCTCCTTTCTCACGGAGTTAGCAAGAGAGACGCGCGTCTCAAGCAATGAAGAAGAGGCGCACGCCCTCACAACTAACGAACAAAGTCGAGAGCACACCGGGAATGCGTAGCACGTGCGTCACCCCCACGCCTGGTGTATAAAAGGCGTGCTCACGACGCGCACTCGTGTCTTTACAATGAACGTCGACTGTGTAACGTGTACAACAATTTTCAAAATTTTCAAATTTTTGCTCAATTTAGTTTCTAATATGCCTCCGGAAGGCAAGAGAAAGAAGCTTTCATAGTAGAAAAAAGGGAGGAGGAAGAAGAAATAAGAGAAGAACAGGAAGCAAAACTGACGTACGCCGTCAGTACGTCACCACAGATGTGTGAGGCAAGTGTGAAGCAAAACTGACGCAAAAGGGCACTACTTTCGCCGTGCGTTACATTCCCTTCGTTAGTGGGGAGTGTGTGCCACGTACACAGGAAGCAAGACAAACTCAAGAAATGAGTGCAATTTCCACGGCCATTGCTCCTTGCAATTAGCATCCCTGCTTGAAAGGACATCTCATGTGGCCCTTGCGACTCGCAAGGCAGACTTTCCTCCACCTCTACGACCTCCACGGCCTCCGCAACACCCAAAATCGCAGGGGACGTAAGATCCTGAAATTCGTACGTCCGGTTGTGACCGAGGCTTAAGATTGAGCAAACATTTTAAACTCCCTGTGACAAAAGCCTCGAGCAGGGTTGGGTGCAGGAGTTGTTCATGATAACGCAACGTTATGTCAATGAGAGAGAAGCTGCACAGAGAGTTCTACAAAACCTACAAAGACGACCACGTGATGCAGTCCGTGGATGCACTCATACTCTATAAAATCATCCAGATGCGATGTGTGAAGCTTTCATGCCGTTTAATAAGACCATCCTGGCTAAAGCGTCCACAAGGTGCGAGTTGGGAAGATTTGGGCGATAGCGCTGGAAAAATGAATGGAATTAGAATCCCATCAATATTCTAAAGACCCTTGTACCGCAGTCGCTGATAATAATTTGTACGATGCGGAATATATACGTTACTTCACAGGAATTAATACCAAGGTTAACGACGAGAGTAACTATGACGTTGGCTAGATGTACTCTCACTCAAAGGTGACAAGGCACAAAGTCCTTCCGGCGCCAAGTTATGTTGGTCACTTTGAGGCTTAAAGAGAATATATAGAATATATTACCATCTTTCCAACCCTGCTAGCTTTGGAAGAGCGTCGAAAATAAATGGAGAAGCGCAAAAGGTTTTTTTTTAATTTACCCGTAAGCAACTTGAAGAGTTCTTGACAAGACAATATACAAATACACTAAATGCTTAAGTCAGAAAAAGATTCCATACATATCGTTGTATTGTTGGCCACGTAGATCAGCAACGGCAAGCTGATTTAGCTGACTTCAGAAAAATATCAGAATATAATAAAGGAATGAAAATTTTGTTAACTGTGATTGATGTATTTTCAAAGTATGCATAGGTTGTGGCCATCAAACCAACAACTGCTGATAGTGTGTAAGAAGCATTTAGTAATATTTTAGCCGAAGGTGAAAATCCGGTAATCCTACAATCAAATGCAGGAACAGAATTTACAAAAAGAAAAATTCAGGCATACCTGAAAGAACAAGGAATAGCCTTTTTCACAAAGAAGTTGGAACAAAATTTTCGGCCGTCCAACGGTTTAAAAGATCCTTGAGATCTTGCATGGACAAATATTTCGCCGCCAACAGTACACTGGCATATTTATATGCACTCGACCAACTTTTAATGGGATAAAACATGGCTGAACACTAGAGCATTGGTACAGTACATCACCAATGGAAGCGTCAAAATGAAAATAAAAATTCGGACGAGGAATGGAAAAACCTTTACAGTAGTATGACATTTGAAAAGGCAAAGTTTAAATTCAAGGTGGGAGACACCGTAAGGTTGAGAAGCATAAAACTCCCTGTGACAAAAGCCTCCAGCAGGGTTGGGTGCAGGAGTTGTTTACAATAACGCAACATTATGTCAATGAGAGAGAAGCTGCAGACAGAGTTTTACAAAACCCACAAAGACGACCACGTGATGCAGTCCGTCGATACATTCATACTATGTGTGATCATCCAGCAGCTATGTGTGAAGCTTTCATGCCGTTTAATAAGATAATCTTGGTTATAGCATCCACGAGTTAAGAACATTTGACCCGCAGCGCTAGAAAAGTTAGAATGAGAATCTCAATCTCAAAATTCTAAAGATCCTCGTAATGTAATCGCTGGTAATAATTTGTATGTCGCTGAATATATACGTTACTTGACAGGAATTAATACCACGGTTACCGAGAGTAACTATGATGTTAGCTAGATGTACTCTCACTCAAAGGTGACGAGATGCAAATTTCTTCTGGCCCCAAGACATTTAAGTCACTTTGAGACTTAAATAGAATATATAGAATATATTACAATCTTTCCAACCCTGCTAGCTTTGGAAGAGTGACGAAAATAAATGAAGAAGCGCGAAAGTTTTTTTTTTTTTAAATTTACCCGTAAGCAACTCGAAGAGTTTTAGAGAGGTCAGTGAAATAAAATAAATTACGTACCTTCCAGTCTTGCTAATTTTTAAAGCATGTTGAAATGAAAAAGGATTAAACTTTTAACCATAAGCAACTCAAAGAGTTCTTGATAAGACAAGATCCATATACATGACATGCTAAAAGCAGGAAAATATTTCATACCAATTGTGTTGTTGTTGGTCATACAGATCAGCAAGGGCAATCGTATTCAACTGACCTCAGCAATGAGCAATAAGCTCGACCAGCTTTTGATGGGATACCAAATAACTGAACAAAGGAGCAATGGTACGTCACCAAATTCAAGATTGGAGACACCGTATGGTTGAGCAAACATAGAACTCCCTTTGCCAAAGGTTACGCGCAGGGTTGGCGCAGGAGTTGTTTACAATAACCCAACGTTATGTCAATGAGAGAGAAGCTGCAGACAGAGTTTTACAAAACCTGCAAAGACGTCCCGTGATGCAGTCCGTGGATACATCCATACTGTATGTGATCATCCAGCAGCTATGTGTGAAGCTTTCATGCCGTTTAATAAGATAATATTGGTTATAGCATCCACGAGTTAAGAACATTTGACCCGGAGCGCTAGAAAAGGTCGAATGAGAATCTCGATCTCAAAATTCTAAAGACCCTCGTAATGTAGTCGCTGGTAATAATTTGTATGTCGCTGAATATATACGTTACTTTACAGGAATTAATACCACGGTTACCGTGAGTAACTATGATGTTAGCTAGATGTACACTCACTCAAAGGTGACGAGATGCAAATTTCTTCTGGCCCCAAGACATTTAAGTCACTTTGAGACTTAAATAGAATATACAGAATATATAGAATATATTACAATCTTTCCAACCCTGCTAGCTTTGGAAGAGTGACGAAAATAAATGAAGAAGCGCGAAAGTTTTTTTGTTTTTTTTTTAATTTACCCGTAAGCAACTGGAAGAGATTTAGAGAGGTCAGTGAAATAAAATAAATTACGTACCTTCCAGTCTTGCTAATTTTTAAAGCATGTTGAAATGAAAAAGGATTAAACTTTTAACCATAAGCAACTCAAAGAGTTCTTGATAAGACAAGATCCATATACATGACATGCAAAAAGCAGGAAAATATTTCATACCAATTGTGTTGTTGTTGGTCATATAGATCAGCAAGGGAAATCGTATTCAACTGACCTCAGCAATGAGCAATAAGCTCGACCAGCTTTTGATGGGATACCAAATAACTGAACAAAGGAGCAATGGTACGTCACCAAAGGACGCCTAGAAATTAAAAAAAAAATTCGGACGTGGTATGTAAAAACCTTCAGGGGGAATGAAAAACAAAAAAAAAAAAAAATTGTTTTCAAGATTGGAGACACCGTATGGTTGAGCAAACATAGAACTCCCTTTGCCAAAGGTTACGCGCAGGGTTGGCGCAGGAGTTGTTTACAATAACCCAACGTTATGTCAATGAGAGAGAAGCTGCAGACAGAGTTTTACAAACCCTGCAAAGACGTCCCGTGATGCAGTCCGTGGATACATACATACTGTATGTGATCATCCAGCTTCGATATGTGAAGGTTTCATGCCGTTTTATAAGACCATCTTGGTTATAGCATCCATGAGGTACCAAGCGGGACGATTTGAGCCGGAATGTTGAAAAAAAAAAAAAATGAGAACATCATCAAGATTTCTAAAGACCCTCGTAATGTAGTCGCTGGTAATAAATTGTATGACGCGGAATATGTACATAGATTAACAAGAATTAATACCACGGTTCTGGAGAGTTACTGTGATGTTGGAGAGACATACTTTCACTCAAAGATGATGACAAATACACATGGACACAGAGTTCACAGCCAACAGTACAGTGGTATAGTATATATTTATACGCACTCGACCAACTTTTAATGGGATACAACATGACTGAAAACAAGGGCATTGGTATGTCACCAAGAAAAAAAGTAGGACGTGGTATGGATAAAACCTTAATCAAGGTATGAAATTAAAAAAAAAAAAAAAAAAAAAAAAAAAAAAAAAAAAAAAAAAAAAAAAAAAACAAGGCAGCAAAGCTGTCAAATGTACAGACAAAAAAATACAGAAAATAAAGATGCAAAATAGGTCATTTTGTCAATTTTGATGCAATAATAAATAATGCTTATAATAACACAGTCAGTTAACACTGATTTTTAATCATGCACAACGGGTAACATGGTCAATAACAGGAGCAGATCCAGAGCTATTTTCTGACAGTATTCCAAAGTATCTTTGTTGATCCATCCTACACTTTTGATGGTCTTCCAACAGAAAAAAATGGATACCAGTTAATGTAAACTTTAAAATCTGACCGTCATCTGAAAGACCCAGAAGACGGCCTCAATCCATCCCTGCAATAAGATTACAGTTTCTGGACTATGAGAGTTCAAATTCACATAATGAAAATCCCAATATTTGAAAATGTTGACAGTGTATAAAATAATATTACATAATGTTTAAAGACATAAAAACCTATGCAACTGCTTATGTGGAAATACAGAAAATCTGAAGAGCTTCAGGTAGATGGGAGTTGAAAATGCCAGTGTTTAGAAATAAAATTAAAAAGAAAACACAAAAAGAAAAAAAAAAAATTCCAATAAAGCTGCTATTCAAACTTTTAATCTTGCTGTATTAACATGATATGAATAACCCCAATGTGTTTGAGGATAATAAGGCACTGTTATTCATCTATAGCATTAATGTTGGCATTACAAATTTTTTTTTCTTTTGTAAACTTATTTGCAGTATTAAACAACATTTACCTGCATAATTATCACCAATTCCTAATTATGTGACACAGTTAAGAGAGCTTAACCTATAGAAAATGGGTCATTTTGTCAATTTTGATGCAATAATAAATAATGCTTATAATAGCACTGTCAATCAACACTGAATTTTAATCATGCACAACAGGTAACATGCTCAATAATAGGAGCAGATCCAGAGGTATTTTCTGACAGTATTCCAAATTATATTTGTTGATCCATCCTACACTTTTGATGGTCTTCCAACAGAAAAAAACTGATACCAGTCAATGTAAAGTTTAAAATCTGACCGTCATCTGAAAGACCCAGAAGACGGCTTCAATCCACCCCTGCAATAAGATTATAGTTTCTGGACCATGAGAGTTCAAATTCACATAATGAATATCCCAATATTTGAAAAATGTTGACAGTGCATAAAATAATATTACATATTGTTTAAAGACATAAAAACCTATGCTACTGCTTATGTGGAAATACAGAAAATCTGAAGAGCTTCAGGTGGAAGGGAGTTGAAAATACCAGTGTTTAGAGAAAAATTAAAAAGAAAACACACACAAAAAAAAAAAAAAAAAAAAAAAACAATAAAGCTGCTATTCAAACTTTTAATCTTGCTGTATTAACATGATATGAATAACCCCAATGTGTTTGAGGATAATAAGGCACTGTTATTCATCTATAGCACTAATGTTGGCATTACAATTTTTTTTTTCTTTTGTAAACTTATTTGCAATATTAAACAACATTTACCTGCATAATTATCACCAATTCCTAATTATGTGACACAGTTAAGAGAGCTTAATCTATAGGACTTGAATGGGAAATCTCAACGTGTGCTTTATGTAATCTTATTTAATGGGCACTTGAAAATCAATTAGGCAAGTAATTTTATAGCTCTGAATTTAGCTAGTGATTATCCCAAGGGACAATTACCACCATCCATAAACAGTAGCCCCATATAGCACTCCATAGAGCTGCATTGCTTCCAAAACAGAAAACAATCACACTGATTTCCAACACAAGCTACACTTCAGTCCTATGAAACTTTTCAGTAAGTTAGAATATCATAAGTAAAATGGTTTTTCCTTAATGGTCATCCCAGCAGCGATGTCCAAAAAAGGTTTTTTTTTCATCTTTTATGCAATTTAACATAATGCTTAACAGCACAATGACCATCAATTTTTAATAATAAAGAAAATGTATCATAGCTATTCAAAAGATGTGACTAGCAATGGTATTCAAGCCAATGGAAGTTCAAAGACTAAGTCACACCTTGAAAATGTCCATATGTGAAAATTTTAATTGTAACAAAAAAACTATATAATTTCCAAGAAAGTTAACCAATGTAACAGGTTTTCCAACTGAAGCTATAATTTAGTGCTATGCTACATTTCTGTAAGTTTGAGAAGAGTAAGTGACTTGGTTTTCCTTTAATGGTCACTATGGAGGCATTGTCTAAAATGGGGTTGTCTTCAATTTTGATGCAATGTTACATAATGCTTAACAGCATAATGACCATCAATTTTTAATAATAAAATAAAAGTATCATGGATATTCAGAAAATTTGATATGGAAGGGTCTTCATGGCCATGGAAGTTCAGAGTCACAACTTCAAAATGCCAAAATGTACACAAGAGATAACTGTACTGAAATGAATTTCTTTCCACTTTCAACACTTTTTTTACATATATCAAAATAATCAATTTACTGTTGTTTTTAAATGATCAACTAAGAAAGTTGTTGATATAGGAAAAATATCAATAGAACAATTTTAAATGTCCAATTTGTTCCATTCTGAGATTCTGAACATGGTGAATGATTGAATCTGACAAACTGTAAAGATATGAGTTTATTTCCATTTTTGACACTTTATTACAAAATGCACAATAACAGGTTTACCATCATTTTTATATAATCAACTAACAATATTGTTAAGATGCAGAAAATGTCAAAAGAACACCTTTACATTACTAATTAGTTCACAAATGAGATTGTTAACATGCCTAAGAATTAAATCAGAGGAAAAAAGACTTATATACAAAAAAAGGCACAATTTCACCAAAACTGAACCGATCAAGCTTATTTTCGAACCTCATCTGTATTTTAGTAAATCTGATCACCCCTGTGAATTTCAAGACGATTGGCCAATTGATTTTCCTTGAAATGTGTTATCGGTGTTGCACATATGCTGAAATAGTGAAAAAACAGCATAACTTCCATAAAAATGGCCCGATCAGACTGATTTTCGAACTTGACCTGCGCATTATGAATATTCATCATTTCAGAAACTTATAAGCCAAAAAGTAAATCAATTTTTCGCTTATCGTGTTATCGGTGTTGCATTTATGCTGAAAAAAATGAAAAAAATGGCATAACTTCCACAAACATGGCCCGATCATGCTGATTTTCGAACTTGACCTGCGTATTAAGAATATTCATCAGTTCTGTAAGTTTCAAGCCAAAAGGTAAAACGGTTTTTCACTTATCGTGTTATCGGTGTTGCATTTACGCTGAAAAAAGTGAAAAAATAGCATAACTTCCACAAATATGGCCCGATCATGCTGATTTTCGAACTTGACTTGCATATTGTGAATATTCATCAGTTTTGTAATTTTTAAGCCAAAAAGTAAAATGGTTTTCCACTTATCGTGTTATCGGTGCTGCATATATGCTGAAAAAAGTGAAAAAACAGCATAACTTCCCTACAAGTGACCCGATCATGCTGATTTTCGAACTTGACCTGCGTATTATAAATATTTATCAATTCTGTACACATCTGTGTCTGTACATAAAAACAACAAAGTTTAAATTCAAGGTAGGAAACACCGTAAAGGTTGAGCAAGGGTAGAACTATCTTTGTCAAAGGCTACGAGCAGGGTTAGATGCAAGAGTTGTTTACGATAACGCAAATTTTAAACAGGTCACCACCAGTCTAAAAGGTGGCAGATTACAAAGAAGAAGAGATAGAGGGAATCTTGTATTAACCTGAATTGATTCAGGTCATAAAGAAAGACAATGTGTATAGCGTCTAAAAAAATTAAGATCTAGAGGCAAGGGTAAATCGAGTGAAGATTTGTTAAATGACAAGGTCATTGATCTCATAAGCAAAATCCACGGTGACCTTTCATCTATCGGAAAAACAAACAATGTCAAAGCACATCGTTTTAGGAATGTTAGATGGCGTTGCCTTCAATGGTGATTATTTAAATTAAAACACTGCGACTTGCGACAGCTGCGTCTAACTGTGGTAGGGGAGCAAATAGCTTTTACTCCACACAATCTAGAATTTGGGGTCACTGGTGGTTTAGGCTACATTAAATGCTATTTCAACCTTTTATCATCAGTTAGCGCAGATAGCAGTGAACAAGATATTAACATAGATCAAACAGAGGTTTTTGAAATGTTCACTCTGTTTGACTTTGGCTTGACATCAGATAAAAACTGAAAATTATAGTACGCCAACGATGCAGGGTTCGCTCAACATCAATCTAGAATTCGGACAAGTGATTGATAATTCCATCTTGGTAGTATAGCTGAATATGACGCGGTTATAAAAATTGATCAACGCAGAAATGTGTATGTTGAGTATTGAAGATGAACACAAAACTATTGGATTGCTTACTAATAACTGTTCCGTTTCCAAGTGCTTGTTTTCGATGAGTATTTGCATTGAACACATTGCCACATAGTCAAATAAGGACTTACCCTGCATGCATAATTTTACTTCAATGAAAACGGGACTGGATTTTTTTTACTCTTATAGCAAAGGACCTTATTATTATAACTATACATTTGAATGTTTTTTGGGCGAAAACTTGACATTTGTGTGGACGTGTAACACCAAAGTACTAAAGAGCATTTACACAAAAGTTTTTGGAAAATGCTGTATATATTATTTAGTGAACTGTTCTTGTGGGAAAACTTAAGAAGTTCTTAGAGGTTTTACTAATGGTATACAATTTAACAATATGTTAGTGTACTAGGGCATTTCATCATGCCAAGTTTTATAAATACGAGTTTTCAAGCTTGTAGATCAAAAAAAGTCTTTAGGATTTATATATTAAATACGTTAATTCAAGCAAAATAATAGCTAGTAGCTGGAAATAACCATATTAACATTTATTATTGTCAATTAGCAGTATAGTAGGTTGCTCTCTGTCCATTCAAATACAGTAGTTATTTCCCCTAAACACTCAATAATTATGTATATTTGCAAATCAACTTGACAGACGCATGTTCACCAGAGACTTAGTTACTCTGCATATTTGCAAATCCGCTTGAGAAACAAATGCTACTCAGACGTGTCTTATTATTAATATGCAAAGACTGAACTTCTTTATAGAATATTCTCGAACTTGCTACAGGTCCGTTACTCAGCGTTTCCGTACAAAAAAGAGAGATTATTCCAGAACAGTAAAATAGATAGATATTATGTCATTAGGATATTCCAGCTTCGTCACTCAGCATTTTCCTACAGAGTGCATGCTTTATTGTTTTTGGTGGTGATCAGTTAAAATTAATTCAAGAGTAGATCACAGTAATCAGATATAGGCCTATAATGCATACAGTACCAATGTATGTGGTACCTAGAGTCTTTGAAATTAACGTAAATAAATTCAAGGCATGTCAACTGTGTTGTTGCTGTGATTACTTGGGGGTATACCTGCATTGATAAGAATCCACTCGTTATCATATTACTAAGTGCAGACCGGTCCTATTAAGATCAATAGGTGATATCAAATGCTATGCAAACTATATACTGTTTGCTTGACACAATGCCTTCTTAGTTTAATAATACCACTCATACAATAACAACACGCACTCATCCCTATGTATACTCAGAAATCCACTTGCCAAACATCTGATACACCAATACGTGCACACCAAACGCATTCTAGATTATTCTGTGAACGAGACCGAGCATTACTTCTCACAATATTCTAGAACTTTCTTTTGTGTTCATGATTTTCTTTAAATTTATAAATAATCTAGAACTTTCTCCCAAACCAAGTTGCTCAATAACGGCATATAGATCTAGTGGGTGGCTAACAGTAGCAATGGCGCTCGTTGAAATTAGACCCAGTAGGTAGCTTAAAATAAAATTGGTTATAATTATATAACCAAGGCTTCTAAGGCTTCCAAAAGTGTCCCTTAAACCTATACAACAGCCGACAGAAAGTTCACGTGACTCGCCTGCATCCGGTTGCTCCCCATTACCACCGACTGAGCCTCCCCAGACAAGAATGGTATAACCTTCCAGTATATCGGGAAATTCCGGCTTTTTAATTTTGTTATTGCATGTTACCGCAAAATACACCATTCTATTCTTTTTTCATTGGTTATGTAAGATAAAGACATTCCACAAATACTACTATACATCTTCACCAAAGCATGTGCTTTCACCTTAATTAATTTCACTGGGATATAGATATCCTTCCCCTGGCAGTTCTGCAACTGCATCAAACAGCTTGGTGGCAATATCACCATGACGGTTCTCTAGTGCCAAATATATCCTACTTCTACTTTCCCTGTCTCAAACATAAAGATCAATCCTTTATCAATTAGATATGTGACAACTTTAATGCTGCCGTTTTCTGCGTCTAAATGTATACTATTTATATCCTCTTTGTCTTGTGAATTGACATCGGCTCCTTCATCAATAAGCCTGCTAATACCCTGATAGTGATCTCTTATTCCAGATTAATACAGATAACTTATGCCACCAAGCAAAGACACATCACCTGAACTAATTTTACTGCGCTCATATTGAATTTCTTGTAAACCTGTGGCTGCGTACCCTTGCACAGTTTTGAACCTGTCACTCCTTGTTGGTGCTGGCAATGAGCTCAATGCATCCTCTTTTGAATATCATCAATGGTATCCTTCCTCAGTTTGTCATGGTCATGTGGCACGGCATCTGTAATAAATGGCAGACGTTGAAAAATAAGACCTGGCCAACTACCGTATGCAATTATATGCAATTCCGATGTTTTACACATTTAACATTTTTTAGAGCAATACACCGATGTTTTTACACCTTATCTACGGCAGCATCTTTACACTGAAGACATTTTATTAAACCAAGATTGTAATGGTCTGCAATTCGGTAAATGTAAAATAAAAACTTCTTGGGAGCCCCAAACGTTAGCTTTCAAAAAATCAGATCGGACAGTGAAAATGCTGAAATTTGATTTCGGATACTTGTCTTCAAAACACTTTTATACCTTCTACAATTAACTACCCTTTTAAATTAAAACTTCTAATATATAGTCTTATAATGGTTTAAAATACCATTTATAGTAAGAAAATACTATGCTATGAATGAATTATCAATACCTGCTTGTTTAGATGTTAAGAAATACAAAATGGCCTCCAAAAGTAAAATATGTAGCAGTATGGTGAATTCATCATGCACTTAAAAATACAAACATAAAAATTGGCACAGTTGTGGAGAACATGATTCTTAGCAAGTTTGGTATAAGGACATGTCTGAAAAATTTTGCAGTCAATTTTAATATGCCCCTTTGAAGGTGAAAGCTATTCATATGGTCTTTTAATGACTTCCAATGTCAATTGATGGTTAGAAAATACCATGGTTTGTATATAGTATCAATATCTGCTCCTTAATGTTTAAAAATTCCAAAATGGCACTCAAAAGCCCATGGGCCACATGCATTGTATTGCATTTTATTGTATTGTATTAAAACATAATCACTCGTTAATAGGCATTTGGACTTTGCAACTTCTTGTATGATCATCATATTCCTACTTGAGCAGAAGCCTTGTTAAGACCTACAGACCTTGTAAAAACACCACGCATGTTACATTTATTATCTATTTACTGAAACAGTCCCTTTTTTGCTAAACCAACATAAGTAGTTTTGCCCTTTGCCCTAGATTTTCATTAAGATCAATTCTCAGTTAGCGTATCAACTTTGATGGCATTCAAGGGCGACTTTCCCTTTATAAACAAACTACTATCATATAAAAATCCTTAAAATGTGAAAGAAGAACCAAAGTAACCTAGCCTCAAAAAGGCAAATATAAGAATGAATGACAATTACTTAACCAAATAAGTAGAAATGTAAAAAAAATATTTGACATTCAAATCCCTTGCAAATCAAAAATGAAAACAAGTAAATGGTAAGCATATATTCTTGCAATTTCGGTCTACCAAGTCGTTATCTTCTGTTGAAAAAATTGTCCAATTACTAATTTCCCATATATTTCTCAAATGTGCGACAACTACTCACCAAAATAATTTAACTTTAAATTAAAATCTAATTTGTAAAAATATCTTGACATTTGTCATATCCTGTGGCAACTATATAATTGCTCCATGTGATGGATGTACTTTGACCGAAAGGAGTCCCGTTTCACTTTTTACAGTCAATTTAGATTTCATTATAACTAAAGGAGCAGTTTTTGATAAATCATTTATAATGAGGTGATTCCAAACCAAAAATATAGAAAAAAAGACTATTATAAGAATACGAAGTTGATTTTTTTCTAAAGAAATGTTTGATGGCCATATTAGAGTTTTCAGACATGCCCCTATATCCGAAATTGCTAAGAATCCTATTTTTACAAGCATATCAATTTTTATGCTTGTAGTTTTTAGTAAATTGTGAATTCACCATATTTCAGCCGTAAGTGGACTGTTTTTTCCTACTTTTGGAGGCTATTTTGGATTTCTATACACATAAAGAAGCAAATATTGATACTTCATTCATACCATAGTTTTGTCTAAGCATAAAATAATATCTTAAGCTATTACAGGACGATATACTTGAAGATTTAATTTGAACGGGTATTTGTGGCGTAGTACCCTAGGTTCTAGATTCCGGTATTGCCAGCTCGATCTTGATTTCATATATAACCCATAGTAGCAATACCAGGCGACTCCATCACAAGGTATATTTAACAAGCTAGCTTTTACGTTGCTCTGACACTCAGGGTATGGCGTAGGTAAAAATGCACAATTCAACCTTTTTTTCTGCACCAAATTCTTGGACTATATTGCGATGCTGTATATATATATAAGTTTTAAATCACTATATTTCTCTGCACAGATTTACAGATTTGCACAGATTTGTGTAAATTATAAAGCCGATCTGCACACAAAGTTTGTCATGAAAGGTCGACTATGTTCTAAGTTACGAGGCAGACCGATTTAAGTATCTGTTTCCTTATTTTTCTACAATATTCCGAATAAAATTTGTCACTTTTGGGTCCCTATATGTTTGCCCACTTTTGAAAAAAAAAACATATTACAGAAAAGTTTTTAATCTAAAATTTTGTTTTGGCGTCGCATTTCTAATAATAAAAAAAAAAATGCTGCGGGTAAGTATTGGTGTGAGGGAGTTCGGTGCGGGGGAGTATAGGGATTTAACCCCTAGTGAACCGTATAGCAAGCGAACGTGTGAATTGCAGTACAACCACTGTAGTGTTATTGTATGTTTTAATCATTTTAACACTCTGACGCTATAAAACGGTAATGGATTCTCAAAAATTTAATATATGCATAGGCTTAATAAATTGTCAGTGTCAGCGACCAGTCAAACTTGTTGATGTACAGCAAAGTGTTCCGCTCAATGTTAAAAGGGACCTCATATTCTATTACCCTTATTCCTTCAATCATGTTTTCAGTAAAAACTTCCTCCTTGTACAGATAATCTACATCTGGGTCAGGCACCATCTCTAGCGTCAAGGCAACTCGATTCTTACGAATTTGGTCACGATGATAGGGATCTATACTGTCTTACTGCTCTGCTAACAGGCTGTAAGTCTGCTCGTGGTCAGACTACACAACGCTTCCTTTCTTCAGTACCTGAACCTGAAATATATGATGATCTTAAAGGATAAAATCATACCATAGACAGACAGGGAGTGGGACCTACCATATCTAGCAATTTCAATATTGCAGTAACTTATAAGGCCACAAGCTAGGCTGAAAATGCACCGTTTGATTTCAACTTAAATTTCAAAAGGCAAACTTCAGAGAAACTTGAGTTGGTGGTTCCTCTTCAAGAGACACTAATTAAACTATGTGATGGGTGTAAACGGTAGTTGATAAATATAAACAAGAAAGAATATCTTAGCGGTAACAGCTTTATATGTCTCCTTGATTAAAACAGGTTCAATGTGGTGTCAGAAGAATAGAAAAAAGCATTAAAGTGACAAACACAAGTATGTTCGAAATTTGGCCGATGACGGCCGCTTTTATTGTGAATCCCTCTAAATGTGTCTTTATATTAAGACATTTGCTGACATTTTGCGGGTTTGGGGTTAAAGGGGATATTTTGGGGTTTTTTTATATGCTCTGTCAAATGTACACGTGTATCAGGGGGAAGCGGCGACTTCATCTTGAGATTTTAAGATTGCAGACACCTACACTGCTTCTTGATAAACTTGTACCCTTCCTAAAGTTTACACCTACTTTTAAACTTGATAAACTCGTACCCCTTTCTAGGTTTACGTCCATGTCTAACCTTGATAAACTCAAATAAAACATGTCTTCACTTTATATTTATGTATGTATACATATAACAATTCATTATTATTATTATTATTATTATTATTATTATTATTATTATTATTATATATCTTGCAATCCAAGAAGAGTTTGATAAATATATAGAGGCAGTCAGATTAAATTAATAAATGATTTAAACAAGAATACTGTAACAAAGGGGGTCACAGGAGCCACGAATCTGCTATTTAAAATCATTAGAAACAATGTAAACATGTGCTGCACGATCGTCTGCTATGACCGGAATCTACTTTTCTTCAATAACTTTACATTAAATCTTACCCAAGACTTCGTTTTTCCTTAGAGACATATGTCCTGGAGTTTATCCAACTAAACCCATAGGTTAATTCTTCATTTAAATCCCAAATAATGAAAATACGGCGCTAAATCTACAATACACAAGTTAGTGACACTTCCATGCAGAGCGGCCATGCTGTTAGGTCGCGACCTTCAACCTTTGACCGCAGCGCGAGCATGACGTAACGGAGTCTATAAATAGGGCTGCAGAGCCAAAGCGTGGGTTCTTCGAAAAGCTGACTCCCCTCTCGACAGAATCAACAGCCTATAGTACCAGTGAGTTAGATTTTATTTAGAGGGTGCCCCCACGGGGGGCCCCGCGGGGGTAACCCGCCTGTCATTAGCCATTTTCTATGTAGTTTGGAACTGAATTCAATGAAACTTTATCTAATTTTAGTAAGTACAACTTGTAGTAGTTGCTAGATCGAAGTTACGTTCTCTGTTTAGATATTTCGCGTAGCTTCCCCATGACCTCCTTTTTTTTACTATTAACCGTTTTTCACCACTAATTACCCGCTTCTGTTGTTTTGCACTCCCTGTGCAAGTAATTAAGTGATGTTCAGTTTTTTTTTTTTTTTTTCTCTTTTACCTGTTCGTCTATGTTACTGTAGTTAGGCCTATCTCTAGGAGATCAAAGGTTATCTCAGGTTATCTTTATAGGTTATCTTAAGTTATCTTAACAGGTTATCTCTATAAGAGAACATGTTATCTTAGGTTATCTCTACTGGTTATCCTAAGTTATCTTAATGGGTTATCTCTATAAGATCAAAGGTTATCTCAGGTTATCTCTATAGGTTATCTTAAGTTATCTTAACAGGTAATCTCTATAAGAGTTATCTTAGGTTATCTCTACAGGTTATCCTAGGTTATCTTCATGGGTTATCTCTATAAGATCAAAGGTTATCTCAGGTTATCTCTATAGATTATCTTAAGTTATCTTAACAGGTTATCTCTATAAGAGAACATGTTATCCTAGGTTATCTCTATAGGTTATCTCAGGTTATCTTAATGGGTTATCTCTATGAGATCAAAGCTTATCTTAGGTTATCTCTGTAGGTTATCTTAAGTTATCTTAACAGGTAATCTCTATAAGAGAACATGTTATCTTAGGTTATCTCTACAGGTTATCCTAGGTTATCTTAATGGGTTATCTCTATAAGATCAAAGGTTATCTCAGGTTATCTCTATAGGTTATCTTAAGTTATCTTAACAGGTAATCTCTATAAGAGTTATCTTAGGTTATCTCTACAGGTTATCCTAGGTTATCTTCATGGTTATCTCTATAAGATCAAAGGTTATCTCAGGTTATCTCTATAGGTTATCTTAAGTTATTTAACAGGTTATCTCTATAAGAGAACATGTTATCTTAGGTTATCTCTACAGGTTATCCTAGGTTATCTTCATGGGTTATCTCTATAAGATCAAAGGTTATCTCAGGTTATCTCTATAGATTATCTTAAGTTATCTTAACAGGTTATCTCTATAAGAGAACATGTTATCCTAGGTTATCTCTATAGGTTATCTCAGGTTATCTTAATGGGTTATCTCTATGAGATCAAAGCTTATCTTAGGTTATCTCTGTAGGTTATCTTAAGTTATCTTAAGGGGTTATCTCTATAAGAGGACAAGTTATCTCGAGTTACCTTAAGGGGTTATTACTATATGGAAACCGATTATCTTTAATGTTTGGGTCATTTAAAATTTACCGGCATGTGCTCGTTAGATTAATTACCACTAGTTTCTGAGTTTTAAACAAGTAAGGCGACTGGCAAGCTTATTTAACTATGGTCATACTAGGTTAGATTTGTGAGCTTTTCAGAGAGTGGCACCCTCTCTTTAATAAAGTGCTAAGGTCAGAGAATTCATTAAGTTACCTAATTAGAAGGGTGGACTTATACCGCCAAGTTTATGTCTTTATCAAGTAAGGCGACTGGCAAGCTTATGTAACTATGGTCATACAAGGTTAGATTTGTGAGCTTTTCAGAGAGTGGCACCCTCTCTTTAATAAAGTGCTAAGGTTAGAGAATTCGTTAAGTTACCTAAGTCAGGTGGTTTATGCTTTTAACAAATAAGGTGATTGGCAAGCTTATTTAGCTATGGTTTTACAAAGTTAGATCAGTGAGTTTTTTTAGAGGGCAGCACCCTCTCTTTAATATAAGTGCTCCTAGCAATTATTAAGTTTTTAAGTGGACAGTTGGCTGACTGAATATGGAGGTGTTTTTCCTGGTGAGGAGGGGTTCCAGCATGTAGGAATTGGTCCCTTGGCTGCAGTTGACAAGTTCCTGGCCAAGACCTTGGGGTGCAGTTGACAGGTTCCTGGCCAAGGTTGCTGCTGGTTTTGATGGCGAAGAGAAGTGCACATCTCATCCTCGGGTGAAAGGCCGTACGGGTCCGGGGCGCCATCGGCGCAGACGTCAACTTGGTGCTGTTGATGATGTTCCAGTCCAAGTGCGCGGTGAAATCCTCCATGAGACTTGGGGGTAGTTTTTATTTTAGTTTCCTTAGTTATCCCATTGGGAACACCAGATACCTTATTCAGCCAGCTGATACCAAGAAGAAACAAAGTGAGGGTCAACGACGTCCATCAACGATGCCATCCAACGCGGTGCCGTCAACGAGGCCGTCCTTCGCGTAGTTACCACCAGAGATACCAGATGTCGTCGAACGCTTCCCAATTCCATCAACGGTGCCATCTAACGCGAACCGCCAACGAGGTCGTCCTTCGCGTAGTTACCACTAGAGATACCAGATGTCGTCGAACGCTACCCAATTCCATCAACGATGCCATCTACGCGGTGCCGTCAACGAGGTCGTCCTACGCATGGTTACCACTACAGATGCCAGATGTCATTGCACGCTACCCAATTCCATCAACGATGTCATCTAACGCGAACTGTCAACGAGGCCGTCCTACGCATGGTTACCACTAGAAATGCCTGATGTCATCGCACGCTACCCGATTCCATTAACGATGCCATCCAACGCAGTGCCGTCAACGAGGTCGACTCCATCTCAGATGTCATCTCACACTACGCGCAACGCCAACTTCTCAATTTTATAGACATTTATGACAATAAGTCATGTGATAGTCACCACTGACTTGAGAATTTTATGGTCGATTTATCCGTTTAATAAAATTTAGTAAAACAAAAATCTGCCTCTTTATTTCTAAAGGACAGGGATATACTTTCCCTAAGAAACATCCAAGTTCCTACGCCGCGCATGGGTGTCGCGGTCGCTCGGGCCCGACCCCTCGCGTTACAATGGTGGCAGCGGTGGGATCGTCTTTCAGAAAAACAGTGGGAAAGTCCTTCAGAAAATCACTCCCAGAATTGAGGCTAGATTTATTTCAACTTTTGGCAAAACTAATGACCATTTAGATTTCATTGTTTAAGAGGAAGATGGCGACCAATGGGAAGCGCGAGGATGCAGATATGGCGAGCGAGTCTAGAGAATCAGAAGTAATCCTAAACCTGAGAAAAGCCACTCCACGGGAAGGAGCACCAGTGGGGTCCAGTGCCAGCACCATAGCTGAAGATGAAGTGGTGACAGAGGAGAGTCCCCAGGTTATGAGGCGATTTCTAGCGTCCCCGGGTCTACCGAGATCAGGGTCCGGCCTAAACTATGGAAGAAGGCCCAGCTATGTCCCTGACCGCTATGAAGGAAATACACCATGGGCCGATTATTACTGTCACTTTGAGAGCTGTGCCAGAATAAATGGCTGGGATGAGGAGGAGAAAGCGAGCTTTCTAGCAGCCAGCCTACGAGGAACTGCTCAGGTGACGTTGAGTGACGCACAGGAAGATGGAAGAATGGTCTCATACCGCCAGTTAGTTCATCTTCTAGCTCAACGGTTTGGACCTGGACGTGGAGCAGAGCTTTACGTGGCCGAGTTAAGAAATAGGAGGAGGAGGCCTAACGAAACCTTGAGAGAATTGGGCCAGGCCATTAAGAGATTGACAGCCCTGGCGTATCCAGAGTTGAATAGAGAGTCACAAGATAGGCTGGCACGAATCCATTTCCAAGACGCTGTGGACGATAGGGACCTAAGGAGCAGAATTTTCCAGGCGCAATGTAGAAGTCTAGAGGACGCAATACGAGCCGCTGCAGAAATGGAGTCTTTCCTGGAGGCTGAAAGAATAGGAGAGAAAAGTCATATGAGAAGACAAGTACGTGTGACATCTGCGGAACCCTGTGAAGATGAAAAAGTGAAACAGTTGGAACAGGAAGTGAAGAAGTTGAAGGCTGAACTAGAGAGACGCACAGTTAACCAGGGGTACAGAAAAGAAGCCACTTGCTATCGATGTGGAAACAAAGGTCACTACGCCAGAGACTGCAGAACTGAGCCACACCGGGAAACGGAACCTGGTCACGTCAGTGGACCGAGACAAGGCCAAGAAAGCAGTAAAGGTCCCCAATGAAGATGATGGTGATGTACATAATGGGTGAATTCCGGCTTCAGATGTTAATAAGGGTTTGTTTGTTGTTGCTAAAAGTTTTAGTGTTCCTGTTACGTTACTAGTTGATACTGGAGCCACAGACACCATCATCTCATTGAAAAGTTACCAAGCCATAGAGAGTTACAGAAGACCGACCTTGGAGAATCTAAATGAAGTTGTTTACCAGGCTGATGGAAAACCCCTGCCAGTGTATGGTCAAGCATGGGTAGACTTACAGGTGGGCCAAACTATAACCCAGAAGAAGGTGATAGTGGCAAAAGTTCCGTATGATGGAATCCTAGGCATTGACTTTTTATTACAGAAAGGAAGTGTTCTTGACTTTAATGGTTTCCAGATCTCCTGTGAGGGTCAGAAGATCCCTTGCGTGAATAAAGAAGCAACCTCTTTTATTGCTGCTGTGAAAGTAAAGCATAACACTTTAGTGCCACCTGGACATGAAGTGGTAGTAGAAGGTGAGCTGTTCTCATCAGACCAACCGGGCAGAAGTATGAGTGGAATCATCGAAAATACCAGACCGGACAAAATTGCAGGTAGAGGATTGCTTGTGGCCAGGGCACTCCTCGACTTGTCTACAGAGCCATTACCAGTTAAAGTTTATAATCCGGGCCCGGATCCTATAACACTCTACCAAGGAACTACAGTAGGAACAGTCACTGAAGTGGAGAAAGTACAATCCCTGCCACCCTGTTCCACAGGCACGTGGATCAGATCTGTGAACAAGTCACCAGCAACGCCTGACTTACCAGAGTTTTTGCACGATATTGGCGTAGAAGTTGCAAGCATTTAAGTAAAGCAGAAAAAGAAGACGTAAAGCAGCTACTGACTGAATTCCAAGACATCTTCGCAGAAGGGGACATGGACTTAGGAAGAACCGACGTAGTTAAACACAGTATAGACACAGGGAATGCAGCTCCGATCCGACAACCTTATCGTCGCCTTCCTAACAAGCAAATAGTAGAAGATTACAGGTGTGATGTATGGATCTCCCTATTCCTTCCCAGACGGTGGCACTCTGTCTCGGCTGGCTCAAGTTGCTCAAAGCTCTCAGCTCCCCTGAGAGTGGAGGGCGAGGCGAGCTGTCCAAAGGTCAGGCAGCCAGGCCACTAAAAGGGGAGGAGTGAGAGTTTCCGCATCCACTTAATTTTATTCAAATTTATTAAGGAATTTGGCAGAATTGTTTTTTTTTTTTTTTTTTTTTTTACTAATCACAGAATAACCTACCCCCTTATCTGTGCTGAAGGTCACGAAAAAAAAAAATAGTGTTTATCTACCTACAGTACTTGTTCTTGATTCAGGAGAATCAATTTTAAAAGGGTGGGGGCAGTGTAACAAAGGGGGTCACAGGAGCCACGAATTTGCTATTTAAAATCATTAGAAACAATGTAAACATGTGCTGCACGATCGTCTGCTATGACCGGAATCTACTTTTCTTCAATAACTTTACATTAAATCTTACCCAAGACTTCGTTTTTCCTTAGAGACATATGTCCTGGAGTTTATCCAACTAAACCCATAGGTTAATTCTTCATTTAAATCCCAAATAATGAAAATACGGCGCTAAATCTACAATACACAAGTTAGTGACACTTCCATGCAGAGCGGCCATGCTGTTAGGTCGCGACCTTCAACCTTTGACCGCAGCGCGAGCATGACGTAACGGAGTCTATAAATAGGGCTGCAGAGCCAAAGCGTGGGTTCTTCGAAAAGCTGACTCCCCTCTCGACAGAATCAACAGCCTATAGTACCAGTGAGTTAGATTTTATTTAGAGGGTGCCCCCACGGGGGGCCCCGCGGGGGTAACCCGCCTGTCATTAGCCATTTTCTATGTAGTTTGGAACTGAATTCAATGAAACTTTATCTAATTTTAGTAAGTACAACTTGTAGTAGTTGCTAGATCGAAGTTACGTTCTCTGTTTAGATATTTCGCGTAGCTTCCCCATGACCTCCTTTTTTTTTACTATTAACCGTTTTTCACCACTAATTACCCGCTTCTGTTGTTTTGCACTCCCTGTGCAAGTAATTAAGTGATGTTCAGTTAATTTTTTTTTCTCTTTTACCTGTTCGTCTATGTTACTGTAGTTAGGCCTATCTCTAGGAGATCAAAGGTTATCTCAGGTTATCTTTATAGGTTATCTTAAGTTATCTTAACAGGTTATCTCTATAAGAGAACATGTTATCTTAGGTTATCTCTACAGGTTATCCTAGGTTATCTTAATGGGTTATCTCTATAAGATCAAAGGTTATCTCAGGTTATCTCTATAGGTTATCTTAAGTTATCTTAACAGGTAATCTCTATAAGAGTTATCTTAGGTTATCTCTACAGGTTATCCTAGGTTATCTTCATGGTTATCTCTATAAGATCAAAGGTTATCTCAGGTTATCTCTATAGGTTATCTTAAGTTATCTTAACAGGTTATCTCTATAAGAGAACATGTCATCTTAGGTTATCTCTACAGGTTATCCTAGGTTATCTTCATGGGTTATCTCTATAAGATCAAAGGTTATCTCAGGTTATCTCTATAGATTATCTTAAGTTATCTTAACAGGTTATCTCTATAAGAGAACATGTTATCCTAGGTTATCTCTATAGGTTATCTCAGGTTATCTTAATGGGTTATCTCTATGAGATCAAAGCTTATCTTAGGTTATCTCTGTAGGTTATCTTAAGTTATCTTAAGGGGTTATCTCTATAAGAGGACAAGTTATCTCGAGTTACCTTAAGGGGTTATTACTATATGGAAACCGATTATCTTTAATGTTTGGGTCATTTAAAATTTACCGGCATGTGCTCGTTAGATTAATTACCACTAGTTTCTGAGTTTTAAACAAGTAAGGCGACTGGCAAGCTTATTTAACTATGGTCATACTAGGTTAGATTTGTGAGCTTTTCAGAGAGTGGCACCCTCTCTTTAATAAAGTGCTAAGGTCAGAGAATTCATTAAGTTACCAATTAGAAGGGTGGACTTATACCGCCAAGTTTATGTCTTTATCAAGTAAGGCGACTGGCAAGCTTATGTAACTATGGTCATACAAGGTTAGATTTGTGAGCTTTTCAGAGAGTGGCACCCTCTCTTTAATAAAGTGCTAAGGTTAGAGAATTCGTTAAGTTACCTAAGTCAGGTGGTTTATGCTTTTAACAAATAAGGTGATTGGCAAGCTTATTTAGCTATGGTTTTACAAAGTTAGATCAGTGAGTTTTTTTAGAGGGCAGCACCCTCTCTTTAATATAAGTGCTCCTAGCAATTATAAAGTTTTTAAGTGGACAGTTGGCTGACTGAATATGGAGGTGTTTTTCCTGGTGAGGAGGGGTTCCAGCATGTAGGAATTGGTCCCTTGGCTGCAGTTGACAAGTTCCTGGCCAAGACCTTGGGGTGCAGTTGACAGGTTCCTGGCCAAGGTTGCTGCTGGTTTTGATGGCGAAGAGAAGTGCACATCTCATCCTCGGGTGAAAGGCCGTACGGGTCCGGGGCGCCATCGGCGCAGACGTCAACTTGGTGCTGTTGATGATGTTCCAGTCCAAGTGCGCGGTGAAATCCTCCATGAGACTTGGGGGTAGTTTTTATTTTAGTTTCCTTAGTTATCCCATTGGGAACACCAGATACCTTATTCAGCCAGCTGATACCAAGAAGAAACAAAGTGAGGGTCAACGACGTCCATCAACGATGCCATCCAACGCGGTGCCGTCAACGAGGCCGTCCTTCGCGTAGTTACCACCAGAGATACCAGATGTCGTCGAACGCTTCCCAATTCCATCAACGGTGCCATCTAACGCGAACCGCCAACGAGGTCGTCCTTCGCGTAGTTACCACTAGAGATACCAGATGTCGTCGAACGCTACCCAATTCCATCAACGATGCCATCTACGCGGTGCCGTCAACGAGGTCGTCCTACGCATGGTTACCACTACAGATGCCAGATGTCATTGCACGCTACCCAATTCCATCAACGATGTCATCTAACGCGAACTGTCAACGAGGCCGTCCTACGCATGGTTACCACTAGAAATGCCTGATGTCATCGCACGCTACCCGATTCCATTAACGATGCCATCCAACGCAGTGCCGTCATCGAGGTCGACTCCATCTCAGATGTCATCTCACACTACGCGCAACGCCAACTTCTCAATTTTATAGACATTTATGACAATAAGTCATGTGATAGTCACCACTGACTTGAGAACTTTATGGTCGATTTATCCGTTTAATAAAATTTAGTAAAACATAAATCTGCCTCTTTATTTCTGAAGGACAGGGATATACTTTCCCTAAGAAACATCCAAGTTCCTACGCCGCGCATGGGTGTCGCGGTCGCTCGGGCCCGACCCCTCGCGTTACAATACTGATGGCTATTAAAACTAAGATAAACACACTGGCTAAGCACTTCCCCTGCTAAGCGCGTGGAGCTGATAAACACATGGAGCTGCAACATGTGTGGAACTCCTAAACGCGTGGAGCTGTTGAACACCACGTTTAGCTTTTCAAGCCTCTCACAGAAGAAAATGCTTAACGTTTTTAGCAGTGTTGCACGTTTAGCTAGGTGATTAGCTTCACCGGAATCTGACCCCATAACAAGTTTATTACAAGGCTCTACAATTTGGCTAAACACTTCCCCTTGTAAACGTGTGGAGCTATTGATGACGTGGAGCAGCCTGCTCGAACACTTTGTTTCCTTCCTTGCAGTAACTCATGATTATTTAAAATATGCCTTTTAAGTAGTAATCCAGATAACAAGTAACGTTTTCATGACGTTATCAGGTGCTTACATGCTGGTTATGGTACAGAATAATATTATGATAACGTTATGGTAACGTTATGCGTGTTTTTAACTCCATGCAAAATAATGTCCCAGTCAACAAAAAACATTCTGGAAAAGCATTATATAATGTTTTGATTTTTTATATAAATAACCAAAACACTTCTTACGCTGATTTAACTACGGAAAACCATATCACCAGTTTGATGTCAGTATTTACTTTAAGCTCAGATATTAAAGAAAATGATAGCCTCCCGACAGTGATATGTTACACAGTAAAAGAACTCATTACAGTTAATCATGAAAAGTCATCAATAGCGGGTATGACTTCCAGCAGCCGCTTGCAGCGCCCTCATCCTACATGGCATACCCTGTGGCAAGTTTTTTTTTAGAGTTTGGATGGGGATATCATTCCACGCAGTGATATTTGCCTGTCGCATGAATCACTGTCGGCATGAAATGATCCCCAAACAGAGACGTTACTAACCCCTGCTTGCACCCTAGACAGTACACAATCATCGTTTTATGCCTCTCGTACACTTCGTCGGACACGGATTCGACCGTAACCCCCCCCCCCCCCAAAAAAAAAAAAAAAAAAAAAAAAAAAAACATATCTGGCCTCATCACTGTAAAAGACTTGATTCCAGTGTTTTGGCTGCAAACGCACGTGGTCCCCAACCCATTGCAGACGTCGCTGTATATGAGCTGCTGTTAACAGTGGTTTCCGTACTGGTCTTCGTGCAAAGTAACCGGCTTGCAGTAATCTCTTGTTCACGAGGGACCTAGAGACGGGCGTTTGAATGACATTCTGCCACTCTTTTCTGCCACACTGGTTGTGTTTGTACGACCAGCACGGCGCACTCTAAAGAGAAGCCGATCCTGTCTTCTTGGTGTGATAATCGGACACCCTGGTCGAGGTATTGGAGTAGATGCCCCTGTTGTAGCATTTCTTTGGAGGACTTTACTAACGATTCCTGATAAATGTTGAATTGCCTGGCAATGGCTGTCCGTTTCTGGCTATTTTCTCTGAGAGCAAGAATCCCATATCAAACTGTGTTGCTTAGCTGTCGAACCATACCTTCTCTAAGGTACCTGTCAAGTTTCAGAGCAATCCCTTTATTGCTTCTCTATCTATCTAGAGACATATCTGTGAATATCTGTAAAAAATCTATCACTCGCCCCGGTAGAGGGTAGTAGATATTTTTGTATATGTGGAAACTTTTTCAACTGAAAGGTCAAAAGTCGCCTTGCCTACTGGCTCACATGCCCACTTCCTTAAAGTTAGAAGAAAAAAGAAAGCTAGAGGTAGACCTTCAGGTGGAATTGTGATATACTATAAGACAGAGTTCCGAGATGCAATCAAGATGTGTAATGGTAGGAGTACGAACTTGTTGTGGATTAGGATGACTGGTAAACATTTCGGAATGCAAAATGATATATTTCTCTGTGCAGAATACATAAAACCAGGCATTTCTTCATCTGATGAAGCAAATTTTGATATACTAGAGGAAGAAATTACACAGTTTAAAGCCCTGGGCTCAGTTAGATTGTTAGTTGATTTTAATGCCATAACAGGGATGTTGCAAGACTTTGTGAAAGATGACAATATGATTGGACCTATGCCTGACAGCCGCATCAGTGACAGGAACTCAAAGCCTAGAAATAACCTAGACAGTGTGGTGAACCCCCAGGGAAGAACCCTACTAGAACTGTGCATTAGCAGAAACTTATGTATTCCAAATGGTAGAATACGAGGCAACCCTTAAGGATATTTCACCTGTTACAACACAAAGGGTTGCAGCACAGTAGATTACGCTATTGTTAGTGATGAGCTTTTGAGCAAAATCAAATATTTTACAGTACATCCGATAGATTACCTATCAGATCACTGCGGGTTAGATCGGACATTACAAATAACAGGTTTAAAACAGTCTGCACAAACACAGCGAGTGAAGGGATTCAGTGACCGCTACATTTGGGAGTCAAACTCACGGGAAATGTTCATAGAGGCCCTAGAAAATGAGACAATGATGAATGACATTTGCTCCCTCCAACTTCCCTGCTACAAAAGACGGTGTGCACATTGCATGCAATTCATTTACAGACATCTTGGAAAAGGCTGCTAAATCATCCTTGCGTATTAAGAAGCGAACTGAAAATAAGCCTAAAAAAGTCCTAAAAGAACGAGAAAACAGCCGTGGTATGACGGCGCTTAATTGTGCTGAACTACGACGAAATGTAAAGGACCTAGGCAAACTAATTCAAAATAACCCTAAGAATAAATTCATTTCATGCACATACCATGAAGTTGCAAAAAAGTACAAACAAGTTATTAAACAAAAGAAACATAACAACAAAAATGCATTCTTAAATGACCTGTTAAATTTTGAAGAAAAAAAAAACCCAAGGCATTTTGGCAAACCCTTAAAAAACTAAACCAAGATAAAGAGCAGAAAAACTTAATTAGTCCAGATACATGGTTTAACCACTTTAACCATTTGTGTGGGATCCCTCCTGAAGGTGACCATGCCTTAGATAATGAAATTAAATCTTATGAAAGCCTATCAGGTGAAGCAGTACTTGACAAACCTTTTACAGTGAAAGAGGTTAAAAATGACATTAAATATCTAAAAAATGGGAAATCACCTGGGGAAGACAAGGTGAGAAATGAAATGCTGAAAGCGGGGGTACAGTATTTTGCAGTTGTGCTCACAAAACTATTTAACATGGTGCTGATTACATCTGGAATCCCTGAATCATGGAACCTAGGAATTATAATTCCGCTTTTTAAATCAATATGAACCCTGAAAACTATAGAGGCCTCTGCATAACTAGTTGCTTAGGGAAATTATTTAATTCAGTTTTAGCACACAGACTCATCCAACATATTAACAATGAAAACAAATTAAGTGAAAAGCAAGCAGGCTTCAGGCCAGGTTATAGAACAGCAGACCATATCTTTACGTTGAAATCACTAGTCAACAGGTAACTCAATCAAAAAACAAAGCTATATGCATGTTTCATTGACATGAGAAAAGCCTTTGATTCAGTGTGGCACAACGGACTTTTACTGAAATTGCTTAAACTCGGGATTCGGGGCAAATTCTACCGTGTCATAAAAAGCATGTATAGTAACACCAGATTAGGCATCTCGGTAGGTGTAGGTTACACTACCCCATTTCTATCAAGACTAGGAATTCGCCAAGGGGATAATCTTAGTCCCACTCTCTTTAATTTATACATGGATGACATCAAGGAGGTTTTCCATTCTTGTAACCAGTCCGGTGCTATTAACGGACTGAATCACATCTTGTATGCTGACGATCTTGTCCTAAAATCTGCATCTAAAGATGGTCTACAAAATAAACTAACGGCACTGCAAGCTTATTGTAAAAAGTGGAAACTAAACATAGACGAAAAAATGTCCAAGATCATGATATTTAATATAAAAGGAAAATTAGACTCTGCAACAACATTTACAATAAATATTGCAGCCATTGAATCAGTCAAAGAGTGTAATTATCTGGGTTTAACCTTTAGAAATACAGGTTCAATGAAAAAAGCAATTGAAAATTTAAAGAAAAAAGCTATAAAAGCAACTTTTGCTCTTAAAACAGCCCTGTCCTCGAAAAATATAACATCTCCCCCACTCAACTTAAAACTTTTTGACAAAATCATCAAGCCCATTTTACTGTATGGGTGTGAAGTTTGGTCCGAAGAAATATTCAAGGAAAAACAAGTGTCACTTTCAAAATCAAATAAATTTCCTATTGAACAACTACATCTAAGAATGTGCAAATGGGCACTAGGTGGACGAAAAAAAAATGCTATGAACAATGCCTGTAGAGCTGAATATGGAAGATTTCCACTCTATTCTGATGTTGCAAAACAGAGATACAGTGCCAGACTAAAAGAGCTACCTTCCAACAAATTGGTCAAAAACATTTATGAACAGGAGCAAAAAGAAAAAGGACCCTGTTGGTCTGAATCAACAATTAACATTTATACAGTGTTGGGGTCTGGGTCATAAAACTGATACACAAACACTACATAACTTTGAAAACCTAAGAGATGCTATCAACAAAAAAAATGAGGAACTATTTTGGAAAGACCTGGAGAGTGATAAATACTTTAATCTTACGACATACAGATTACTCAAAACACTTACACCCCTGAAAAATATCTGTTAATGAAAGTCACACCATCAGAAATGAAGACTATTGCAAAAATGCGGATTAGTGACCACGAATTAGAAATTGAACGCGGCCGCTATACGTCCCCTAAAACCCCTACTGAAAATCGCAAGTGTCCCCACTGTAATGAAAGTGAAACGGAAATCCACTTTCTACTGAAATGTGAAGAACATAGTGACAGAAGAAGTAGACTAATGATACCTCCTGAGCAGAAAACCGATCATGAAAAAATTCAGTGGCTGCTCAGTCCAAAAAGTGAATCGTGCTTGAGAACATTATATATATATATATATATATATATATATATATATATATATATAACTGAAAGTTTGAAAAAAAGACACACCCATCAATAGCAATAGTCGTTTATTCTGTGCTGCTTCCCAGTAATCATTCCATAAGTATTTGTATAGATTTGTATAATTGTTGTTAATTTGTTATGACCAGTAGAGAGCCTGTAAAATGTAACGTGTACACATTTAAGTGCTCAATAAAGATTATTATTATTATTATTATTATTATTATTATTATTATTATTATTATTATATGACTTCCTATTAAACTTCAATATGGACCTATCTCTGTCAGTTTTGGAGATATAAGGGACTAAATGTTACAATTTTGGAGTTACAACAATGTGCCATAAATTTTCTACAAAAGATATTAATTGAAATAAAGAAAAGGTCATTTTGGTTGAAATTCTTGAAATGGGAGGTGCTCAGAAGTTCCAGATGTTAAAATTCCATGAAATAATGTCATTTTTGACCAGAAGTTGTCTGCCTCGCCAAGCCTTGTGTTATATTTTCCAGAGGTTCAAAATTTATTACATATTACCGTATTGCAGATTTTGCTTTCACCACCACAATGTACTTTTTGTTACAGTATAACTCGTAAACCGTATGGAAAAAAAAAAAAAAAAAAAAAAAAAAACGGAGACCACCTCCAGTGTTGGGCTTGACATGCTGTACAAAATGCAAAAAAGAATAGGCATTAACGGCTCCCGAATTAGAGACAGTTTTTACTTTCGGTATCTTTTGGCCGCTACTCCCGTGAAAATGCACCGATTGATTCCAAACTCACGGAGATGAAAGATGACCTAAAGGGCAACACATTTCAATAATATCATAGGTTAGGTCTGTGTAGTTTCTGAATATCAGCGCAAATATTTTTTTTTTTTTTGGTAAAAAAAATTTTTTTTTTTTTGAAAATTTTGGCCCGTTTGACCTTGAAATGAAGGTGAAGGCCAAGGGCATATTTGAAATCTCCACATATGACTTTCGGTCAGCCGTCTGTAGAATTTTTTCCCATAATTCCTTCGGTATGGTAGATAATTAGCATTTAATTTTGCAAATTTTGGACAAGGGTGCATTGCAATGAGCGCCACACCTAGACCCCAGCACCGACGAAGCCCAAATTTTACATGGAACGAGTTGAGATTGTTTGCGACCTAAATCCAAGAGATGGGTACGCAGGCCCTTGTAGTCTAGGAGAAGAAGCGGTAACGGTAACATGGCGGCGGAACAGACCGGACGGGACTAAAACCATGTGTACCGCCAGCGCATACGCTGGTGGTGCAATAACTCGAATTACCGTGTAGCTATTTAGTCCCCGGTCACTTTAATAGCACACGCACGTGCGAACGTGCGTGTGCCCCCGACAGTGTTAATGATAGGGGGATTACGATAGACAGCGCAAGTCGCTCACAGCGGGAGTCACTATCGCCGCTGTTAGGCCGGTAATTAGTCTTTTTAACTTGACTAAACATGTTTTGCTTTGTAACTTGCGTCCTTCAGTCTTGCTGTTGCGGAAGCGCCGGCGGGACATATCTCCACCTTGCCGATATTTATCCCGACTCGCGACTTGAAAAGTATTATTGGTCTTATTGTATCAGAAAACCTGCATATTTTCATACGTTAAGAGAATTATAGAAACTGTAGAAAAAGCTACTCGTACATCAGGGATAGAAAACAAGACCTTGCAGCACTATAATCTACATGTATTATTCATCACCAGAAGTTCCTGTTTCACTTTTTTTTCTCCCAAATTACAAAGTCTGATGACAACTGAAAGGTTTTAGCCATACCTCAGGGCAGTGAGAGATTGGATTTGATTAAAAGAAATAAAAATATATTTTGAAGAATTTTCCTAGCCTTCGGCAATTTCCGCAAAGCTTCGGCATGCCCGGCAATACAGATCTGTCGACATCGGTGTGAAAGTATAATAGAATTGGTGGAATAACGGTTAACGTCGTTGCAAACGTTGCAACCTACCCGACGGGAGTTCGTACCCCAAAGGTACTTTTGAAATTTAGAAATCGTCATTATTATTGATATCTTTTAATATTAAAACAGTTGTGGCTAATTGTTTTTGCAACGAAAAGCAGAGTAGGGAGGTTTGTTGTAATTGTTAAAGTTATTATGACTGGGTACATAAATTAGTATGCTAATCGCTTATCAAGGTATAATGATTGATACGATGGGTATCAGATAGTTTTCATTTGATATAAACGACGAAAGAGCGGCCTTCCAAAGATCTTTGCTGAATGTTTATAACGTAGGTACTATTATGCGCATAAATATTGATACATGACGCAAACGACATTTACTAATTTCGGTAATATCAATTTTAATTAAAATTAAAAATAAATTTAATTAAAATAAAAATTAAATTTAATTGAAATTAAAATTTGTCTAAACGTGCATATTACCATACACCGTGTTTAAAGGGTTCTCAACACTTTACATCCTAATACAGCTTGTCAATTTTCATGTTTGCTAGTTTATTTTGATTTGAGAAAAATGAGAGAAGACCGACCCTCTACTAGGACCGCAAATTATATATGAGTATTTTTCTTCAGTACAAGAGACTGTGTAATGAAAAATCAATCTGCAACTCTGGTATAGGGTGGCCTTATGTGTGTAATAATATACAAGTAGTGGCAGGGGTACAGTTTTATAGTACAATAAGTCATTTATACATCTATTGATCTCATCGTCGGGTCATTCTTTACAATAGCGCTTTGTCGCTGTGCGTACCTTTTTGCATTTGAGTTAGACTCAGTCAGTAACAGCTGGTGATTTTGTCTTTTTTTGCGTTTCATTGACAATATTTTGGCCACCTAAGTAGGGAAATGTGGCTCTTTGTTTGGAAATGACATTTCCATTGTTCCTTTGAACACGCAAAAGTTTTCACCAGGAAGCAGATAACACTTACGTCAACATTCTTACTTTGTAATAACCACCCAGGGAAAAAAACAAAAGCCTCATTAGGTGTCGTCCTTCACACTGTAAAAGGTGTTAATTTCATGCTTCTATTGTTTGCCCATGAATCATTATGACGAAATTGTAGGGTTGCCAGGTCTCTCGCGCTTCATTCAATTCTCTTTATCTGCCCTGCAGCCTGGGATGAGTGATACTTGACTGACCTTTGTTTACATCTGGAGATTTTCTTTATAATTTGATTTATGTGCATATTATAACATATTTTCCATCTGGAAAAATACGTGATAATGTAACGATTCTTATTTTACGGATAGATAATTACAAAAATTAATTTCTGATATAATACCCCCTATTTCAGTGCCTATTCCTGACTGCGTTAATTATGGGGGATTGGAAAGTAATCCGTTAGGACGCGGATGTGATGATTGCTACTCTTACCAACGGTACTTCACCGATCAACTAAACTCAGCCACCTAAAGCAGAATCACCAACAAAAGACAAATTGGACTACATCTGCCCTGTTGATGAAACATCTTATGTAAAAAAAGGCGATGACGGTCAAAACATACGTGCCTCGTGGTGTATTAAATGTTCATCGTATTTTTTCGTTCATTATTCTTATGAGTTAAGCAGCTTCACCTCCGTGACACCCTTTTTATTTATTTAAACCATTGTAATATAAACCAAGGGTTTCACTCCAGATTTCACGATCGAGCAAGTGATCATGAGGAGAGTGTAGCATGCTATAGTAAACTTCCCCAAATATACCCAACACCTCCAGGGTTTCACGAGAGAGGAGAGGAGAGAGTGTAGCAGACAACTTCGTTAATGGTCGTCATAATTGGTGGTTGCCTTGGGAAAATGAGTTACATGATTACATAATACAGATATGTGATAACATAAGATTAATACTAAACTTTTCCCTGAAACAAAATCCCCTATTTCAGCGCTTCTTCCTGACTGCGTTAATAACCTTGCGCGCGTTATACGTCACAGGTCTTGCGTAACTACCCACGTGCTACGATTTTTCCCTTGGGGGGGCAGCAAGCGGCCATTTTGTACAGGAGCAATGTATAGATGGGTGAAAACGATACGTTGTTTTTAACCAAAAACGATGTCCCCGGGGCGAAACTGCCAACACCAAAAGTAAAGGAGCATACCAGCGTTGTTATGAAACGATGTGGTTAGCCTGTCAGTGACGAGTTAGGGAGAAAAGAGCAGCACTGATAGCAAGGTACTGTATACACGTGAACCGGCAAAGTTAATGATGATTTCATGTTGCAAAAGCATAATTAAATGAGTTAGTTATTTTCCAAACGATATTATTTGAATAGCAGATACGTAAATCAAACTAACAACAATAAACATTTTTGATGACATTGAAAATCAAAACCTGCGGTGCACGATAGGTTGGGGAGGACACTGCCACAGCAAGTAATTTAATGCATGAATTTTGTTACACAACACCATATGCTTGTGTCATTGTTAACTCTGTGGTATTATTACTCAATTTACTGCTCAAATTAATACCTGATACTATTTCTCAGGCTACCAAGTACAAATCAACTTATTTTGTGGCAATTGACCTCCATGTTCCATCTTGTGTGCAGGTTGTTTATTATTATTATTATTTGTTCAAGCACATTTTAATAAAGTGTCTATGCTTTAACAAGAGAAATTTATGCTGAAGTTTAAAAGATTAAATCATCAGTAGTATGTACAATTAAAGCTATTAATTTGATTATGCATATTTGATTTTCAATTATCTTGATTATCATATATATGAGGTTTCTGCATTTTTCTCTTGCCCTCGAATCAATATCTAACAAGTAAATTGATAGTGCTTTATTACAATTTTTGCTTTATACTTTCAGATGTAAAAACTGTGTAGCAGTTGGTAAAGCTGTAGAGATTGATGTGAGCATATAGATCAGCAGAAATGGTATTAGAGAAACTAGGAGGACAAGACATAGATAATGTACTAGTAGATCCATCATCACAGCAAGGATAGATGGTGTGATCTTGTCCCTGAAGCTATGCCACAAGTTTTCAAACTGGTTGAGTCCTTACTAAGACAAGCTGCTGCGGTGTGAATCGCAATATGTTCATTCAGGTTATACAGGTACATGGCAGATTTATGACAAAAGAGACCTTCACAATATACTTCAAAGAAGTTATTCTTGCATCTATGCCTCATCAAAAGTACACAGTTACAGTGACTAGAACATTGTCTGCAAATAGTGAGGCAGTGAAGGCTGCAAGGTGCCATTGTTTTTCAGTATTAAGAATGACAGTATCTGTTATTTATTTATTTATTTTTATTTCTCATTTTTAATGGGAGGGAGACTCACTTTGTTCTTTCTATGCCCATTCAGTTAAGGGTTGATGGCAATATATGGTAAATCTGTCATGCCTGTATGTAGAATTTCTCTGGCTCAAATTTCTACATTTATTGGGTGCATTATGAAGTTTCCTGACTGATTAATGAGGTTACTTGTAGAAATATCTTGCTTACACACATTTTGTGATATTTTTACTACTTTATACATATGATTATTCACATCTCATCAGTGGTGTGTGAAAGGTACTTGGTATTTGCATTTTAGAACTGTAGATCTGTGTACCAGCAGGGTTATATTTCATATATCCGCGAATGTTTCTTAAAATAAACTTCATGTTTGATAATTAATTGGTTTGAAATAAATAAATCGATAACCCAAATAAAATTAATTCATTTTATATTTCACATAATTTGTTTTTATTATTCTTCTAAGCATTTAATCATAACATCTCCCATCATTATACTGTTATTGTGTAATAACATTGAAAGTTTCCAAGTTTTTATTAACAGGTTGATGCTAACGTATTACCAATGAATGTAAGCATAAAAGCATATTTCCTTACTCAAATGTATCAAACAGTACCACTGGCATAATACCGGTAAAGATACAGGTAAAGATGACAGCATTGATAACTGGGTTTACAGCGCTGTTAGTGCAGCTTGGTTATACCCCCTTTACACTGGACGGCGTCCTTTCTGCGTCCTTTCTGCGACCATGAAATTTGGCATCGCTGTGGTCTTAATAAGGAGGCACGAGCATTGATTTGGTATCAGAATGAATGCTCAATGATCGGCCAGTTGTCGGCACATAAAGTATTATAATTCTTTAACTCTCAAATGGGGCCGAACTGCTGGACGCAGAAGGGACGCCATCCAGTGTAAAGGGGGCCTTAGTGTCAGATTGTTATCTGATAAAGTTTGCTACTAGTACCTGAGAACAAAAGGTCTGGCACTTGACAATCAAGTTGATAAAATCACACAACACCTGTAGAAAATAGAGTATACCCTGTACCTGCCCAACATTGATTTGTTCAGATTCTTGACTAAGGGGTGCGTTACAGGTGTCAAGGGCCAAGACTTGAACTTACGGGTTTGGCATGTCACTGGGCATTACCCCCGATTTCTGTCCAAATCTAATAAAGCCTCAGTTGCTTAACTTTCTCCAAATTTCCAATATCTACCGGTTGTGTTGTTTAATGCTTGGGGTCTCTTCTCTGGCGGCGGTTAATTGGGGACACCTGTGCGGCCTGTCAACGCACCTAGATTCACTTTTGCCGGTGCCACATTTTCAATTGCCGTAAATATCAAATTCATGAATAGAATAAGGAAAAATGACAGTTATGAAAAAATGTTTGGAAGTACCTGTCACCTTCGCCACAGTAACCATATGGGCTGTGATGCCCCCCCACCACAGGCGACACCTTGCGGAGCAAGCTTGCGTAATCCAGGGTGCAACTGAAAATAACCTTGACGCGCGACCTTATTACGGGGGATTAGAAAGTGATCTGTGAGGACGCAGGAGCGATGATCGCTACTCTTACCAACGGTAAATCACCGATTTACTTGACTCCGCTACTTCGAGCAAAATCACCACGAAAAGACAAATTAGACTACGTTCGCCCTCTTATTAAAACAAAGAATGTAAAAATTTGATGTCGGTCAAAGAAGAGGCCTATGCTACGTGCTTCATGGTTTATTACATAGGCCTATTCATCGGATTTTAGTTCATTATTATAGCTTCACCTCGCGAGACCCCTTTTATATATTTAAAACAGCACTCCACGGGTTTCGCGATCATGAAGAAAGGGAGTGTAGCAAAGAACCTCATTAATGGTCGTAATAATAGGTGGTTGCATTGTAGGCCTAACCTTGTTCAGTTTAGTCGACAGACTAAGCTAGAAGAAAGAACAGATCATTATCGCCTCTCTTTACTTAGGAACAATAACTGGCTAGTGGCAGCATTTATAAGTTCTTTTATTTAGAAACTTCCGATCATTTGTCTGGGACTGCCGTTTAACGCTGTTTAAATGACGTCCGAGAAACGGCGATAACGACAGAGACGTCCTCGAACATTTTTGGACTCAGTGAAAATAAAAAAATAATCCGTTAAGAAGTAGCCTTTTAATGTCCTGGCAAATAACTTTGCGATGGCTCAGAGAGTTCTAGAATGAATGATTAGAAACGACATTAGGGTTAATAATAGACTTAAAACTATCACAGTGTAGGCCTGTCTTACTTCATTTCTAAGACCATCGTGTTGTTATGTCCCTTTACATATACATATGAGATGAATGTCCCAAACTTATATAATTTAGAACGCTTAATTCAAGCGTGGGCTCGAAATAGGACATTACGTTTTAGACTTACTCAGTGGATAACGCAATTCGAAATTCCACGGTTCGTGTCAGCTTTACGTGAGGTCGCGCAAAGAAAACCCACCCTTACGAAAATTTCCTATAGGATTCCTATAGGAAATTTCCTATAGGATCCTATAGAATTTCCTATAGGTTCCTATAGGAAATTGACCCAATTTCCTATAGAATCCTATAGAATATCCTATAGGATCCTATAGAATTTCCTATAGGTTCCTATAGGAAATTGGCCCAATTTCCTATAGGATCCTATAGAATATCCTATAGGATCCTATAGAATTTCCTATAGGTTCCTATAGGAAATTGGCCCAATTTCCTATAGGATCCTATAAGATTTCCTATAGGATCCTATAGAATTTCCTATAGGTTCCTATAGGAAATTGGCCCAATTTCCTATAGGATCCTATAGGAAATCTTAAAGGATCCTATAGGAAATCTTATAGGAACCTATAGAAATTTATATTAACTGTTTTGAATATTTTTACAGCTTTTTATATATTGTTGGAACTTAGGCAAAATTGGTTATAGGCACTGGTCCCTCAAAACAAAAGAGAGTATCATGTTTACATTCTTTATTCAATATATAAAAATGTATAAATGTACATATTCCACAGTATGCTATGCAACCAGCTTACTAGAGAATTGTTTCATAGATTTTTGCAAATTTAACGATGCTGCTACTGCTTTTGAATTATAAGTTCTATAAGTTATCACAAGGATCAAATATGTCTTGTCAAGCTGTGGCATCACTGTCTTTTTCTTGTGTGCGTTCGAACTCCTGCCAGAATGAGTGGCTAAAACCTCCCTTGGCCAGATTGTGTACATTGTCAGCATACTGCTTTAGTCACTTAATAATTGAAGAATTTTAGACAAAAGTCTTTTGCACATTGTTCAACTTTACTGTGATAGTCTTCTTAAACTCCGTCTAAGTTGTGTTGAACCATTTGCAGACACAATCTAAAAGAAAAACATTGTGAATTAAACAAACTATGGTGTTTACCTCACATTTATGGTTGAAAAGAAATTAAATGAAAAGAAAACTTGGCAAATAAACGATCCTGAAGAACATGTGAGGTAATGAAATTTGCCCTGACAGCCTCTCTAACATGTTAATTGTATGTTATTTATTAGCATAGGTCTTTCTCAGTTATATATCATGATGGTTCCTTTGAGGCAGTTGTGGATAACATTAATAGATAATTTTTAATAAATCACAAACCAAAAGTTATATGAAATGTAATTTTTTTTTTTTAGATTCAACTGCATTTATAGATATATTTTGATGAGCAATTGATCACAGTTTTATAAGAAATAAAGAGAATAAACAGTATTTCTTTGTTGGCTAAAAGGGAAGCTATACTTTATAAATTATAACTTGTTTAATGTAATATAGATATGATGTTTACAAGGTACACTACAAATTAGATCAATCATCTCATTTTCAATTTGATTAGATGCCCAAATGATCCAATGCATTACTGTAATACATACCTTCCTCAATCTGATTTTTCTACACTCTGTACCCTTCCACTATGCTCCTAAATTTAAACTGGCTTGATAGCTGTACACTCATTTGCTGCTTGTCTCATATAAACAAAGACTTAGACAGGATACCACACATCTGATAACACCTAATAGGCGGTTACTGTTACTAGTGTAACAATAGCTACAGGAGTAGTGACCTAATAGGTGCCAAGCTAACAAAAGAAATTCACAGTTGTTGAATCTATGGTTATGGTTGGTGGAGTAGGGCATTCTCTAGCTAACATCAGTTGCAGGCCCGTTGCCAGCAATTTCAAAAGGGGGGTTCTTTTTCTGAAAAAGTGGACCTTTTCCCATAAAAACTTCATGTACCTAGATCAAATTTTACCCAGAGTGGACCTTTTTCCAGCAAAAGGGGCGGTTCTTTCGAACCCCCGAACCCCCCCTGGCTACGGGCCTGAGTTGACTGTTAAATCTTACAAGTGATTGAGCATAAAATTTATCTTTATAAACATTAATTTGTCCTTGTTTCCCATCCTTTATGAGGGACAGCTAGTACTATACCCTAAATGTTCACTTACTTTTACATTATATTTTATATATTAGGCAGGATTGCACTTTCACAACAGCCAAGGTCAAGTACAGTCTGATTAGATAAGGTTGACTTTCAATAAATATGAAATATGAAGTGAATATGATCACACAAAAAGTAAAAATACATTATATACTGATATTTAGACCAGTTTCATTATTTTTCATTCAACCTGGCCTAATAAAAATTCACAATTAATATGGATTAACATAGGATTTCCTATAGGTTCCTATAGAAATTCCTATAAGATTTCCTATAGCATCCTTTAGGAATTTTTTGATGGTCTGAACATAAATTAAAAATCAAAATCATATACTGATATTTAAACCAGATTCATTATTTTTCATTCAACCTGGCCTTACAAAAATTACCTATATGAATTGGCATAGGATTTCCTATAGGTTCCTATAGAAATTCCTATAAGATTTTTGTAATGGTCTGAACATGAATTAAAAAAAAAAAAAATCAGCTTCAATGATTTGGTACAAAAACATTCCTAATGATAAAATATTTCTCTATAAAAGATTACTTTAAAATGATCAATTTTTTTCAAAAATTCTTTAAAAAAGAAATTAAAGAATTTCTATAGAATCCTATAGAAGACTATAAGATTGTGCATTATAAACAATAAAAAGCATTTTTGCTTTAATAGTGATATATAATTGACAATTCAACTGATAAAATGGACCTATATCAAATATCTATTGTTTGGAATGATATATGTTTATAAGATATGCATTTTTCTCAAGATTTTAACTTACAACAATTTCCTATAGGATCCTATAGGAAATCCTATAGGAAATGTGCCCTATAGGATCCTATAAGATTTCCTATAGGATCCTATAGGATCCTATAGGAATCCTATAGGATCCTATAGGAAATTTTCGTAAGGGCAAGTCCACATAATGACCAGTTAAATGGTTTATTAGTTGATGATCCCTAACTACATGTTCTACGTGAAGCCTCCAAGCTCTAGGCTGTCTCCCATAGCTCCGTCGAACGGTCACCTTCGAGTCTTCTTCAGTCTGTCCCCCGATATTAATTCTATACGTCTTTTATACCTATTTCTTATCTTTAGGTGGATTCTGTGCTGCAGTATTTGGCGGTACATACTAATTTTAATTATTCAAATTGCACACGTCCACTTAAGTTACATGACTTCAGGTAAGGCCATAAAACGAGTCGAGTGCACAAGCAATCGACTCTAATCAAATTAATTTACATGTCCGGGAATTATATTTGTGAACACTACACGCCTTCCCTTTTTACCAGAAAAAAAAAATACATTTTTTTTTTCATTTACCACGTTGGAGACATTCACTCTACATTATATTTACAACATGTATATATATACAAAGCGAAGCACGTTAATAGAAGAACACGTTACAGACAGGCCCGGAGGAAAACCAGAGATAAAACCCTTTAAAGCAATAATAACTCTTCCTTTGAGATTCAAAATTCCGCATGAAATACATTGTAAACAACGCATGGAAATATATTCTATTGTATTTTACCACTAAAACGGCCGTTATTGTAGTAAAACTAAAATCTGTGCTTGTCAATAGGGCTTTCGAAGCTTTCATCAAGGCATTCGTTGCTAATGACGTAATGGTGTCACGCGGATTCTCGCGTTCATTCGAGACCAAAATAACATATGGCGCCAAACGCATTAATGCGGACGCAGACGTAAGTTGCGAGTTTTTGTACAGTGCGTCGGATAACAAAAAGCCCAGAACGGCACACGTTGTGGATATTAATGTATTTTTAACAAAAAGACGAATATATCTCATGAATCTTATAGTGTTGTTGTTGTCTGCTTTTCCCGCGGTTTTAAGTAGGTCAACAGTGACTATGCGATGTCAGAGAGAGCTCCGTCAGTTAAAATCTCTTAAGAGATTTTAACAAAAAACCGTACGTTTAGGAAAAAAACCCTGGATTAACTTTGAATGCAGGAATGGGGTCGCTGACCATTGGTAAGTACGGGAAAATTGCCGTTTACTCCAGGAAAATCCAATTTTTGGCCAAAATGAAGAGTTATTATGACTTTAATTTATATCTTTCTTTATCAATTTAAGGAAAAATAGCTCTGGAAACCGGGCAAATGAGCGCCTTATATTTTAAAGTCTTTAAAATTCATTTGAGTCTTTTAGTGTTTAGTCTTTCAATGGAATCATCGGCAAAACGGCGGGGTCCACCACTCTCGGCTGTAGAGTTACTTGGGTTCCAAGGCGCAGGACGGATCGGTCTAATGGATCAGCCTTGGATGCGCGGCGGGTCGGAGGCGATGACTCAGGCACGGCGATGCAGGGACCATTCACTGTCACCTGAAACGAGACACAGGGGAAAATAAACTTTCTTCGTTATAATAAAGTTTCATCGTCTTTTTGTTTGTTTTTTTTTTTTTTCATACTTAAACCTCCCTTCGGTTGTATCTACGTTCAACATACATCTTCCATTACTTCTTTTTTTTTAATATGCATATACCGTATAAGCATTAATTCTAGGGAAAAAATTCTAACCCATTTATTCCAGGGAAACAATTCGAATCACAAGCTCGCCACAATAATAATATTAATAATAAACAAAGTCAATCAGGGCTAATATGAAGAGGAAAAACACCACCTATCATCCCAGACAACAGGAAAATCCACAGTTAGACCTAATCAAGCTACCAGCACCATCACGACCGTATCAAGCTACCAGCGCCGACTCGGCCTGCCTCATCAGCAACACCTGGCCATATGCTGCAGATAAAACTGTGTGAGCTACCAGTGCCGTCATGGTCTGTCTGCCAGCAATATCCGGCACATATTGCCAGCAAAACTCTGTATGTTTCCGAAGTCACAGAACACCCGTCGTATCGATCATCATGGCTGGTTACTCAAACAACAACAAGATATTAGCAAGACAAAATCTCTACCCAGTTCCCACAGAACACGGTTCTGCTACCTATCCCTTCGTGGGCAGGCATCAACATAAAAAATACCTGGTCTAAAATACCAGTCCCGACACTCCAACGTGGAGCATGGTACCCTTAAAGAAATTATCTGGTCTAACTTGCATTTATCCATCGGTGGACCTAAATTAACAAGCAGCCCTACGTCGCTAGGAACATACCAGAATTTTTTCGCTCCCATACGGAAGCAGGGAACCATTTTAAATAAATAATAAAACATCTGGTCTTACTTGCATTTATCCATCGGTGGACCTAAATTAACAAGCAGCCCTACGTCGCTAGGAATGTACCAGATCTTCTGCTCCTATTACTTAACAGCAGGATAACCTTAAAAAATAAATACTGGGTCTCTAACCTCACTTCGAGATAAAGTAACCTGTTTTCACCACGCCATATGAGCCTCCTTCCTTCATTACCCGTCACGACGTTTAATTGTCCTCTCGCATAATATAAAAGTCCAAAAGTACACGTGTTTGTCTGTCTGTGTGTCCGTTTTTAATTACTGTCTGCCTACGCACGTGCCTTGCCTAAACCAGTTCGGTCCGGTTTATTTCGACACCCGTTTTTAATATTCCCATTATAGACCAAAGCTTTGATATTGCCTCTATATTCAAATTTGCCTAAGAACACGTTCCTTATCACCACGAATGCCGCTTCTTATCTATGTTACCAAATTCTGATGTAATCTCCAACTATTACATGTAATTCGATCGACGCAATTAGCAAACACTTGAAGTTCTTTATCTTACCGCTTGCCTGTGTCGGCCCTTGCGCGACAGTATAGGCAATTATAATTAATAGCACAATAGCCTGTACATCTGAACGTTACAAATTTAAAAATCCGATCAAGACCATATCAACGTAAAACCCTTATTTTACTACGAAGAAATTTCGTCAATCACCGAATCAACGCAACAATAACCCGAAAACATGTTAAAATACAACAACGACACCAAAAGACGATATATACTACCAACAACGCAAAACTTATCTTAATTTTTTTTTTCCGCTACGCAATCCTGAATATAACCCTTCTACGACTGCCACGTAACGAACACGTAGCTTTTCCCGAAAATTGCATTTTTCATGCACTAACGATCTCTTGCGTCTTACAAAAAAAAGTAAGCAATCTGCCTAAACATTTCATGTGCCGTAATTACGTGGCCCTTAACCAACAATTTTGCAATTTACATATTAAATCGACTTAAATTGGAGGAGCCGTTTATTCCTCTCTTACTATCAACATTTTACTTAAAATCGGCAAGTCACCCCTACTTTGCACTGAATTTGGAAAGTTTTTAATTAATCTTAACATGAACAGGCCCTACCACGGCACGAAAAACCGTTAAAAACTAACAAAATTTTACACAAAATCCGACATTAAAATACTTGTTACTGCAAGATATAAACAATAGTTCATACTTACCGGCCGGTAGGTGATACTGCCTGGCCGACCGATCTTCGCTGCGCGAAGACATAACCTTTCTATACTTACCTCCCCGTCTGGCCATTTTGTGTCTAGTCAGGTCTTCCTTGTGCGCATTGGAACGTAAACTGGCGAAGCTCGGCCAAATATGTTATGTCCCTTTACATATACATATGAGATGAATGTCCCAAACTTATATAATTTAGAACGCTTAATTCAAGCGTGGGCTCGAAATAGGACATTACGTTTTAGACTTACTCAGTGGATAACGCAATTCGAAATTCCACGGTTCGTGTCAGCTTTACGTGAGGTCGCGCAAAGAAAACCCAAGTCCACATAATGACCAGTTAAATGGTTTATTAGTTGATGATCCCTAACTACATGTTCTACGTGAAGCCTCCAAGCTCTAGGCTGTCTCCCATAGCTCCGTCGAACGGTCACCTTCGAGTCTTCTTCAGTCTGTCCCCCGATATTAATTCTATACGTCTTTTATACCTATTTCTTATCTTTAGGTGGATTCTGTGCTGCAGTATTTGGCGGTACATACTAATTTTAATTATTCAAATTGCACACGTCCACTTAAGTTACATGACTTCAGGTAAGGCCATAAAACGAGTCGAGTGCACAAGCAATCGACTCTAATCAAATTAATTTACATGTCCGGGAATTATATTTGTGAACACTACAGTGTGATACGAGTCATGCTACACTACAATAGAGGGGGTAGCAGTGGATGATTTAATACAGGGATACCATCGAAAGTTTATCAATAGAAAATCGCGATTCCCAAATGTTTTTTTAATTCATTAAATATAAACGGTTTTTTATCGTGTAATGGGTCTGGTAAAGTTGTATTGGCCTATCAGTTGGAAACACGTGGTTCGTCTACAATTGCAAATGGCGGCGGTGCCGTGGAAGTTATTGTCGTAAAATTAGCTGGATACGTGCACTTAAGAAAATTATTCATTAAATTTAGTTTTCAAGCGTCAGCTTAATCTGGTAAAATGCCAGACGAAAAAAATCATAGAGAAAGCCTTATGACCCACTGTAGAATTATGCCAAATAATACATCAACGATTACATTATCGGCAGATAAACGTGTTTCCATTCTCGGCTGACTGAGGAAAGGTTTGAGAGAGCATTTAAAGAAGAGGCGGGCGAACCAATAGTGAGTAGGAAGTGTGCTGCAATCAAGACAAACAATACCGATCATAAGTGAACAACTAATAACCCCTAATTAAGCCCGGGTTACGCACTGCTGTGTTGACTCCTTGCTGAGGAGCGGTAGCGGCCTCATACTGCTCTGCGTAGTCACACATTGTCTTCTAACATGCGGCTACACGTCGGTTGCATTGTATTAATAAAGTAATACCTATTCATAAGGAAGGGGGCGGATGGTAATCTGACGAGTATTAAATCAGTTATCGATTAAACGCGTACCAGTAGTCGTGTTTTTTAATAGCTACAGGTTTTTTTATACACTATTTTCCCAAATAATTTTTCCTTCTCATATTACAAAACGCTATTCAACATTTCCTAATTTAGTAATTTCAGTGAGACCTGTTTTTAATTTAAAATATTTACACTATTTTCCAAATTACTCATGCTTGGACCTTGTCCATCTCGAGTTTGCATGAGTTTTACAAGTGTTAGAAACGTGCAAATCTATAGAAAAATTAACCAATCAGATCCAATTATATGTGACTTTGAAATGTTCATCCTTTCTTACTTCGAGAACAATCTCTACACTTGTTGACACTTAAAGAAATTTAACTTGCACTCAGTAACTTCCTACACATTTGATTCTGTGTTAATTATTTTTGTAATTATCGAAAGTGTAAGTCTTTTGCTTTACAACAATATTCTAAATATACTGACGTCATTCTGACAGCGTTATTAAGAATATTTAGAATGCAGTCATAGTGCAGTTAGAATACTATTCAAGTGCCATTCGATAATTTTCCACTTGGAATGCACTTCGAAAGTTTTGAACATTCGGGCCGGTCACAAGAATGGGTAAAAATATTTGGAATGCACTCGGAATTTTTAGAATGTTGTTCGAATTTCCAGGAACACACAAATACACTATAGCTAATAAGTCCCCGGTCACTTTAATAGCACACGCTGTCTACATCAGACGCGCTAATGCGCACGTCCCCGACAGTGTTAATGATAGGGGGATTACGATGGACAGCGCATGTTGCTCACAGCAGTAGGCACTGCCGCCGAAGTTAAACCGGTAATTAAGTCTTTAACTTGACTAAACATGTTTTGCTTTGTAACTTGCGTCCTTCAGTCTTGCTGTTGCGGAAGCGCCGGCGGGACATATCTCCACCTTGCCGATATTTATCCCGACTCTCGACTTTAAAAGTATTATTGGTTTTGATTTTATCAAAGTCTTATTATATCAGAAAACCTGCATATTTTCATACGTGAAGAGAATTATAGAAACTGTAGAAAAAGCTACTCGTACATCAGGGATAAAAAACAACACCTTGCAGCACTATTACCTATTATTCATCACCAGAAGTTACTGTTTCACTTTTTTCTCCCAAATTACAAAGTCTGATGACAACTGAAAGCCTTTAGCCATACCTCAGGGCAGTGGGAGATAGTCTGGATTTGATTAAATGTAATAAAAGTATATTTTGAAGAATTTTCCTAGCCTTCGGCAATTTCCGCAAAGCTTCGGCATGCGCGGCAATACAGAGCTGTCGATATCTGAATGCATGAACAATAGAATTGGTGGAACAACGGTTAACGTCGTTGAATCGTCTGCAACCTACCCGACGGGAGTTCGTGTCCCTGTCGGTACTTTTGAAGATTTTGAAATTGTCATTGTTATAAATATCTATTAATATATAAAACAGTCGTGGCTAATTGTTTTTGCAACTGAAAGCACAGTAGGGAGGTTTGTTGTTATTGTTAAAGTTATTATTACTGGGGACATAAATTAGTATGCTAATCTCTTATCATGGTATAATGATTGATACGATGGGTATCAAATAGTTTTCCTTTGATATAAACAACAAAAGAGCGGCCTTCCAAATATCTTTGCTGAATGTTTATAACGTAGGTACTATTATGCGCAAGAATATTGATACATGACGCAAACGACATTTACTAATTTTGGTAATATCAATTTTAGTTAAAATTAAATTTAATTGAAATAAAAATTAAAATTTGTCTAAACGTGCATATTACCATTCACCTTGTTTAAAGGGTTCGCAACACTTTACATTCTAATACATTCTGCCAATTTTCATGTTTGCTAGTTTATTTTAATTTGAGAGAAAGCGAGAGAAGACCCTCTACTAGGGCCGCAAATTAATTATGAGTATTTTTCTTCAGTGCAAGAGACTGTGTAATGAAAAATCAATCTGTAACTCTGGTATAGGGTGGCCTTGTGTGTGTAATAATATACAAGTAGGGGCAGGGGTACAGTTTTATAGTACAAATAGTCATTTTATACATCTTATTGATCTCATCGTCGGGTCATTGTTTACAATAGCGCTTTGTCGCTGTGCGTACCTTTTTGCATTTGAGTTAGACTCAGTCAGTAACAGCTGGTGATTTTGTCTTTTTTGCGTTTCATTGACAATATTTTGGCCACCTAAGTAGGGAAATGTGGCTCTTTGTTTTGAAATGACATTTCCATTGTTCCTTTGAACACGCAAAAGTCAACACACTTACGTCAACATACTTACTTTGTAATACCAACCCAGGGGAAAAAACAAAAGCCTCATAAGGTGTCGTCATTCACACTGTAAAAGGTGTTAATTTCATGCTTCTATTGTTTGCCCATGAATCATTATGACAAATTTGTAGGGTTGCCAGATCACTCGCGCTTCATTCAATAACCTTGCGCGCGTTATACGTCACAGGTCTTGCGTAACTACCCACGTGCTACGATTTTTCCCTGGGGGGGGGGGGGGGGGGGGGGGGGGGCAGCAAGCGGACATTTTGTACAGGAGCAATGCAAAGATGGGTGAAAACGATACGTTGTTTTTAACCGAAAGTGCCAACACCAAAAGTAAAGGAGCATACCAACGTTGTTTCGAAACGATGTGGTTAGCCTGTCAGTGGCGAGTTGGGGAGAAAAGAGCAGCACTGATAGCAAGGTACTGTGTACACGTGAACCGGCAAAGTTAATGATAATTTCATGTTGCAAAAGGATAATTAAATCAGTTAATTATTTTCCAAACGATATTATTTGAATAGCAGATACCGTATAGCTAAAAAAAAACACGACTATTGGTACGCGTATGATCGATAACTGATTTAATTCTCGTAAGATTACCATCCGCCCCCTTCCTTATGAATAGGTATTACTTTATTAATACAATGCAACCGTCGTGTAGCCGCATGTTAGAAGACAATGTTTGATTACGCACAGCAGTAGGAGGCCGCTACCCCTTCCCAGCAAGGAGTCAACACAGCAGCGCGTAACCCGGGGTTAATTAGGGGTTATTAGCTGTCCACTTATGATCGGTATTGTTCGTCTTGATTGCAGCACACTTCCTACTCACTATTGGTTCGACCGCCTCTTCTTTAAATGCTCTCTCAAACCTTTCCTCAGTCAGCCGAGAATGGAAACACGTTTATCTGCCGATAAACTACGTCGTTGATGTATTACTCGGCATCATTCTACAGTGGGTCATAAGGCTCTATCTATCATTTTTCTCGTCTCGCATTTTACCAGATTAAGCTGACGCTCGAAAACTAAATTTAATGAATAATTTTCTCACGTGCACCGTATCCAGCTAATTTTACGACAATAACTACCACGGCACCTCCGCCATTTGCAATTGTAGACGAACCACGTGTTTCCAACTGATAGGCCAATACAACTATACCAGACCCATTGTACGAGAAAAGACCGTTTATATTTAATGAATTAAAAAACATTTGAGGATTGCGATTTTCTATTGATATACTATCGATGGTATCCCTGTATTAAATCATCCACTGCTACCCCCTCTTTTGTAGTGTAGCATGACTCGTATCACAAGATGGCCTTAGAAATGAAGTAAGACAGGCCTACACTCTGATAGTTTTTAGTCTATTATTAACCCTAATGTCGTTGCTTGTCATTCATTCTAGAACTCTCTGAGCCATCGCAAAATTATTTGCCAGGACATTTAAAGGCTACTTCTTAACGGATTTTTTTTTATTTGCACTGAGTCCAAAATGTTCGAGGACGTCTCTGTCGTTATCGCCGTTTCTCGGACGCAGTCCCAGACAAAGGATCGGAAAGTTTCTAAATAAAAGAACTTATAAATGCTGCCACTAGCCATCCTTATTGTTCCTAAGTAAAGAGAGGCGATAATGATCTGTTCTTTCTTCTAGCTTAGTCTGTCGACTAAAATGAACAAGGTTAGGCCTACAATGCAACCACCTATTATTACGACCATTAATGAGGTTCTTTGCTACACTCCCTTTCTTCATGATCGCGAAACCAGTGGGGTGCTGTGTTTTAAATATATAAAAAAGGGTCTCGCGAGGTGAAGCTATAATAATGAAATAAAAAGATCCAATGAATAGGCATATCTAATAAACCATGAAGCACGTAGTCTAGGCCTCTTCTTTGACCGACATCACATTTTTTCATTCTTTGTTTTAATAAGAGGACGAACGTGGTCTAATTTGTCTTTTGGTGGTGTGTGATTTTGCTCGAAGTAGCGGAGTCAAGTAAATCGGTGATTTACCGTTGGTAAGAGTAGCGATCATCGCTCCTGCGTCCTCATAGATTACTTTCTAATCACCCGTAATTAACGCAGTCAGGAATAAGCGCTCAAATAGGGGTTTTTGTATCAGGGAAAATTTTAGTATTAATCTTATGTTATTATGTATCTGTATTATGTAATGATGTAACTCATTTTCCCAAGGCAACCACCAATTATGACGACCATTAATGAAGTTCTCTGCTACACTCTCTCCTCATGATCACTTGCTCGATCGTGAAACCCTGGAGGTGTTGTATATATATTTGGGGTAGTTTACTATAGCATGCTACACTCTCCTCATGATCAGCTGCTCGATCGTGAAATCTGGAGTGAAACCCATGGTTTATCTAACAATGGTTTAAATAAATAAAAAGGGTGTCACGGAGGTGAAGCTGCTTAACTCATAAGAATAACGAACGAAAAAATACGATGAACATTTAATAAACCACGAAGCACGTATGTTTTGACCGTTATCGCCTTTTTTACATAAGATGTCTCAACAAGAAGGCAGATGTAGTCCAATTTGTCTTTTGTTGGTGATTCTGCTTCAGGTGGCTGAGATTAGTTGATCGGTGATGCACCGTTGGTAAGAGTAGCAATCATCACTCCTGCGTTCTAACGGATTACTTTCCAACCCCCCATAATTATCGCAGCCAGGAATAGGCGCTGAAATAGGGGGTATTAAATCAGGAATTAATTTTTGTAATTATGTATCCGTAAAATAAGAATCGTAACATTATCACGTATTTTTCCTGATGGAAAATATCATAATTTATGCACACTGATCGAATTATAAAGAAAATC